>NC_080771.1:28529622-28832652 GCF_020826845.1 Diceros bicornis minor | reverse complement strand
TGTGTCACGTCCAACTCTGCAACTTCAACAAGCTTTGCCCTCTGCCTATCCACATTAGAGTTGATAATAAAGCTGGTCCATCACTTATCCTTCACTTGGGAAGAATTAGCACAATCAATTACAAACATAAAATCTCTGGCAACACAGACATTAGAACAGCTAAGCAATATTGAAAAAAAAAAAAGAGCCCAAGACCAGGAATGAGGAGCCTCTGATTCCAGACTTTGCTCTCCCATCAGCTCATTTGCCAGACACTTCCTTTCTTCAGCTTAGGTTTTCCCATTTACTGAAGTGTAAACAGTTTGGGCATCCATGGTATTTCTTTCAGCGCTTTCTGATTCTGTGAAGAAAGCCCTAATGGTGGAGTTTGATGCCTCAGTGGGAGATAAATTTTAGAATGCCATTTTCAGCATCAGTCCACAAAAGCAAAAGACAAGTCCACTTCCAGATCAGACTCAGGCTAAAGGAGAATCCACAATAAACAAAGGAATATATTATCCTGTAGCCAAAGGGAACGATAGCCACAATTACTGCTCTCCAATTGTAAATGGTTTGATAAGCAATCTGCTCAAGTACTGCTCACAACATCACCATGAAGAAATCAAACCTTGATGACATTACTTTAGCCATCACAGGAAGGATAAAGAGAAGCTCAGAAGGGCATTCATTTGATAAATAAAATATATTTTAGAAGAGACTATTATGGTAATCGCTATTTATTAATGCAACATATTTTAGGGTTTGCAGGATTCAAATGCACGTTTTCTCCTAACTAAACAAACATACATATTTGAGGAGCCCA
Source organism: Diceros bicornis minor (assembly GCF_020826845.1). Lineage (NCBI taxonomy): Eukaryota > Metazoa > Chordata > Mammalia > Perissodactyla > Rhinocerotidae > Diceros > Diceros bicornis. The sequence goes on along the minus strand of NC_080771.1, from coordinate 28,831,850 downwards.
GTCTAAAATATTAACAGCCCTTCTGCACCAGAAATATTAGTTCTTCCCTCCTTTTCTGCCTGCTTCTGTCAGGAAGCCACAGAGCATACCACTGCAGCGCCTAGCTAACCATGTAATTGATAACTCCCTACTCGATTCACTGTGGGAATCTGTCAGTTAAGGTCTAAAGATACACACACACACCACTATGAAAATGAACTTAGAAAAGTCTGTCTGTGGACCAGAAAGGGCCTGAATGCAGTCGACATTTTGCTACTTAATTGGTTGGGGCTGGTTTACCAGCACCCACGTATATTCCAGCAATGGCTCGCTCTTCTGTGACTCTTTTTGACAGACCTATTTACTGAGGAGGAGGTATTCTCTTCCCCCAGATAATTGCTCAAAATCATGCTTTCAAAGTCAAAGTGATTCAAACTTGCCTGTCTGTGTTCTGCAAACACACAAGTTGGAAAGCATGCAAATACACATTCCTATCTCTTAGGTGGATGCACAATACAGGCTGTTTTTGTTTTTTGTTTCTTTTTCTCCTCGGAGCCACGAAGGAGAAGAAATTCAAATCCCACAGAGCTTAGCCCAAGCCTGGTGTGGCTTATATGGGGCCAGATCCTGCAGAGGGCACGTTTTACCCAACATAGGTCCAGTGCCCATCAGCAAGAGATGTTGAATCTGAGATCCCACCAATCAAAAACTGGGGCCCTCCACGTCCTTTGAAGGTTTCTCCGGAGAGCTGAGGTCTCCAGCATTCAAATCCCCGGGATGTTTGCAGGAGCCATGTAACTTTTTGGGTGACACCTGGCATAACGGACAGAGCAAGGACTTTGAAATGAAACCATCTTTAGTGTAGTCCAGGGAAATGACTTCATGCCTCTGCTCTGCTCCTCATCATAAAAACAGAGCTGGGTGTGTATACCTCTCAGGGCTGCTGTGGCCTTAAGCGATGCTCAGTATGAACACCGTCCTGCAGGCAGATGCATAGACATCTCTCTGCTTTGTCCCTGCTCCCTCCACTCCGCTTGGAAGGCCTCTGTTGGCCTTTCTTCCTCTCTTGGCATTTTTGAATCTTCACAGAGAGATCATGAAATGGTTCAGGCATTAACAAGCACAGAGAAATCCTATGAGGGAATAAGAGAGCAGCTCTGAGAGGTGTGGGTGAAGCCACTGTAGATGGCTAACACATCCAGGGACGTCATAGAGCCCATGTGCAGATTTCAGGACAGTCCAGTGGCACAGGGTCCTCCCAATTAGGACAGTGGGTCAACACCAACATATCAGTCCACAGGAAGAGGTTTCATGAAGCGTCGAGGGGTGTGGAAAGTACTGCTGCATTACATATGAAAATACTCCCATGACGATGGAGCAGAGTTCCTTAGTACAGATGTTTTATAAATCAAGAACCAAGGGGCCAGCCTAGTGGCATAGTGGTTAAGTTCACGTGCTCTGCTTCGGCGGCCCAGGGTTTGCAGGTTCAGATCTTGAGCGTGGACCTACACACCGCTCATCAAGCCATGCTGTGGCAGTGTCCCACATATAAAAGAGAGGAAGATTGGCACAGATGTTAGCTCAGTGACAACCTTTCTCAAGCAAAATGAGGAAGATTGGCAATAGACTGTTAGCTCAGGGCCAATCTTTGTCACCAAAAAAAAAAAAAAAAAACCTAAAATGTGGCACCAGTCCTGCAACCTTGTATAACTATATCTCCACATTTCTGAAGGCAAATAAATCTGAGAAAATGTGACCCTTACCCATTGCCCAGTGAGCTCAATCCTATAGCAATCTAGAATCACACTCTTTTAAAACTAGAGAGGACTTTCAAGATAATATCCTCCTACTTTTCTTTTTCAGAAGATGTTGAAAATACACTCTTCTGCAAAATACTCAATTGAAAGGCAATAAGCTAAACCAGAACTTCTGTCTCCTTGGGAGAACTGCGCTGAACAAATAGATCTGGTCCCACTTTCAAGGTCAAAATTCTGATCTCGATTTGAAATGCCATGCGTGGTTCCTATGGCTCTAACTATGGAATAATGAGACACATTATTATTATTCCCACTGTCAGGATACCCAAATAGGATTCTGAGAGATGGCGGCAGGTAACAATGCTTTCTAAACGACTAAATAAATAAACTATTAGTATTTTAATTGAAGCTAGATTGCCAGGCTGTCAATTTAACTAACTGCCACTAATTGTGAAAATTGAAGTTTAACTCTGACATTGCCAATTCAAGCGGCACTGGGTAGACTTGGTTACAGCCAAGAGAACTAAAATGATTCCAAGGACGTTGTGGGAGTAAAATTAGCAGTGAAAGTGTTTACCCAAAATTAAAAAATGGAAATGCTGAGAGAAATGAGCCATGTTTGGCAAACTCTGCCTCAGTTTTTCCATCTGTAACATGGAGCTAATATGACCTACTTCACAATGAAGATTGACAAACTAGATGCTTGTAAAGGTGAAGGGTAATTATAGTTCGGCATGGATTTGAGGTGGGAGTCCAGGGACAGGGTAGCCACATGTTGACTTATCCCACCACACTTCCTCCAGTTATCAATCATATCTTTGGCATAAAGGCAGAATCAGCAATGCGCCATCCTGCTGAAACACTGAGCACTACTTTCTAAGCTAAGAAAGAAACGCAGAAGCCATGGACCGCCAGGGACCTTCCCAGGTCCTTCAGCATCTCCTGTCTCAGGTGCACCCGCACATGCCCTGAGAAATCCGTACTGTTCCTTGTCTTAGAGACGTCTGAGGAACAAGACCTCTTCAATTTAATTAGTAGGAGCTTCCATTTGACACATCTTGGCTTGCCAGGCTGCTTGGAACCTTTGTGGAACCCTCACAGGAGCCTCAGCCAGCTCCCACTGATTCTGGGGGCTGAGCGTCTTTGCCCATTAATCCATTCCCAAGCAAAAGCTGAAGGGAGGGGGCCCTCTCCCCAACAAAGTGGCCACAGCGTCAGAGCAACTTCATGAAGGAGCTCATCACCCACATACCCTGAGACAGAAATACACTTCTATCTTGTGTTGATGTTAGTAATGGCAGCAGCCAAACCAATACCTAACTAACACCATATAAGAGGGAAAAAAAAAGACTGGAAGGAAATAAAGTAACATGCAGGGGTTATCTCCGGGTGTTGGGGCTGTGGATGGCTTGCTCTCCTCTGCGTGCTTTCTGCTCTGTGTTTTCAAATGCTCTACAATGACACAGATGCTTTTTGTAATCACGGTGGGGCAACCCACGATGCATGCAGCACGAAGCACAATGAGCCCCGAGTGGCTCTAGAGGACAGATGCACCTGCTGCGTCTGTGCTAGAAAAAGGGAGGCTGGAGCTCTGACCAGGTAGGACCACGGCTGCCCACCAAGGGGGCCTGATGCTGACGAAGGTGGACACAGCTCCTGTGACCTGATCTCATTCCACCAGCGTGAAGATGTGAGGGAGAGAGGAGGGGAGAGAGAGATGAAAAAGTACCTGAGAAAATAACAAGTATTGGTGAAGATGTGCAGAAACTGGAACACTTGTACTTTGCTGGTGGAAATGTAAAATGGTTGAGCTGCTGTGGAAAACAGTTTGACAGTTCCTCAAAAAGTTAGAGCCAGAATTACCATACGATCCAGCACTAGGCATGTACCACTCCTGGGTCTATAGCCAAAAGAATTGAAAACAGGTACTCACACACATATTTATTCATAGAGCACTATTCACAATAGCCAAAAGATGGAAATAATCCAAATGGATAATCAAGACATGGTATAAACATACAACAGAATATTATTCAGCCATAAAAAGGAATGAAGTACTGATACGTGCTATAATGTGGATGAACCTTGAGAACATTATACTAAGTGAACAAAGACCAACACAAAATGTCACACTTTATTAGACTCCTTTTATATGAAACGTCCAGAAGAGGCAAATCCATAGAGACAGAAAGCAGACTGGTGGCTGCCGAGGGCTGAGAGGAGAGAGGGATAGAGAAAGACCGCTTAGTGGATACAGGGTGTTATTGTGGGGCGATGAAATATTCTGGAACTATATAGAGGTTGTGGTTGCAAAAAATTGTGAACGTACTAAATGCCATTGAATTGTTTGCTTTAAAATGGTGAATTTTTTGTGATGTGAATTTCACCTCAATTAAAAGAAAGGTACCTGGAGTTTCCTTGCTTGTAGGTGTGCCTGCTGCTTGCCAGAAAGAACTCTTCCCAGAGGGGAGCCGGGGGTGAGGGTAAGATGGGAGTGTGCGTCTGCCCCGAGGCCAGGAAGGAGGTCTGGCAGGGCAGTCACAGACTTACAGGCGGTCCCCTGAGACCCAGCAGCCCGTCCTTGCCCTCTGTTGGAATTTCCCTTCTTCTGAGCACTCCACTCAGGCTCAGCTTTCGCCGTTTTCTTTCTTCTATTCCGTTACTCCTACCACTTGTGTTTACTAAAAATTGTGTATTAAAGCCCCTCAGAGAAAACGGAACGAAGAAATTCCCCCCAGTGAGGACCTATGAAGAGAGCAGGTCTGTGGTGGGTTTCCAGGAAGGAAAATAAAATGAGGGGGCAGCCGCATTTAGCTGATGTCCTCACGGCTCCTGGTGTTTGGTTTGTTTTGGGGGCCAGGACAGAAATAGGGCCACCCCAAGAGCTTCTGTGGTCATAACTAATGAGGCAAACAAGTGTTATCCGGAGGATTTCAGAGCCTCTAAGACCTCATGAGGACTCCTGGTTCCCCGTGGAAGGCTGTTTACAGATTCAAGGGCCTGCGCCTTTCTGACAAATGCCTTCCTTCTCCTCCCTCCTCCTTGGAGAGCTCTGGAGTCCTCGGCCACTCACCTCTCTGAGTAAGTCTTCCCGAAAGGACTGATTCAAAACAACCTCTTGATTCAAAGATGTATAGCGTGCCTGAAATACCACTTATGGGGGAAAGAGGAGAATATAACAGCTCTTATGAAATTGCCTGGAGGCATCAAAAGAGTTGCTGTGTTGAAGTGCGCATGAGCCCCAGTGAAAACCTGATTCTCCCAGAGACCAGAGGAAACTTCTCTGATGAGCTTGTGTGCTGGTTCAACAAGACAAAACAAACCAAAGGAGAGGTGCTGCATGTCAGCCACTCATTTCCCTTTTGGTGGGCCTACGCTAAAGATGAGGACTGGGGTGGGCGGGGGGCGCACACACGCTCTAGAGGCATCAATCTTCTGTTCTCCATTTGTGCATCTGAACCAGGCATTGCAGAGACATTGCAAACGTCAGCACTAAGATTGGCCTCACGGAAAAGTATTTAAGGGGCTGGCCTGGTGGTGCAAACGGTTAAGTGCGCGCGCTCTGCTGTGGCAGCCCGGGGTTCGCAGGTTCGGATCCCGGGCACGCACTGACGCACCGCTTGGCAAGCCATGCTGTGGCGGCGTCCCATATAAAGTGGAGGAAGATGGGCACGGATGTTAGCCCAGGGCCAGTCTTCCTCAGCAAAAAAAGAGGAGGATTGGCAGATGTTACCACAGGGCTGATCTTCCTCACACAAAAAAGGAAAAAGTATTTAAAATGGAAGTGGAAGTCGAGAGACCAAGTGTGGAGAAGAGAGAAGTAATAACTGTTGAGCCCCATGGATGCCCCAGGCACTTTCTCTGTGTATTATTTTATCTCAGCCTCACACTAATCCAGGAGCCATTTTACTGGTGTGGATGTTAAGGCCTGGGGATGCCGAGGCCATGGTGCTCACAAGTTGAGGATTCCCCATCTAGATCCTCAAACTAGCTAGATCCTTGAGACCCAAATTGAGCTGCAGTGGCAAAATGTATGTGCTCCTTGTTCTGCATCACGGCCCTCATTCTCTGCCTCGTGGGTCCCTTCTTCAGAAATTACTTGCTCCGTTGGCCTCCCAGGCAGCCTCCATCGCACACTGTGTGGCTCTGTTAGTCGCAGGCCCACGCATATCACGTGCTCCGGATCTGAGACTCTGACCACACAGCCCTGGGTGCTGGGAGTGTGAGGCGTACTGGGAGCAAAAGCAGTCTCATTGGTTCTCATTTCAAAACTACCTAAAAATGAAGATCAGAAAGAAGTAGGTGTGTTTCACAAGATGCTGGCTAGATTAACGTGTGCAAGGAGCTTTGCAACAAGAAAAGTCCTTATTCATTCATTCATTCACCCAAAAAACAAGGATCAAGCACCTTCTCTGTGTCAGGAACTGTGCAGGACATCCAAGGATGGACAAGGAAGACACACTCTTGAAATTCATATTTGGGTGGAATAGCATGCCTTAGTGTTGCTGGACCCCAGAGTGGGAGAACTTACCACATGCACCATTGAAGGGAAGGGCATCTCCAGAGAGAGGTTCCCAAGGTTCCCAAGCACTGGCAGCTAAAAGGCAGGAGGATGTCAAGAGACTGAGGGTGGCAATGGCTCAGGGTGGGGGAGCGGGTGACATGCGGCTGCTGATATTGCTGGAAGAGGAGGTTTGCTCCTAATGGGGAGAGACCTTCGGATTTAGAGCCACAGGTCCTGCCTACCCTAACCCCTCCCACTTGCCACATGGCTGCCAGGATTGTTTTATAATTTGAATCCCATCACTGCGTAGATGCCCTTGCTCAAAATCCTCATTTGGCTCCATGTTTCCTACGGATAAAGCCTTTCTGTAGACTGTGCATTCCCAACGGGGGCGAAAACACCTCTAGGGGAATGAAAATTAGTTCTGGGAAGGCAGGGGGGACAGAAAAAATTTTTACCCTTTTAATGTGTAAAGCATAGATATGCATATAGTACAGAAACAGATGTGTAGTATTAGAATTTCATGGGTGGGGGCGATTAGGAAAATCAGGTCTGAAAGGCTCCTGGGGGTGGGAGGCGATAATGAAGTACAAGGTTGAGAAACACACCAGGCCAGATTTTCCCACCCTCGGCACTATTGACATCTGGGCCTGGATAATTCTTTGTGGCGAGGGGCTGTCCTGTTCATTGTAGGATGTTTAGCAGCATCCCTGGCCTCCACTCCTTAGACACCAGTAGACACCAGCCCTTCCTCCTGAGTTGTGACAACCAAAAATGTTTCCAGCATTGCCAGATGTCCCCCCGGGGGGGGGGGGGCAAAATCAGCCCCAGTTGGGAAATCGTGGATTGGATGAGGTCATTCTTGTAAGGGCTCACTAAGTGATAACTATATCGTAAAACTTAACAGTCTTGGATTTTTAGGGGGTGGGGTTTCTTTTATTGTGAGCAATATATTCTGAGGGGGCCAAGCAAGTCTAGAGTTGAAATGTAGAATAACAAAGCAAAAGGAGGGACGCAGCCGCGCCAACATCAGAGGTCTTTCCACGAAGGTCTCATCAGGAGAGAGGAGGGGCATAGGGAGCCGAGCCAGCAAGCCCAGAAATGTCCATCTCTCTTTGTGTCCGGAGAGGCCTCATTAAATTCCGTAACTGCGCTGGTGGAATTTGACTTGCAGCTGCGAATTTCAAGGCCTCCCTGGGCCTCCCGTGGACAGGAAGCTGGGGTAATAAATGGCCTCTGCTTCCCGGCATGGGTTGCAGGTCCTGGGAGGTTACGCCCTAAACATCCCACTCCGAAGGGTGGAGAGCTGGGGAACCCAACACCAGAGAAAGAGCGTGGGTCTCGGGGTTTGGCCAAGAGGTAACTGCAAGCAGCATACGGTATTCAGGCTGAGCAATTTCTGTCAGGTAACGTTTCCTATGAGTCAGTAACATCAGGCTTTTGCTAAATCTAAAAAAAAAACAAAAACAAAAATGAAATAATTCCTTGTGCGTCACCTGATACTTTTAAAAAATAATATATGGTTTATTTTGGTTGAAAATCGTAACCAAGATGGATTCATCACATCGTACCTGGACCTGGTTCTGGAAAAGGAAGCCTCGTGTCTACACAGAAGTTGAGTCTGAGTGATTTGCTCCTTTACTAAGACTCATTGGAAGTGAGTGCAGTATGAGGCCTGTGCCAGTGGAGATGTTTATTGATGTGACAGATAAAACTCTCCTATTTTCTTATCTGTACTGGAATGTGGTTATTTATTTAACTGCTTTGCTTCCGTGCCTCTGTGGGTTCCTTAGAGATGGTTTTCCTCTAAAGACAAATCCAAAAGACTTGGTCCTCCGATGAATTTGTTTTCCTTCATTCTGCATTTCCCTCATTTTTCTCCTTCCTTCTCTATTCTGGTATTAACTAGGTTGAGTTTGCCTGCTATTGTTTGATTTCTGAAACCGCACTGCACTTTCAGGTGCAGAAGTGGGGAGAATGAGTTTTTGAAGGCAAGACGTTTTTAGAAAGGTGAAACATTTTACAAGATAATTTTAAACATTCAACATCAATGTTGTGTGACTTTTGTCTTGCCAGGGAAAAGAAAGCACACAAACTTTACAATGATCTTGAAATAATCCTAGGATTGGTAGTGTTAAGTGAAATAGATAAGCTGAAGGAAAAAGCAAAATTCTACACATGTATGTTTTTCACTAGTTGGAGATAGAAATTTCCCAAGTCTGTTTATCAGCGGAAGTGGGGGCCCCCGGCTCATACGCCCTGGGGCTGCAGCCCCCACCTCTCCCCCTGCTCCCCTATCCGCACAGGAATTTGTGTTGCTGAAAACACCCAGAAATACTTTCATTTACTTTTTCCTTGGGGACAGATTTCTCAATCAAACTCAGGATTCAAACTTTCATTTGTTAAGACAGTGCTTTGGAAAACAAAGCAAAGCAGAGCAAGTCAGACAATAAAACCCTCAAGTTTGTTCTCGTATCATTTCAGAGACTTAGAAAAAAAAATTTCCAAAAAACAAAAAAGAGGTGAGCCTCCCTATTCATTAGACGTTACAGATGTTTGAAGAAATTGGCAGATACTTGAAGAACATATGAAAGTTCATTTTTGGTTGGTTAATTATTTAGTAACTCTGTTTGGTGCCATTAAAAAAAACGTGGAGGCAGTTCTAGAAGAATTCTATTTTTCTTCCCTTTATCACCTTCTCAGTCTACCCAGCTGCTTCCACCAGGGAACGAAAGTACCCAAATGCCAACGTGACAACCCGATTTTTGCAAAGCAGCTTAATTACTCATTACGAGATTCCATCAACACAAGCTCCGGTCTGTGGTTTTGTAATAAGGGCCGTTATCTTTCCTTGGATTTTCACTCCTTCATAAAGGGGGATGTGGCAGAGATTTCCGCAACCCTGCTTTCTATGGGAAGGGAACGAGAGGATTTTAATGCATGAATTTGATGTCATTAACAATGCTGACAGCTGTTTAATCCCAGTGGAAACAACAGCTGAGTCCCAACTGCAGGCAAAATAATTAACTCTTCGGTGCGTTCCTCAGAAGGGACCGTATGAATCAATTACGTGTCCCGCGCCTTACCTGCAGTTTTTGTCAATTACTCAGCCATTTGGTTGGGAGGCCCTGGCACTAAAAAAATGACAGGAGGCCCTTACAGGCAAAGAGACTTGTTAAGTTCAGAGAACAGATTTATTAAACAGGCCTGTTCTAAGTTTGCCATTAATTAAAATTAAGAACCATTTTTTATGTTTCCACTGAATCACAGAGCATAATGAACTAAAGTAGGAGGAAATTATGAAGTGGGAGCCCTGTGTGACCCAGTGTCAGCGAGGAGAAGGCGGCTGAGCTGAGAGGGAAAGAAAAATAGGCTCTGCAGCTGAAACAGAAACACGGGGTGGGATGTGCAGCGCCCATGCTGCTTTATGACATGTGCCGTTTAATTTAAACGGAACATTTAGACACCTGCCAATGACGGTAAATTCGCTACTTTTTCACCCTCCTCCCCCAGAGATGATCAGCCTCTCTTTTCTAGGCTTCAGGTTTTTTTTTTTTCACTCCCGCTTTCTGACATCCTTCCGGTGACTATTTCTACTGCTTTTAATTTGTAAAATATTATAGATATAAATAATGTCTGATTAAGATCCTGCTTTGAAATATGTGGCGCTCACTTAACAGCTCCCATCTAATAAAGCACTCCTGGATCCCTTCCATTCATTTATAATACGAGACTTTGAGCAGATGTCTTAAGTATTCAGTGTTACAAACAGCAACATTACATGAATTTAAATTTGGCTCTTTGTCTGAACACCCCTCCGAGCTGGCGGCTGGTGTCCGGGGAGGCCTGTTTCATCTGGAAACGACGTGGTGCTGCCACCTGCCCCAAGCCTCTTCCTGGCTGGTACATGGAGAACGACCTGCTCTCTCCCAAGAGGTCTGAGGCTGCTGTGTGTAAGGGGAGACCTTCCATCAGATCGGAGTTTGCTAAAGTGACAGGTTCTTTGTAAACAGCAGGTGGACAAACTCTGACCCTGCCTGGGAAGAACTGTAATGCTCCCTGAGTGTGTGCTTGATGTTCCCAGTGGATCTTCATAAAGACCCTAAAAGGTCTGCACTATTATCCCTGTTTTATGGATGAGAAAACTGAGGTCCGGGGAAGAGAAATGAATTACTTCTCCCTTGTTAACATTCTACCTAAATGGAATGGAACCCATGCATGTGTAAAAATCCTTGGCTAAAGTTTGAAATCCAACATCACAAGAATAGGATACCAAAGATGGAGGTTAACGCCTGAACTTGAAAAAAAAATCCTGGGGGACCTGGGGGATTAACTCACTATAGTTTTTTGTCCAACCGCACACTTGTCCCTCCTTTTTCTTCTATTCTTCTGGGAAGCACACTTTACTCCATTTGATCTTGTGGGTCAAAAAGTTGTATTCCCTTTCCACAATGGTAGACACACGACCTTGGCTGGGTAATTAAACAGCCTATCTCTTCACCACAGTAACTGGCTCAGAGATAAAGCATGTGATCTAAATGGGCTAGAATCTTCCCTGGGAAACATAAATTCTGGGAAAGAGAATGAGAAGTTCTCCTTCTGCTGTTATTAATGTTATATGAGAATGAGGATCTGGTCTTTCTGGCAGCCCTCTCTCCCACTAGGTGGAGAAAACCTGTCGCAGAAGTAAGCCAAACAGAGGCCACCACAGCCAAAAGATGGAGAGAGACAAATAATCTGATTATACATTTGAGCCCCTAGATCTAGCTGTGCCTGAAGCCATAACTCCAAGACTTCCTAGGACATAAACCAATATAATCCCTTTTGTAATAAGATAAGTTTAATTGCCAGCAAGAATTATGACTAATATGGGGTGAGAGAATAGTACACACTACTTGATGCAAGTTCCAGATTATATATTATGTTTCTAAATTGTGGTCTCAAATTAATTCTCAGCGAATTTCTCACAGTTATTGCATCATACCATGTTCTTTCTTAGCTCCATGTCCTTCCCCATGCTGTTCCTTCTACCTTGAACATCTTACTCTTCTGCTTTCATATTTGGTGAATTTCTACGCATCATTCAAGACCTAGCTCAAACATAATAAGCTCTTGGTTGAAATCTTCCCTGGTTTCACTAGATAGTACCAGTTTTCCCCAAATAAACTGTGGGCTGTTTAGAGCAAGAGTCATGTCTTATTCCTTGTATGTTCTCAACAGGTACCACGCTGGGCATGAGGTCATTGTAACTGATATTATTAAAAAGTAGCTCGCAGTGAACTGGAAACTCTGTCTTCAGGAGGTTTACATTATATTGGAGGGAGACAGAGAACCAAATAAAAGTATAACGGTGCAGGGGTAAATCCGATTATATAATTGCAAGTCAACATGGTGACGTGGCTATCAAAAGAGCTAATGGCTTCAGACCCGGCATTAACAGAAGTAGGATGCTCAGGGTGGAGGCGACAGGTGTGTGCTGCTCAGGTCACACCTGGATTTCTGTCTCAGTCCAGACTTAAATGGGGACACTTGGGGGACTTGAGGGTCAGACTGGTTCAATTACATCATGGCTTTCATACTATTTTTACAGCTTTATTGAGATATAGTTCACATACCACACAATTCGCCCATTTAAATCCACCATTCAATAGTTTTTAGTATATTCACAGAGTTGTGCCATGATCACCACACCCATTTTAGGACATTTTCATTCTCTCAAAGGGAATCCTCTCCTTGAACTCTTCTCCTCCAGTCCCTCCACACCCTCCCAGCCCGTGGCAACCACTCATCTACTTTCTCTCTCAATAGATCTGCCTCTTCTGGACATTTCCTATAAATGGAATCATCTGGTCCTTTGTGACTGGCGTCTTTCACTTAGTATAATGTTTTCAACATACTATTTTGTTGCTGTTAAAGCAGCAGGAAATCCCCTTTTTTGTGAACAGTATCTTAGGCGGAATACAACAATATAAGATAAACAAGAGGGGAATGGCTCTGGTTGAAAGAGCAGGACAGGCGTCCCGAGCTTTACTTTCTGGACTTGGTTCCCTGAAGCACTTAAGGACAAGGGCCACTGGCACCAGGGGGTTGGACTTCCCAGGTCCCGGGCAGGCCATTGGACACACAGAGTTCTGTGTCGTTGCACTTTTGAAAGCAGAAGAAAGCAGTGCTATTTCAAGTCTTTTTTTTTTTTTTTAATTTTAAGAAACTGCCTTCTCCATGAAGGGGTGTTATGTGACAAACATTCTAAGTCCCTTCTTATGGTAATACTGCACTTTCCAAATGGCTCGGATCCAACCCAATTGAACACAATAAAATGAAACAATCTGTGCTATCTCCAATAGCTTTAATCTTTACCATGCTAATGATTCCTAAAACCAATGAGCAGGGTTTAAAAAAAAAAAAAGAAGAAGAAAGAAAAGACGTGTTCTGCTCTCCCGTTATCAGCCTTCTTGGCAGCTGGGGCTAGAGCTTATTGTCATCAACAACAAGGTCCTTGGGAAAAGCCCGCCCCATTGCTTTGAGGTCAAAGTTTACATGTGAAACACACTGGTCACGGTCATTGTACTGTGCTCTCTGTACCTCTGCTCACGATGGTTAACAAAGGAACGTAATTGCATCCATAATTAAGGCTGCTGCCCCATTTTGCGACGTTGGCGAGAACTCCCCAGGGAACTGTTTGGCCACCACCAAGACCTGGCCTCTCTGGCAATTAGCAATAACGCTTTCTGTCCATCCACCCAGAATTCCATGGCTCAGGGCTCATGGCTCTTGCCTAAGGTTGGCAGCCACAGTCCTCTCATAAGGCCTATATGGGTAGGACTACGGGGTATAGTTTCTGGATAGTCTGGAAATAACCCATTCATTCATTTACTCATTCATTCATTCATCTCCATATATGGATCATCTCCTACAAACCAGGCACTTGCTAGGAGTCAGAAACAAGAGGATAAGATCCATTCCTTGCTCTTAGAGAGCTCAGAGGAAAGGGAGGTTACACACACACACACACACACACACACACACACACACACACACACATTTAATATATTGGGGTAAGTGCTAAATGAGAAGCGAGAACACAAGACTGTGGGAGGCGGGGTCGAGGGAAGGCTCCCTGTTCCCTCCCAGGATGCTGCAATAGGGCCCATTAATGTGAAGCCACTCTCACCCTCTCCCATCCTGCCCCTCCTGCGTTTACAGATCCCACAGACTCGGAACTGTGTGCCATTGCCTGCAGCAGCCAGCTTCTGCGTCAGCTCCTGACCTTCACGGTGACCCTCCGACCAACTGGAACCTAACGCCCACCTGACCCTCACAAGTCAAATCTGTACGGTTCCAGTCTTGGCTGTTCCTTGAGGTCAGTTGCCTTCAAAAGGTGGGCAGGAGTGGTCACCTCCAATTGTTCAGGGGAGGGTTCATCCGCCTGGAACATATTTTGGACCATGAGTTTGCCTCTTTCCTTCCAGTTACCATTCCGTATTGATAGGTTTCTCAGAAAGGCAGCTAAGCTTGGGAAAAACAGGCTGACACACATATGGGATATCTCAGGGAATGGCGAGTGACTATGGGGAAAGTTCTAGAAGGGGAGAAACTGAAACAACAGATCAAAGGAAGCCTTTGGATGATTTTTGTGTATTCCATAGATCCTTCCTCCATTAAGGCAGTAATAGTAGTTAATAATAAAAATAACAGGGGGCGGCCCGGTGGCGCAAGCGGTTAAGTGCCCGCGCACTCCGCTGAGGCGGCCTGGGGTTGGCTGGTTCAGATCCCGGGCGCGCACTGACGCTCGGCTTGGCAAGCCATGCTGTGGTGGCGTCCCATATAAAGTTGAGGAAGATGGGCACAGATGTCAGCCCAGGGCCATTCTTCCTCAGCAAAAAAAGAGGAGGATTGGCAGATGTTACCACAGGGCTGATCTTCCTCACAAAAAATAAATAAATAAATAAATTTAAAAATTAAATAAAAATAACAGGGCCAGCCCTGCTGGCCTAGTTTAAGTTCAGCATGCTCCACTTCAGCTCTGGGTTTGGTTCCTGGGCGCGGACCTACACCACTCGTCTGTCAGTGGCCATCCTGGGGCGACGGTTCACATACAAAAAGAGGAAGATTGGCAGTGGATGTTAGCTCAGGGCAAATCTTCCTCAGCAAAAACAAAACAAACAAAAAAATAAAAGATAAACAGTAAAAATAACAGATAATATTGACTTACTATATGCCAGACACATTCTATCTGCTTTATATATATTAACTCTTTCAATCCTCACAATACCTCTATGAAGTGGCATTATTATTTTTCCCATTTCACAGATTTGGAAACTGAGGCACAGAGCAGTTAAGTAATTTCCCCAAAGTGGGACAAGTAGTACATGGAATTTGAACCCAAACCATCCTTTTCAATGATATTGACAAGCGATGAAAATAATTATGCAATATATTTAAGCCCTTTAAAGAAGTGTACACTCTTTGTCTCAGTAATTCTACTTCTGGAAATCTAATCTTAGGAAATAGTCGAATATTATACATTATATTTATTAGTCTAAAACACTCACATGTTGCTTTTTAGCCTTATTTATAATATGGAAAATCTGGAAGCAATCTAAATTTTCAATACTGGGGGAATGGTTAATAAACTACAGTAATGGCCAATAAATGGAATTTATAGCCATTATTAGACATGGTACTCATGAGGAGTCTATAATATCACGGAACTGTGCAATAAGGTTAAGGTAAAAATGCAGAATTGAAACTTCTAGAGATGGTATGATCAAAATATGTTTTGATGCCAGGGTGGGGACGTACCAGCAAAAGAAAAGAAACGTCTTCCATTTGGTTCCATCCAAAGCAGCCATCAGGAAATGATTTGTTTCTGGGCATATCTACTATTTCCTCTTAACCATAGTCTTTTAACCCAGCGCCTCAAAAAAACTCAACCTGGTACTTTTTTTTTGCCTATTTCACGTGGAAAAATAAACTATATCAGTGAGTTTAATATCTCAGTTGGATAGGTAAAGCTAGGTCCTTTAGCTCATAGAGAAGAAAAGAAACCAAGCAAAAAAGCTTTGCATTTTCCGACCTGCTCACGCAGTGTATCTGGAATTGATGAGGCGCACAGATATCACCTGGAGACAACTTTTTTCTGCTTGTTCTCAGGCTCGGAACCAAATCACAGTACCTCCCTCCTCCAGCTCTACTTTAGAGCAAATTGAGTCCAAATTAGATCACCTGTTTCGTCCAATTGTATAAACCACGGCAATACCGTTTGGGAAAATCTAATAGTCTTAATCTAAGAAGTGCTCCTGTGCCCACAATAGAATCAAACAAATAATCAATAAGCCTCTAGATATTATAACATCACTGAGTGAAGACATAGAGAAGAGCAGAGTGTGTGTTTGCAGACAAAGCTGCTTAAATGGAATCAAATCACAATTCAGCAAGGACAAAGCCAAAACAAACAACAGCAACAACAACAAAACTGGGTTGAGTAACATTGTTTGTTCTGTAGACTTTAACAGTTCCAGAATCTTCTAGTGGAAAACGTTAGATTGGGAATCTGAATGAGGCTGGCATTTTCCTAGGCATTTAAAAATCTCATTCAACCATCAACAATAACTCTGTGACATTTTTATTATTATCTCCACTTTATTGTTGGCTAAATTTGAGGTTCAGAGAGGTTAGTTCACTTGCCCAAAGTCACACAGCTAGTAAGTGGCAGAAATAGGCACTGAAACCAAGCTATTTTTTTTAACTCGAATTCAAGTGAATCGCATGCTGGCAAACTGGCTTTGGAGCTAGCCACAGTCCAGTGTTCCCCACTTTCTCTGTAAACTCAGGCAAGTCGATAGTACCTTCAAGGCTCAGTTTCTGTATCTTAAAACGAAAGTAACAATATACGCATATATGTCAAGTGCTTAGTGCAATGTCTGGTACAAAGTCCATACTCAATAAATGTTGGCTCTTAATAGCTTTATCATTACATCACTCTAATTATTTTTTTAAAAAAAGGCATGCCCTCAACAAAAAAACCATAAGCAAATATCAAACTCTAGTTCAATAATGCAATAATTTGCATTCTAGCAATAACACTGCTTAAGTGTTTAGGAGTAAGTGACTGATGTCTGCAACTTATTTTGAAATGAATCAAAAAACAAGATAGATCAATGGATGGATAGAGAGATGGACAAATAGGTAAAATGCAAGTAGAGAGAAATGTTAATTGTTAAGTCTGGGTGGTGCATCTATGAGTGTTTACTGTACAATTCTTTCAACTTTTATCTATGTTCATCATTTTTCATAATAATAAATGTTGGAGGGGATGGCATGCTACACAGCAATAAAGAATGGAATACTGTGGATGAATCCCACAACATAACGATGAGCAAAAGTAGCCAGACACTATCGAGTCCATACTGTATGATTCTACTTATATGAAACTCAAGAACAGAAAGCTATGGTGGTAGAAATCAGAACAGGGGTTAGCTCTTGATTACGATGGGATTTATTGATTGGAAATTGGATGCTGGAATGTTCTCTGTCTTGATCTGGGTGGTGTTTACGCAGGTGTATAAATAAGTAAAATTCATTGAACTGTCTATCTAATGTGTGTGCACCTTACATAATCTCAAGTTAGATTCTGATTCAACCAGCTCACATTTTCTGAATGCCTTCCTCTCCCTGCACTAGGCATTTTTCTAGGCACTTTCTGATGTATTCGCTTGGAAAACCATTTCAGAGAATTGTCTGACAGAATACATTATTTAAGCCTCTAAACACAATGTGAAGGGATCTCACCTTCTTAGAAAATGAGTGTCCTCTCTCAGAGTGAACTTGGCCTACAAGGAAATCAAGAATGTGTGCAACTCCTCAGCCACCTGGTAGCCCTTATCCAGTACCATAGGGCCTTTTCTTCTCTCCTTCACAATCAGATAACTTCTAGAAAAAATAGATACCCCATTGTTCCCAAATTTCTGCCCTCTGGCATGAGATTCAGCCATCAGGAAGGAGAAAGGAGAGGCCACCTCCATATCATACCACATGGAGAGTCACCTACAGGATGGTCGTCCTTGTCAAAGGCTTGGCTTTCCCTCCCTCCTTTGGAAGACATTGTAGTTCAGAAGACAAACTTCCCTCTCTTGTTCACCCCCAAATCATCCCTTTCCAAAGCTCCCCTATGGCCTGGCCTATTGGATCACAGGCAGAAGGCACACCCAGGCTTGTTCAGGAGCATCCTCTTTGAAAGGAGGTCCTGATGGGTGACAGGAGAGCTGTCTCTGGCAACAGAGACCTGGCTACCAGGCCTACCCCCAATCCCTTCCAAACTGCCTTTGATGTAAATTTGAAAGCAGCACCACCTGAACGCAGGCAGCATGGAACTACACAACGATTTCTGCAAAATCAATACAATAGAAGGTGTAGTAGAAATAGAGATGAATTAGGATCCAGGAGGGCAAGCTACCCACACCAGGATAACCTGGGGCACTTGTTTAAAAAATACAGATCCCTCAGTTTCTCTGAAGACCTAATAAATCAGATTTTCTGGGAGTGACATCCCAGAATATTCTTATTTTAACAAGCTCACATTGGGGATTTTCTAACACACGCAAGCTTAAGGATCGAGATTTCCTTAAGGGGGAAGGGGAAAAGGCCCGTTCATTTATCATTTACCCACCCATCCTCCCATTGATCTATCCATCCATCCATCTGTCTGTCTATCTGTCCATCCATCCATCCCATATCTAAATATCTGCTGAGTGTTCTCTTTGTGCCATGCCATAGACTACACCTTCTTTGATGGTTGAAGACAAAATTTTCTTACGCCAACTAGTTTTACAGAGAACCACACTGACTTAGCCACTTTTAATTATATAACCATCAGTCCAATCATATAATTGTCATTTAAAAAAAACAACACTTATAATGGTAATTTCCCCCCCTTTTCTCACTAACGTACATAAACCTATTTTCAGATATTGCCCACCCTGTATGAAGTTCTGCCTGGATTTTAGGGAGAGTATGATCTGGAACATAAACATTGAATGCTTGCCTTGAGTCTCTTTTGCAAGGAAACTTGTACCTTTAGCTGAGAACACCTGAGTCTCATGGGTCTGCAGGTCGGCACGCCAGATCTATGGAGTTGATTGCTTTCTGAGACGTCCAATTACAAGCGAGTAATTTGTTTCCCCCAAAGATGCTCTATGGAGAATACAGTATAGATCCTTCTGTTTCCAGGAAGCTAAGGGGATTTAGGTACCAAAGCAAGCCCCACAGGTTCTGAAGTTCTCTACTGTTAACATAAAGTCTTCAAAAAATCCGTGTGTGCGTGTGAGATAGATATAACAACTGAGGCAGAGATTCAATAAAAGATGATGCTGGTTTAAGAAGAAAAAATAAAAATAAAGCAACTAAATTGAAAATACCCTCCTTTTGGATTAACTGCTGTATACTTCTACCATAGATTTATATGACCCAGTGGCTGATGACACAGGGAATTATTATGATTGTTGTGCTGTACTAACTTCCCTGTTAAGCTCTTTGTCTACTCAAGATCGTAAGATCTTAGAAGGCAAAGACTATTTTTCTCTTTCTTACCACTGGATCTGTTCTGTGCCTGACAGTGCCTGACAATAAATATCTGCTAAATCATGGATATATGTCTTTCCCTGCTAAGAATGTGACAAAATGAGACAGTCGTTGCAATCTCCAATGGCCTTAACCTAAAGCAAGTGAATGATTTCCATTGGGTAACAGTCTCCTTTCATTTTAAGTATTGAAGTTGTTAGGGAACAAGTCCAGATGTATTGAAGAATGAGCAACATCAGCCAGTCACTCAGCAACAAACACTGACTTGTTTTGAATGTGTACCACAAGGCAAGCACTACACTAGAAGACAGGAAGTCCTGGTTCTATCATTTTCTGTCATTCCTAGCTGGAGGCAGGGGTGTCTTTGACCTAGGACCCAATTCATGGCCCGTTTGAGGATCAAACATTACAAGTCAGGTATTATCAAGTCTCTATACCAAAACACGTTGCCTGGAATCAATCTTACTGCCCCAGTCTAGTCTCTCCTGTGTGATCCACAACATACTTCCTTGCTCTTACCCCTGTGACATTTGACCTAACCAGTGACCCTTTAAATTAGTCTGGTCCACCCATGCACCATATACCCACTAACTGATATACCTAAGGCACAGATACCACTGATATTTCCTTTAATCATCCAGAAAGATCTCCCCTCACACACACCTTTTATTCTTGACCTAGTTGCAAAAAAGAATCACCTAGGGAACTTTTAAAAATCCTGATGCCTAGGCTGTACCCTAACCCAATGAAATCAGACTCCTCAGAGGAGGAACCCAGGCATCAGGATTTTTTATAGTTCCCCAGATGATTCCAGGAGGGTTGAGAACCACTGGTGAAGCATATCTTTCCCCCACTTGTCTCAGATTCACCAGTCAGTGCATCTGGCCTTAGCAAGGCTTCTAGGCCTTTCAATGCCATATTTACACGGGGTCTCATCAGTATCTGAACCTCCCCTTTATTCTGCAGACATTGACACACTCTTTGATCTTCAACCAAGATACACGCCTTCATATCACACTGAGATTCAGCACTGATGGTTCTGACATCCTAGAGGTGGGTTGATAGGTAGGTGGATGGATGGATGGATGGATGGAAGTAGGGACAGAAGGATGAATGGATGGATGGATAGATGGATAGATGGATGGATGGATGGAAAGAAGGATGGGTGAAAGGATGGACGGACGGAGAGATGGATGGATGGATGGTTAACCCTGTGAAGACTTCTATTATAACATCTGAATTACTTTATCATTCTCTACAAATGTTCATGTCCCCTACTAGACTTTAAATTCCATAAGACAGAGACCTTGAACTTATCTGTCTTTGCTTTTTCAGGGCCTAGCATAGCACTTGGCTGGTGGCAGGTATAGCAACAGGTAAACAACATATGCCTGTTGAAAATAAATGATGTTAGTTCAATACCCTTATTTCTAAGTCTACCTAATATCCTTCCAGAAATAGAATTTCTTGGTAGGGACAAGAATGAAAATCTTGAAATAGAGATGCTCCATTGATATTTTACTTTCATTCTACACAAAGAAATAGCTGGTGGCAAATTCTGACAAAAAAAAAATTCTAATTGGAAGATGGTATTATTGATCTCAAGAGAAAGTGGGTAGACAAGCATTTAAAAAATATTGGACAGTTCTGATAGTTAAGTGTCTCGCTAACATAGAACTCCCTCTTTTCACTGATGAGAAGACTAAGGCCTAGCAAATAGCTTATCCAACATCTTGAACTCAGAACTCATCTCCCAGTCTAGGCTCTTCCCACTATCCCCTGCTGAACCCATAGAGTTGAATGCAACAAACATGTTTTTCTTTTGAGGTCACAAAAAGGATTTTTAAATTATATAGCCCTCTTACCCTTCACTCTTGCCCCAAGTACGACCTGTTTTCTCATCAAACTATCCAAAGTAGCATTGACGAGTTGGTAATTTTCATCAAGCTAATTGGATCCTGTGACGCCTGCAAATACTGTGCTGTTTATATTTGGGTACCAAAGGAAAACTAGCTACTCCTTGGTTGTACCACCTGTGGTGTGGGGACGGACTCTCATTTCTAATGGGAGGGAGGTAGATCACTGTGAAAAAATACAGTTCAGATTACTTTGAAAAGTACAAGGTACCATACCTTCCGAAATTGGCAAAAACTACCTGCTATGGATTGTAGTAAAGTATGTTTTTAAATTATTTCAGAACCATAAAACTTCTCCATAGAGAGTGCTTTGAAACTGCAAATTAAATATAGAACATCTATGAACTGTATCCATTTTTACAGTAAGTATATATTTCCATGGGGGTTTGTACCATCTTTTTTGTCTAGTTACACTAGTTAATAATGCAGTGAATTTGCAGTAATAGAGTAAATGTTATTTTGATGACACTATTGGATTAAATTAAAGATGACATTAAAAGGACCATTTCAATAAAGAACCGAAATATCCAGAAGTAACTGGGGCTGAGTGTTTAAGTCAGCTAGTCTGGCAGTCTTAAAAGGACCAAATGGAATTTCTTTCACGGTGTGAATGATGAGCAAGTTAAAAAACAATAGGACCCAATAATATATGAAAGAATATGAAGGCTCAGATTCCAAGACCCAGGCAATTTTAGTTATTTGAGGCAGGCATGCCACTCACAAGAAAACAGCTCATGTGGCCTTAGGAAAATGTAGAAATGCATTAAGTAAAACGAAAGCGAGGAGGGCACTGAGATTTGCAGCAAAATGTGCTGATGTGGTGACAGCAAATTGAGTTGTTGCACAAACAAAAGAAAGGGAAGATGTGGGATTAGTCATGCCCCCGCCCCCATCACCATCTTCTCTGCAAATTCACAAATGCACGAGTGGGCCACCCACACCTGTGCAGGGAAATCTTTGAGATTAAAAAAGGAGAAGAAAGTCCTAATTATTTCTTCAGGCCTCTGTTCATATGGTGCTCGCCAAATAAAAGTTCTTTCCCTGAGTGAGAGGTTCACGTACATAAATCAAGCGGCTGTTTGAAAATCCCTTGACTTAAGTTCTTAGAGATAGAATCTATCTGAAGAGACATTCCTCAGCAACGTGACTGAGTTATGAATCACGGGCATTTCACCAGAAAGAAGATCCAAGATTAAAGGTGTGCAGTGGTGGAGGTCCCTAGTTCCCACAGAAACACCTGCTCTGGTGTCTGAGTCCGAAAGACAGGTGACAACTCTATCTCCACAGTGGGCCACTGACTGGTGACAAGTTCAAGCCCGAAGCACTCACATTTGTGACTGTTTTTACACTAAAGAGAAAAAAAAAAGAAAAGAACCTCAGCCCCAGTGAATATAATTCATCCTTGTGATCTCAAAAGAACATCATTAGATGTTAAGGTTTTCTCAGATAATTCATCTGGTCATCATGTATGTTAGTATCTCCACATAATTATTTCCTCACAGAAAGGGATGGGGGGATGGTTTGTTGGAACAGTCATGTACCCCCATTTCAGTCAGTATTGCCTCTTTCAGTGCAAATACCTTAAAACACCACATTCCTGATGTACTTGACTTCCTGACTATAAACCTGGACTGTTTATTATCTTCCCAGCAGTAAATCACTTAGAGACAAAGGATCATCTAAAACGTCATATCAGGCAAGTCTATTAAATAAAGCTCATGGATAGCAGACATGATGCTGAGATCTTTAAGGGTGAACAGAACTCTCAAGCTGCCAGCAAATTTGTTCTTGTCGAAGACACCCATGTACTTGGAAGGATCGTAATTATTCAGAAGTGACAGCAAACTTTCTTTAAGAAACATCCTATTTCTCAGAATTTTGAGTGGCTCATCATATGTGTTTGAGATAGGCCCCTTGACAGTTTCCCAAAGTGGCTGCAGCCCACCTGCCCAGCCCCCTGCTGACTGCTCTCTTTCTCTCTAGGCATCTGGGTCAATGCTTGGAAGATCCCAGATTTCTTGTTTGTGGCACACTTTCAAAATTCAAAAATGCTCAAAAAGAAAAAAGTGAAAACAGAGGATTTTTAGGGCAGTGAAACTACTCTGTATGACACCATAATGATGGATCCATGTCATTATACATTTGTCCAAAGCGGTAGAATGAACAACACCAAGAGTGAGTCCTAATGTAAAGTATGGACTTGGGTGATAATGATGTGTCAATGTAGGTTCATGGATGGTAACAAATGTACACATTCTGGTGGCGGATGTTGACAGTGGGAGAGGTTGTGCGTGTGTGGGGGCAGGGTGTATGTGGGAACTTTCCATACTTTCTTCTCAACTTTTCTGTGAATCTAAAACTGCTCTAAAAAGCAAAGTCTATTAGAAAAAAGTGAAAACAGGTTTAATAAAAAGCATATTTGAAAAATGTGATGGTAAAAATGTCCAGTTATCATACCTTCAATAGGGTGTCCCTATTTGAGGAGAACTTTTTACTGTCCTGACCACACTCCATACTCACATCTTCCAGGAAAAATAGAATCTCTTTTGGCCCAAGCTCTCTGGGACTCTAGAACTCGCACCTCTCACGTGCCTCGAGTTGGACCAGAGTATCGCAGCACACCCAACCCACCTCCTCAGTGCTCCTCCTGACCAATTTCACTGACACTGTGTCTGTGGAAAACATCTCTTTTAGATTGTGAGGGACATTTGGTGCCCATTTGTGAAGACGAGTTCAACATCATTTGAGAACCAGCTCTCCAGCTCCATCAGAACCAGCCCTGTCTCTGATACCTAAGTCTCTCCTCCTGACCCTGATTGTAAAGTCTCCTTTTCCATGGGGAAAAATCCTAGTCAGTCTTTGACTGTCATCTCCTCTCTGTAGAGTTCCCTGATCAAGAAAGAACAAACTGATCAAGTATCTGAGCTTCCTGTAGCACTTTATGCCATTTTTATTATCATTCTCACCACCATCCTCAACTCCCATATTATAGAAACTTGTTTATGTGCCTATGCTCCTATATTAAGAGGTCCTTGAAGCCAGAGTCTGATCTTAATTCTTCTTATTTATGTGTCTATTTCCATTTCTTGGCACGGGCTTGGCATATCCACAAGTACGTAAGGGAAATTGAACATTTGGGCAGCTACATTATTTCTAGCAAGCCCCTAGGATATCATTACAGATTTTCAGTGAAATATAAAAATTTCACCATTCATCTGTCTATGCATCATTTATCCATCCATCCAACTACTCATCTGTCCATGTATCAATTCATCTGTCCATTCATGCATCCATCCATCCATCCATCCAACCATCCATCCATCCATCTATCTATCAAAAAATTGTACAATAGTACCTACTCTGCCTTGCCTTTTTATGGGTGATAAAAAAAGAAAAGAAAATATGACTGGAAAATGAATAAGATACGGTCCTTGCCCTACATGTGTTGCCGCTGAATAGGAGAAATAATAGATGAACGCAAAGACCATGTCTTGTCCATCTTTTTGTCGCCTGAAGCATCTTGGGCAGGGACTTTTACTCAGCAGCAATCATTAAATGACTGTTGAATTAATGAATAAAAACAAATAGAATATAAGGCAGTAAGTGAAAAGTGCGAAATATTTGCAACAGCCAAAATGCTACCAAAGAGTGGAGGGTGGATTGATCACGTCCAGCTGGGCACCTCAGGGAAGGTGGAATTTGAGCTGTGATAGAAGGGCTGGCTCAAATCTGAAACATGGTGATGAGAGCAAGGCATTCCAGAAAATACTTTATCCATTCAAGCATGCAGTCTCTACCATCATTGCCTATCCACTGCTTGGTAAAGAGGAGGACCTCAATAACTGTTTTTGTTTTGAGGTGCGGTACCTGCTGGACTGAGCTGGGGATTAGGCAAAAGTGAAGGGGACACAGTTTCTGCCCTTGATGAATCTCCTGGGGCAATAATCTCAGGAGGAAGCCAACGGTGAACTGGGGGGTTAGAGAGATGGTGGTACGGACCATAAAACAGCAATTTAAACTGCATAGAGTGGAGCAGAGGTCCTAAAGAGACTGTTGATGGATAGCTTTCTAATTTGACTAGGTTTGAATCTTGTGTTTGCAATTAGCAGCATCTATTTGCATACAATTAGTGTGCAAAGCCCTTAAAAAGAGTTTGTTCCCTAAAGTAGGTTAAATATGCCCACCCCCTCCCCGCAACTGTGCCTGCAGTATGGATCTATTTCACAAATCCATTATCCTGTATAGACCAAGGATGGACTTCAGCCCAGTCTAGGTCCAAAAGACAACACTTGGATTGTACTTACCCTGTCCTATCAGAACAAGGGCAGAACTTTCCAAGGGCTCTAACTTAGAAGGTTTGCGTGTCAAGAGTAGTAATCCGTGGTTGAATTGAACAGTCAACTCAGTTGTTAAGCGGTCAGTTTCACCACCACCACCTCTACCACCACCACCACCAACAACAACTACTACTGAAAAAAAAAATTCTTAGGAAACAAAGAAAAACCAGGGGAATGAGTGATTTGTTATGAGCGTTGCAGGCCTCTGCTGCCCATGCATCCATGATCCAGGTTTAGGTTTCCCTTTGGTTCCTACTTCTCTCTGCAGCCTTATTCATTCATTCATTCACTCACTCACTCACTCATTCAATAAACATTTATTGACTGCTAAGTCCTCTGTTTGGGCACTGGGGATACATTGGTGAACCAAAACTAACACATGGCCTATGGTGCTTAGAGTCTAGCAGGGAAAACAAGGATTGATAAATGAACAAAACTAAACGTAAAATCACAGCTTGGTACACTGCTGTCAAGAGGAAATGTGTGGAATGATGAGAACTTATAGGAGGATTTAATGCAGTCAGGGAAGGCTTCCTGGAGGAAGTGACAATTAAGTGGAAGTACGAAGAATGAGTGGAGGCAAGAAAGGGGAGAGACCAGCATGCATAAAGGCCATGTGGCAAGAGGCAACAGGGAAAGTTCCAGAAACTGAGAGAAAGTCAATGTGGTAAGAGGGAAGAGAATTAAGGTGAGAACAGTGAGAAATGAGACTAGGGAGGGAGGCATGGGCTAGATCATTGGGTGGGGAGTTGGAGGTGATGTGTAGGGATCTGTCTTTATCCTAAGAGCAATAGAAAATCATTGGTGTAGTTTAATTGGGGGTGGGAGGAGTGGGAATGGCATACCCAGATTTGAGTTTCAGAAGATTACTTTTGTTATAGTTTAAAAAATGATATAGAGTGGGAACCATCTCGCTGCTGGCTTCAACTGCCCCCCACCCTCCTCCATGGCAAGAATGCTGCCACCTGCCTTGGCCTGCTGGTGCCAGGAACTACCTCTTATCCTGTTCAGACCTTTCCAGGCATCTGCAATCCTGGCTGGACCCCTTCATGACTAGGTGTATGCCCCTCTCTCTACTTCCTTCATGGGCCCATGCCTGGTGCTCCCATCACCTGCTTCCCAGGTTCAAGGGGCAATAGTCTCCCAGGTACAACAGTCTCCAATTCCACTGGGGATGATTCTAGAGCAAGACCAACATCAAGATTGTCACTGTCTCCTGGAACGGGTATTGCTGTAGCGGTATAGCTGCTGTAAAGGAGGTCTGTTGTTGTTGTCTTTTCAATATCTGTCCGGCTTTTTCCAGCAGTAACATACCTTCTTTACTCCATCCCTCACAATCTATACGGCTTGGGTCAAACTGATGCTATCCCCCAGCTCCAAGGTGGCATTCACTCCAGGTCCAGACAGGGTCACAGTGATTGGCTCAGGGATTTACACGTCACCTACTAAGGACCAATGAGAGTCAGCCGTGGGACTTGCTGGAGCTCTTGGGAAGGAAATGCTCTTTCCCACCAGTGCTCCTTGAACATGAAGGATGTGGGCTCATGCTGGCCATCTCTGCCGTCCTGGACTGACCCTCCCCATTTTCCAGAGGAAAGCACAGCTGAAAGATGGAGAAAAACAGAATTATGACAGCGTCATTTGATCACCAGGGTCAAACCACGCCAGATCTCAGCATCCCAGTTCTAGGAACCAATAAATTCTCTTTTTTCAACCTAAGCCAGTTTGGGGTGGGTCTGTGGTCACTCAGAATTGAAAATAAAAATTTCAGTCTCTTCTCGTCTCTTCTCCTCATTGCCCTCCTCTAATTGATGGCCTCCTACCCACTTCTTGCCTGGGAGGAAGCTAATTAGGGATGAAATCAAGAGAGGAGTTTGAGAGGAGTTGGAAAGAACTCTCGCCAGTGAAGCCCTTGGGCCTTCAGCTCCCGCACCCCTGGCAAACACCTCGCACTATCGTGAGAGGACACAATCAGAGCCATAACCGTGAAAGTCTGATTTTCTCCAAAGGTGTCATCCTTCTTCAAGCTTCCCAAAGTCCTGGGCATAATGCCAGTAGATCTTTTTAGATTTCTTTTGAAAACTCCTAATTTCATCACTGCAAGTGTCTAAGAGGAACCATTATTAAAACACTTGCAGAAAGTATGACTCAAGGATAAAGGATCCCAGCTCAAAATTTTTACCCTACATCATGGAAGGCATTTTAAGTCATTTGTGGGTTTAGAAATCCACAAATTCTAATACTCAAAAGCTGTGTGTGTGTCTGCATATGTACACGTGTGTGGTATGCCTGAATAGGAAAAAATTAGACCTTGAATAGCCAGGGTTCTGCTTTGTCTCTCCTCCTCAAATCCAAGTGCACCTGCTCTGACTGATGTTTCCAACCCAATATCCTATTTCATCAGGAGCTGATAAGACAAACAAGCCCCTTCCTCTCAGAACAATGGCATGCCACTGTGCTTTTGCAGTAACAAACATTGAAAAGTGGTCCACTTTTCTTTTCCTTTTTCCTCAAGGAAATAACCATTGACTGCCTAACCCCCTGCCCTCCTTTGCCCCACCCCCTGCGCTGTGAAATGCATTTAGGCTGGAGACTACAAATGCAACCCAAAGACTGCGAGGCAGTATTGGAAAAGGACAGACGAGACAGGCAATCTGTAATCTATCAAGACAGGAAAACTGGGGTCCTTCTGTCTCTTTTTAAACCAAAAAAACAGAAACAAATGCAGTATTCCACAGTCAAGAACAGAGTCTCTGGTGTCATAGCCTGGGTGTCAGTGCTGGAATTCATACCTAGAGCTGCAGAGCCCCAGAAAGACTACAAGCCTCAGTTCTCTCATCTGCCAAATGGGAGCATTATAATTAAGTTAAATAATGCATGGAAAGCCCTTAGCATGCCCCTTGCCTGGTAGCTGATAAACAACGAAGGAATATTGCTGTTCCTATTAAGAAGGTAGGCCCGAGAGCCAAAAAGTTATACAGATGTGGAGTGACATGTGGAATCTACAGCTGAGCCTTCTCAGGCCAGCACAGTGAATTCCACACAATGAGGCTTTCGTCACTCAAGAGGAAAACCGTTTCCTTGTTGTTTTTGCCCTGCGGGGTGAAATAGGGCAGCTGTGGCATTCAGCTTGGAAGAAGCCATAGATGCACCTCAATGCTTTGTCCAGATGGAGTTAACACGAGACTTGGAGAGGGGGATTAAGAGAATAGAAATGTGTTCATCTGTGAAATTAAAAGTAGTACAGCATGACATACAACATTATGTGTTGGGGTTAGTCAAAAGCAATAATTAGGCTGTGTATGACTCTGAACACACTTATAATCAAACAAAAGCAATTCTATTAAAAGAGGAGAGCTGATTCTCTTGGGAGGGGAAAATAGGCAAGAGGCTGAGAGCTAAAGAGCCTGAGGGCTGGTGAGACCCACCCCATGGAAAGCCCCGGGGCACTGTATTAGTTTTGTATTGCTGCCATAACAAATCACCATCAACTGAAAACAACACATCCATTTAGTATCTCACAGTTGCCCTGGGTCCCAAGTCCAGGCACTGTGTGGCTCAGATGGGTTTTCTGCTTAGGGTCTCACAAGGCCAAAATGTCACCCAGCCAAGGTGTCAGCCTTCTTAGCTCTTCTCTGGAGGCCCTGGGGAAGAATCTGGTCCCAGGCTCACTCAGATTATTGGCAGAATTCAGTTCCATGTGGTTGTAGGACTGAGGTCCCCATTTTCCATGCGGTAGGACTGGGGTCCTTAAGTCTGTTTAGCTGTCTGCCAGAGCTGGTTCTCAGCTTCAAGAATCTGCCCATATTTCCTGCCACACGGTCCCCTGCATCTTTAAAGTCACCAACCGTACATCAAATCCTTCTCATGCTTGTCATCTCTCTGCCTCCCCTTCTGCCAGATCTCTCTGATTCCCTAGTCGGCCCTCCTCTTCCGCTCTGAAGGGCTCCTATGATTACAGTGGACACCCCCCCTCGAAATTCCACAATAATCTATTTTAAAGTCAGCTGATTACTTAATTACATCTGCAAAGGCCCTTTTGTCATGCAACATGACATAACCAGGGGAGTAACACCGTGGGGGAGGTCACAGGGGCCAACAGACCTTACCACAGGCCCTAATAGTGGCTCCCCTGATAAATGGGTGCTGGAACCTCTCCCCAAGTTGTAACCCCCAAGGTTTACGCTGCTTAGTCGGGCAATGCATCCAGAGAGATCAGGAGGTGGCGGGAATCAAGCAGAGCTGTCATGGGCCTCTATAAACCAGGGAGCAGAGTTGTCACGGGGGCTGGGGCCTTTCAGGATCCGGGAGGTTTTCTGAAGCAAAATGCCATTAGAGAGGGGCTTCTGTCTGTCTCATAGAGAGTGCATTTTTCAGTCTGGCCACCCAGAAAAGACAAAGGTTCTGAGATCTTTTGGTGTGAGCACTCTACGAAACATCATGAAGTCGTTCAGGAAACTTCTAAAAGGGAGACAGACAGTCTTCGGGGGGATGGTGACAGGTCTCCTGAACAGTAACAATGAATAAATAGCTACCACTGCAACTGTTTGTGGACAAACCTACCACCTGTCGGGTACCGAGCAGAACACTGCATTTTTAAGTTTCACAACAAACCAATGAGATAGGCTTGATTACTCCCATTTTGAGCAAATTAAGGCTCAGAGAGGCTGAGTAGCATATGCAAGATCACACAGCTGCACAGGCGGAGGATTTCAACTCCATTATATCTCCTTGTAAAACCTGCGCTCATTCCTCTAAACCAGCCTCCTAGGCTTGTTGGCCCATCTTGCATTTCTTAAGTCCCTTCCTCCCTCTGCCTTTGACTTCCTCTAGAATGTCCTTGGACCTAACACCTAAGAAATAATGATATAACTACTGGTGTTTTTTTCAATGACAAAATTAAACACCCACAGCGAAGTAAATCAACCTGAACCTGTTTGGAGGATGTGTAGGAGCTGCCTGGAATATTTTATTTTGGGGCTTCTTATACACGTATTTTGGCTTTTACGGATCTAAAATTAGGTTTCCAATTTCGGCCCTAGTGGCAAGAGGTAAAAATTGTTATAAATAGCATCTAGGTGCCACACTCTTTTTGGTTCTTTTTAAGGGGGTAAGTGAGAGGACAGAGTAATTACTTTATTGAAAAATGCACGGGATTATCCTCTGGTTTATCATGATCACAGGTTATCTGAAGACCACGTGGAGGGAAAAGACACTTCAGTGTTATTGGGGAGCCATCCTGAAAGGCCATAACAGACGGCTCATCAGGGGAAGAGCTTTCCACCCAACTCTGCATTCAGTGGATTTGCCCCCACGCTCCTGCAAGCAAGCGAAGGGAGCATTTCCTTACTCCTTTCATCTCAGTTAACATTCAAGAGCAAGATGCACCTGTGCTGTAATAAACGCAGGGGTACAGCTGAGGGGGGATGGAACAAAATCAGACATGCAGCTAGGGGTGAAGAAAAGGGTTTTTGAAGCTAATGACAGTGTTCTTGCCTTTATTGCTTTGGGCAGAAACAGGAAGTTCGAAATCTAAGTGACTTGAGAAAATACAACCTTTAGCCAACTCATTTGCAGGCCTCCAGTTGTATTATCCTAATTTACTTCATTGTTGTGGGGTTTTTCATTTGGGTACTTTTTTGATCTATTTTTAATGAAAGACTAATGTGCATTCTCCCCTCCCCTTTTTTTTTCCACAGGGATTTATTGAACAGTAAGACATTTTTTTAAAAGAACTTTTCTTTTTTAACCGACTCCTTTATGGAAGCAAAGATGGGACTGTGGGGGAAATTCTCGCTTCATAATCCACATTTAACATCTGTGGTGCCGATTCCTAAAGCTTTATTTCACCCGAATCTTCAGGAAGAAAAACTATCCTACCAATTTAGAGAATGTTATCGTGTAACTCCCTCCACCCTCATCCCCCACCCCTTGCCACTATGATTCTCGCATCAGAATTTGGCTTTGTGCTAGAGTTCCTTAAGGGCCCACTGCCCAGTTCTGTGGACTGATGCATCCACCTGGCCCACCCAACTTTCATTGACAAGCTGATAAATAAATGCACCCACCCGTTCTCCAGGCCTGCAACATGTCTGCAGAGTGGAGACATGTAATCGTTACATTTCCCCAGCGCCCCGGGATGGAGAGAGAGAGAAACTACCTCTCCTGGGCTGAACACTGAAATCTCTTCATTGTGTAAATAAACGCGAGGACTAGTTTGGCCATTTTCTGTCAATCTGGGAACTCCCTGACTCTTTCTTCAAACATAGAAAGAGAAAATAGGATGACCTGTCTCACCATTCTTGGAGGGGGAAAAAAAGGAAAGTAAAATTAATTTGAAGAATTTCTTGAATAATCACCTCATTTAAGGGAGTCAATTAGATCGCCGCCGTATGTTTCTGGAGCACAGCTTAATTTAAAAGTGCTATACAGCTTAGTGGCTCTTCGAGTTGCCCAACAAGCCTGTGAGGAAAGTGGGACAGGTATTAATTAGCCTAAAGGGACAGATGAGAAAATTAATCGATAGCGAGATGAAATGGCATGTTCAAGTTCACAAGGGAAGTTAAGGAAAGAGCCAGGACAAGCCCCATGTCGAGTGTCTATGAGATAAAGTCCCTCCCATGCTCAGCCCATGTTAATTACAGCCAGTTTCTGTTTTCCAAGCACATAGTACTCACATAAAATGAGGCCTACAGAAAAAGAATTTGCAGGATTTTGGAAAGTAACGAATGAAACAAGTCAAAGGTATGTTAAGACAATTGCGGGGGGGAGGGCATACAAGGAGAGTCAAGAAAAGATGCCAACTTTAAAAAATCCTAGGAAATAAAACCAGCAGTCAGATCAAGCAGGGAACAAAACCAAATGAACAAGAAGGGGGAGAAACTATAAAAGGCCAGGATGTCTGGAGAGGATTGGCAGGGTATATACGGAGCAATAATGTCACCAAAAGAGGTTTAAAAAAATTATTGGTAAAACAAACAAAAACCAAATTTTTGGTTACAGTATAATATTGCAACTTGAATTTGATCTTTTTGGCATGGAAACTTCAGATGTATTAAAATTAAGCAAAGGGTGAATTTCACAAGTGTAAGGACAAATAGCCTCATTCTGAAGATTAAGGCTATATTTTTAAGAAAATAAACCAAATGACGGATTCAAACTCTTAATTCAAATTGCTTCTTTTTTCCAAAGATGTCCATTTCTGGATGTTACCTTTCAAAAATTAGGACTAACCTGAGGATGTTTTGATATTCCATGGAAAAGGAAAGAGGAATTGGTGCCATTATTATTTGTTTTTCACTTGTTCACTAGACATTTCACTAGACGTTCAGGCAAAGCTTTTTCAATTAGAATCTCCCTCCTATGTTCTGGATCCAGTTGAATTACTGGAGAAACAGCTACACAGGACTGTCAAGGCATCTCTCCACTTTCCCCTGCAGGGCCATGCTTACTTATTTATAGGGGTCCAGAGCCAGATTCACAAGCAGCAGTGCAATCCAAGGGTGTCTCAAGTTGGCCTACCCTGGAAATTGTGACTTGCAATCCTCACATGCTTAAAACTCTCCACAAGCAATTGGATTGGTGACTCTACACTAATTCCAAATTGGGGAAAAGTCACTGAATTCAGAGTACTTAGAGGGATGTTTAGAAAACTCAAGACTACAACTTGATTTGGCTATAGCCAAATTGGTACAACGTACCTGGACTGCCAGCTTTTGTAGGAGATGTTCTAGGTTTAATGTTATTGTGCTCTTTGCTCTTATCACCTGTTTATAATTTGATTCCACTCCTTGATGCCACAAACATATCCTGAGCACCTTGAAGATAAGATAGTTCCTGTCTTCAAGGAGTTCACTGTCTAGTAGATAAAACAGACAAGAAATAATTTCAATTCAATGCGATAGAGACTGAAAAAGGTAGAAGCTGACAAAGTAGAGGAGAATCCTAATTATGAAGGTCAACTCCATCTGGAAAGGGGGAGGAGAAGAGATTTTCCGGAAGGAAGAGTTGCTTTGTACTGAGTCTTGAAAGACAAAAATCAATCCAAACTCAACAACAATCTCATCACGGGCTGACAGTACCACATCCAAGAGAAACTTGGGAAGAATTCTCAGAAATCAATACATCCCTGGTTTTTGTTTTTCTTCAAACTTCCTTCTCTTGATGAGCTTCTAAAATATCTGGCCGAGGACCTGGAAACAGATCCTTTGACAACAGAAAACCAGGCCTTTGAAATGACTGTGGACATCAGTAATGCAGGGCTTAGGTAATAAAGATTCTGGGTTCCCACGGCTGGTGCTTCATCACAGGGACCCCATGCCACACTTTCAGAAGCTCTGCTAACTCTTTTGGGCCATTGGGGAGCCACTGAGCCCACCAAGTAGTCATCTGTGATGGGAAAAAATTTCCCTGCAAATGGTGGAACCCAGAAGGAGAGGGAGAAAGCTTGAGAGTCTGGGCAGGGCTGCCTTTAACAGCTGGTTCGCACCCAGCTACTTTCAAGTGTCCCATACTCATTCTAGATTTTTCTAGCTATGTCCAAGGCACTAATAGGGCAATGCAGAGTGGAGCCACTTCACTCCATTCTGTTGGTTTTTCAGGGTTGATCCAACTGTGATGGGTCAGAAATGGCGGGAGCTAGACTGCTCTGATGCAGCCCTATCAGCCTATGGCTTAGAAGTTCCAGTAACTCAGATGCTCTTGAAGTTCACGTGCTTGGGTCTTCCTCTTGGAGTTCTCCAGGCCTGGACAGGTTATCTGACTTGGGGGAGTGGATCTGCAGTCCCAGGAGTAGGACCACGGGAGATGAATACGTAGTGAATAATAGTATAATGTTTGATGTCAAAGAGATCAGAGTTTGGAGCCTGGGTAACTATCATTTGTTTCAGGCACCTACTGTGTGCTGCCGCCTTGATTGATTATCTAGCTAAATCTTTGTAAGAATTCTGAATGGTTGCCATCAGTGTCCTCATTTTATAAAATAGGTAATGGAAGCAGGATAGGTAAGGAAAAATGAAGGCGGCTTCAAACTGAGGTGTCTGATACAGATTCAAGACTGTTCTATTAAATACATGCAAATAAACATCTTTTTCCTTGGGTGAGAAGAGGGGGTGGGTAGGCAGAAAAGGGACAGGTAAATAACGTCTCCTTCTGAAGAGCTGGTCTTGACCTGAGACCTCAGCCATGGTATTTGGCATTAATCTCTTCCAGGCAACTGGAGAGAAGAGCATGAATAGACTTCCCAGTTTCCAGCTCATGTTTGCCTGAAAAATGATGTCTCAGAATATCTCCAAAATGAGATCTTTTCCCTCCATGTCTTGTGATGACCATTAAGTTCAGTTAGTCAAGATCAAGGTCTTCTTAAGCATTCACTCAATTCAATTTTATCTTGGCATGTCACATGTGCAAAAAAATGTGACAAACTTTTTGAGATGGTGCTACCTTTAAAAGGTAAATTTTTCTCAACTGTCTGATATAATGTATTTTGGCAGGTTTTTATTCATTCTTTCCTCCCACCCCCACCCCCACCAAATATTGCCAGAGGTCACTATTTCTTATGTTATCTTCTTTTGGGGGGAGGGGCAGGGGGAGGAGGGAAATGGA
Organism: Diceros bicornis minor; assembly: GCF_020826845.1. NCBI lineage: Eukaryota > Metazoa > Chordata > Mammalia > Perissodactyla > Rhinocerotidae > Diceros > Diceros bicornis. Next base: position 28,797,175 of record NC_080771.1, on the reverse strand, counting down.
CTCATTTTTAAAATTTTTCAAACTGCTGTCATACATTTTCACCACTTGTCCCCAGACTGTTCTCCAGGGTCTCAAAGAACCTTAGACATAAGGTAGACTGTGTTGGAGACTCTTGACTTTCAATCAGGATGATGACTTTTAACACTTTACCAATGAAGGATTATTCTGCAAGATGGGCTGGCAGTGCTAGAAACAGCTAGAGTTATTTAAGAAGCCTAATTCTTTATAGGGAACTGACTATTCGTAGTAGTTTACGTCAAGGACACACAAAGGAGAATCCACTTTGCTTCTCCATGCAGATTATACCCAAGCTACTAGAAAGAAGGGACTCTCCATGGTAGAAACACAACCATTCATAATTGGGACTCAGGCATACTGAAGGATAATTACCCATCAGCCTCTAGATGGGAAAGGCAGAGAGAGGGAAAGAAAACCTCAGTCAATCTTCCCGTCCACTTGCTTTGCCAGCTGAGTCACATTCATCTACATTACCCTACGGAATATCGCACAATGTTTTCAGTGAAAAATAAAACCAAAGAACTTAATTAATGTCATAATCAAATTAAAGTCCAAATAAGCAGGCAAAAAAAATCACCACGATTTCAAAAAATAGTAATAAAAGCACAATCCTTGACTTATATGAGTACTCTTTTATTACAGTTCTTCTTCTTTTTATAATTTCACTGTAAGGGGATTAATTGCCTTTTCAACCCCGGGAAAGGAAATCTGAGAATTTCTTCTTTCCTGTCATTATGGAGGATGCAAATACAATGTAGTGCAGGAATAACAAATGCTCTATTTTCTGAGCAGTCTCCCATGATTTATGAAAGGTGTACCTCACTGTGGGAAGATAATGCAATTTGAAATGGTCCATTTCATAAATCTATCCCCCTCATCCCCAGCCACATACAGGACTACTATGAACTCCTGAATCCAATAATGTTTTCATCCTCTATTGACAAAAAAAATTTTTGTTTGGAGTGAGGTAATGATGCACTTACAAGGGAGCAGCGGCTAACGCTCTGTCTCCAGGGCTTTCTTTGGCAATGACCACGGAGCTTCCAAGGCGGGGAAACTTGGATAAACAAAATGAAGAAATAATCAACACACCCGGCATCCCTAATGTCCTTTTACTGCTGGTGGCATTAATTATAGCATGGGCCCAATCCTCCAAGTGCCCGCAGAACCAAATGTTTTGCCTGAGTACCCTCTCCAGCACATGATGGATTTATCCTTTGGAACAGGGATATTTCCTATTCATTCATGCACCGGTTCAGTCTATCTGCTTGTTTATCTAACTGCAAGAACGCATCCAGAAGAGGATTCTGTGCCAAATGTGACGGGGGAGGCAGTTGGGGACGAATCATAAACTTCAGTGAAATTCATGCTTGTGAGTTGTTCTGGCCATAACGAAGGGGAAGTGATATATACATATCAATGCCATGCAGGTTCCAGAAGACCCTTATGAAATATGAGCAGGCTACAGAATAAACTTCCTTGGGATCCAATGAAATGGACAGCACAGGCACGAGGAGTGACTACAAATACACAACTGATGCAACTTCTTAGACGGAAGTCATACGTCAGACTGGGATCAACTCCTCCTCATGACAGACTCTGAGAAACAGGATGAAGGGGACAATAAGATGACACATAGGGCCTTGGTGTCATGGAGACGGAAAAGGAAAGAAATTAAACCCACTAGGCACGAAATGATTCATGTTCATTAAAAAGGAAATAAAGTTAAATTTTTTTAAAAAAAGAAAGAAAAACATACGTGCACGTTTAGGGGTATTTGAACCTTAGTGGAGATTAGTACATTTGAGGAAACCCATACACCCACCACTCAGATACTAATGGATTAAGAAGCAGATAAGGCACAGCATGTAAGACAGAAATGATGTAAAAATGTGAATTTGAAAAACTCCTAACATAGGATACTCATCCTGATACTCTGGAATTTGCATATTTTGACTTGTGTTTAAAAAGCAATTTCAAGGTCAGCTTCAATGGAGCAACACTGAACTAAGATGAGAAGTAACCCCATTAAAAGTCTACCAGTGTTTAGCATATTTATTTTTCTTCTTCTATAGTGGGCAATGACGACTCATAAATCAAAAAACCAGGGTAAACAAATATCAAAGAGGTTATTTTATACAAAATGTATACTCTTTATTCTATCTATTTATACACACAAACATTTCTATTACTTGAATTTATAAAGTGTGTAATACATGCATGCATGGTTTAAAAATCTGCATACATTTGCATAAGATAGAAGAAATATATCATTGTCCCAAGTCTCAAAAGACCATGGCCCAAATAAAATGACGACCACCTCAAATGCATTTTTGTATAATGGGATAGAAGTAATGTTTACTTTTAAAAGCTTCAGGCCTATGATTTTTTTTTAATATAAATAGATTTAAATTTTCCAGTTATGTAGATTCCATGGTCTGATCATGAATATCCTAGGCGAGTGGAGGCAGCTGAACAGGATAACCTTGGGTCTTTCCAACAAGATTCAAGGAGCTTTAGACAAAGCACATACAAATATCAAAATCGGCATCCATAACTCTGTGCTGAGAAGCCCATCAGACTCATGTCACCTTGATCAAGGAAGAGGGTAGTGGGGCGGGTTGAAAGAGAGAATGGAATTTGCAGACTTGAAGGTTGCCATTGAATGAGGCAGGATTAACCCAAAATGGGGATTTTCCCCAGCAGACTTGGATGCTCCTAAAGTCTAAACACTTTTATGTTTCAAGGAACTTCTTTTTGATAATTTGATATTTGATAATTTGATACTATGGCATCCTAGCCCATTTTAGAACCCACATACAAAAATCAGCCCCGTTTGCTTATTTGCTTGTTTTACTAAAAATAAATCCCCTATTTTATTCATTAGTCTAGACTTGAAATACTTTTGGTCATTTCCAAAACATTAAGTCCACCCTCAAAGGATAAACATTTGCCCCTGGTGAGCTGATGTGAAAGAAAGAATCAACAATCAAAAGAATCAAGAATCAAAAGTAATTCACAGACAGGAAATTCTAAAAAATGTTCCCAGCAATTGCAGAATTGTGCACCCTTGCCTAAGGACTCACATTACAGAGGATGCCAAACACACTCTTCAGGTAGAAGCCTTTTGAGGGTACTGCCTCTTACTCATTTCCAAAGCTCAGCACCCAATTCAACGTCTAACAGACAAAAGATACTCAGAGAATATATGTTGACTGTAATACACAACTGTTTTTGTTTGGAGTGGCATTAGTAACGAGAACCATGGACATGACTTAGAGTTCGCTCAATGGACAGCAGATCCTATGGGGTCTTTGTCCTACCTAAAACTCTCCAGTGGCTGCCCAATGCATTTAGAAATTTCAAATTTCTTACGTAGGGCTGCAAGGCCCACCTCTCCACCTCATCAGATTTCAATCTAAACCCATGTCATTACGCTTCATCTCCTCTTTTCCTGTTTTTCAGCTGTGCCAAACTGGCATTGGGCGTTTGCTGTTCCCTCTGCCTGGACCTCTTGCTTTCCAGCTCCCTCCTTGGCTGCCTCTGGCAATTCAGGCCTCAGGTTCCTTAAGGGCTTTCCTCACCCCCAAATCAAATTAGCCTACTCTCACTCACAGGCTCTCTCTATCGCTTTACTCAGGAGAATTGGCCATATATCACCTGCTCACTCATTCCTCTGTTGACTCTCTGTATGACTGCTCGAGAACAAAGAGCCTTCATTGCTATATCCCCACAACTAGTACACGATAGGTGCTTGATAAATACCTGTGGAATGAATGAATGAACTAAAATGTCCAGAAATGACTTTTAATATTTGCTATATTTAAGAGAATCCTGCTGCTGGGGATCCTCAATACTGAAGTGACATGGCAGCTCCAACAGCTGAATGACCAGTTATCAGGCCCGCCAAGACAGCTACTGGGGACAGCAAAATGAATAAGAGCCTGTGCCTTTGAGGGTCTTCCTGCCTCACACAGTGGGCCCTAAGCTCTCTGTGTTCATGGCCTCAGCTGAGTCTTTACATTTGATAAATATCACCATCCCGGTAAACATCATTGGCGATGTACACTGATTCCACCTTGCAGGCCAAGCTCTGAAGGACTGTCCAGGCACTAGTCTAAAGAGGCAGAGTTTGGCAAAGGTTGATCTGGTTCCTGTCTTTCCTCACCATGCCTCTAGTTCACTTCCAGATGCGTGGAAATTTTGCCTTAATGTATTTTTCACTTTCCTTTCAAAACAGCAATCCTCTGTCTTTCCTGGGGTCCAGGAAGGTCTTGACATACAATGTCAGATGATAACATTTTGGAATTTTAAGTCACAGGGTCTGAATGGGAATCCTAGCTCTGCTGCCACCTGCACAGCCTTGAGTAAGTCATAGACCCTCTCATAGGACAATGAGGGTAACAATATCTCAGGAGACGGCTTTGAGAATTAAATCATAGACAATTAAATCATATAATACAATGCCTAACACAGAGCTTGGCACATTAGAAAGCTCAATAAATGCATGTTTAGCATCGCAATGTAATTTGCATAACCAATAACCATAGAAAACACACACTCAAAGCAAAAAGATCATTTTGTTAATGTGTAATCCTTACACCTGTATCTAATTAGCATAATTAAAAACACAGGTGCATTTGTGAATCGGGGTAAAAAGTTGCTCACACTGTTCTAGTAATGTTTTGGTAAAATTGAAATGCCTTTAAAATTAAAAGTCTTCCCTTTCGGGGCTGGCCTGGTGGCATCGTAGTTGAGTACGTGCACTCTGCTTTGGCAGCCCAGGGTTCGCAGGTTTGGATTCTGGGTGCGGACCTATACAGCGCTCATCAAGCCATGCTGTGGCGGCGTCCCATACACACAAAAAATAGAGGAAGATGGGCACAGATGTTAGCTCAGGGCCAATCTTCCTCATCAAAAAAAAAAAAAAAGTCTCCTCTTCCACCCAAAAAAACACCCCATAGGTGTGCCCCTCTTAATGGAAATGTGATATATCAAAGCTTTTTAAAACCTAGGAATGAGGATGACTGATGAGAAGGGATTATTGTGAGACTGCTTAAAAGTTCCTGTAGTTTAAAACTGTATTTCCACTTAACTTTCCAGGACCAGATTTAGTACATATTGCACCAAACAATATATGACCATATTCCAAAATCTAAATGGATTACTAATGGATTAATATGCTTTAAAAAGCATCTTTACAAGATTTAACCATGAACAAAACTCCTTGCTTCTCTTGGCTTCCAGTTAACATATGACACCCTGTAATACTTCAAGTTAAAGAGTTACAGAAGCCTGGAATTTTGTACGAACCTGACAGTGATGGATTAAAACCATACTCTACACATACCTCAAACGGTAGCACTTACTTTTTCTTACTTAACTCATGGTTGATCTACTGGAGCCATTTTCTGGAAACTATAATTGCTGAGCTGTTGTCAGAAATCTCTGCTTGCCTAGGGTGAGTTGGTTTCCAAACCAAAAGGAAAAAGTACAACCAAGACACGTTCCAGAACCCATGCAGTCTATAGACCTTGCTCAGCCAGGAATTTGAGAAGTTCTGGAGTTGTGAAAGTCTTATTCAGAAAGCAAGTTAAAATTCAAGGCTAGTACACCCATGTTCATAGCAGCATTATTCACAACAGCTAAAACGTGGAAGCAACCCAAGTGTCCATCGACGAATGAATAGATAAGCAAAATGTGGTATATTTATACAATGGAATATTATTTAGTCTTAAAAATGAAGGAAATTCTGACACATGCTACAATACGGATGAACCTTGAGGACATGATGCTAAGTGAAATAAGCAGTCGCAAAAGGACAAATAGTGTATGATTCCACTTATATGAAATACTTATAGTAGTCAAAATCATAAAGATAGAAAGTAGAATGGTGGTTGCCAGGGCCGGAAAGAGGAGAGAATGGGGAATTATTGTTTAACAGGTATAGAGTTTCAGTATTACAAGATGAAAAGAGTTATGGGGATGGATGGAGGTGTGGTTGCAGAACAATGTGAATGTATTTAATATCGCTGAACTATACACTTAAAAATGGTTAAGATGGTAAATTTTATGTTATGTGTATTTCACCACAATAAAAAAAAGAATTCAAGTCTGGCATGGGTTTTAATGGGCTGCTTGAACCACTCACTAGCATCCACTCATGCATTCACCATTTATTCACTGGGCAGGTAAGCCTATAGAGAAATGGGCTGTGGATAGTAAGAAGCCTTATCCATCCTGGGGAAATCATGCAAACCTGGGTTGGTTTCAGAGTCTGCAAAAGGTTCAGAGGCATTCAGGATAAGTCCTGTGAAGACTCACTTGGGATAAACTATTATATGCAGCCACCTGGAGCACAGTCCAAGGAATTAGGACTGAAGCCAAAGGTAAGGAGGATGTACCCTGATAACATCAAAAGTCAACCATTAACCTCACTGCCTTCCCCTATTCCAGCTACGAAGCTTGCCTTCCTTGTTTCTGTCCATGGGCCACCATTCTCCTGGTTCTCAGACCAAAAGTTATCATTGCCTCCTTCCCGACCTTCGACATCCAATCAGCTGTCCTCTCAATCTATCACCACTGTCCATTCTCAACTCCTTCATTCCTCTCTAAACACAACGCATCAGCTGAGTTCAGAACCTTATCATCCCTCAACTAAAATACAATTATCACCTCTTATTTCTCAGCCTCTAGCTTCTTCTTCCTTGACATCTGCCATATATATATGTATATATATATATATACATATATATATCTGCATTTAAATCTTCCAGAAACACTCTTGTTATCATGTTATTGTCCTATTTTAGAAAATATGCTGAGGCCCCAGTGCCAACCAAATAGAGTTTGAACTTGTGGTTCTGGCACTGAAGCTCCTTCACAAATGACCTTGCATCACAAGGTCTGCAGAGCAGTTGGTGGGGGATGGCGGGCACACAAAAGCAGCCACCTCTAATCACTGTCCCCATGGGCCTCAGGGTCTGACCAATGATGTTTCAAAGTAGTGGTTCACATTGCTTCCTCTAACCTATCCTAACCTAACCTTTCCTACCACCTTGGTCTTTATAACCATCAAGACAACATGTCACCTTTAAAAAAATTGTTGAAAGGGTATACCATGGGGGAAAGTTCTCAGGGGGAGCAACTGATCCCTTAGACTCCCCAGCCTTGCTCCCCGACCCAGCTTTATGTCTTATAGAAAGTCTTAGCACAGAGTTTGATGATTCTTGTTCCCGTAGCCCTCCCAGGTGTGGGCAGGAAGTGGTCTGCTGTTTGGACATTGATGGTTCAACCAGAGGGCAGGGGACCGGGTTCACCCTTCACCACGTTCTCCTGCTGAGTGACTTTATGGAACTTGCATCAGTCCTCCAGACTCAGGACTGGACCCAGTGACCACCAATTGCCTCCTTGCTCCTCACCTTGTCTGTTTGGTCTTCGGGAGGAGCCTGGGACCAGCCTGAGTCATCTCCCTTCTGGGAAGGTCCCTCCTAGAAACCACCGCTTCCCCAGCCGTGAGTGATGGGTCAGCTTTCTGTGATGTGGATTAAGTCTGTTTTAATTCCACCGGGTCCTCCTATGGGGGGAATTCACCCCGGAGGCCGCAGCTGCAGGCTTCTCTTTCAGGGAGGTCAGCGATTCCAGCCCTTGGTCGGCACCTCTTGAAAACGGTGCCAGGAACATTTCGAGGACAGCATTTTCCTTGGCAGGTGTGCCTGCTGGCAGGGCCCACTTCAAGGTTTGTGAGAGCAGAAAAACGGCATCTGGGATCTATCTGTGGTTGTCGGTTTGCACATTTTGAGGGGTGAAGTGAAAAAGAACTGCCTTACACAGCATGTTCTTATCCAGACATGGGCTGTGTCCATGCAAAGAAAAATGCCAGAGTGGAAAAATGGCCGGTGGGACACCTGGGGTTGTCTCAAAGCTGCCTTAGGTCACCACTCGGTCAGTTTAAGAAAAACCTCTCTGCTTTGTGGACACACCCGGACATCTGAGTTCCTCATGAGGAGTTAGATACAGCACTTAAGGAGCAGCTCAGAGAAGGGCTACCTCTCTAGGTTTAAAGGGCTGCACTCAAGCCCCTTGGACGTACCAGCAACTCAAGGTGGTATTGCCAACCTGGAATTGCCTTCAAATGTCCACCCAAGTGTCTTTTCCTCTGTGAACCCTCCCAATGTCTTGCCCAGATGGACAAAATTAAACATCTATCCCTCTGTATTCTAACCAAGCCTGTAGATGATCCCATGACTGAATATTCCATGCTATATTACACTTAATTACTTTTATATCTGCCTCCTCTATTAGACTACGGCCTTCTCAAGGTCAAGGATCACGTGCTAATTGCCTTCATATCTTCACCTTTGTCCTCAGAGCAGATGTCCAATAGTACTCACTGACCTGAGTGGCCCATCCCAGCAAATTGCTCTGACCATGAACAGCTGGATAGCCTATTTCTGACTCAACTTACATGTGCCAGGTACTATTCATTTTCCCTCCACCATTCTTCCATCATTTCCATTTCTTCATCCTGGTAGGTATCCACACATTCTTCCAGTCTCAGAGTAAAAGGGGAACATCCTCAGGAGCCCTGCTCCCTCCAGTCCAGGTTGGGAGTTTCTCTTACCTGTTCCCCGAGCACGCTGACCGGGGCTCCCTCGTCACTCACCACACTGCATCCCCAGGCCCCTGCCAGTTCCTCACCATTCCTGAGTGCCAGGACTGTCTACTGAGGTTCTCATAGGTTGGTCTTCCTTCAGAAGTTGTTAGCTCCTTGAGGTCAATGATAGAACCTTTTTTTTTTCTTAACTAAAATCTATTAAATCCTTACCTACTATATGCTGGTCACTACGCAAAATTTTTCATGTGCATTTTCCCATGTGATGCCACATCAACCATAAGAGGTAGATATTACTATCCTCACTTTCTGGATGAGGAAACCAAGGCTGCTAATGACATGCCCAGGTTCATTAGGATACTAGTTAGTGATAGAGCCTGCCTACGAACCCAGAAATAATTCATAGCAAAGCTGCCACTACACTGAATTGCTGTTTAACTTGTCTTGGTTATCTCAGCGTCTAGAACTGTGATTGACCTATAAACAGCAAGTACTCAGCAAATACGTGTGGGGTGGATGCCCCAATGGTGCTATGAAACCTTCCTTGGGTTTCTCAATTAGTCCTTCTCCTGCACTTTACTCACTCATTTTTTTCATTCTGCTATTTGTCCTTGGTAAATCTATTCAATGGGATTGATTGCAATTAACAGAAAATCCAAATATAGTGTCTATAATCTGAGAGAAGTTTGTGTGAAAAAAAAAAAATCCTGGCATAATCAGCCCTAGGTTATGGCACAACATGATTTTAGGGACCCAGCCTCCTCTATTCACAATGTTGTTCCCCTGCCAGCCCCCACAGCTGCATCCCAGACAGCAGGAAGGAAAAGAGGAGCATGAGGAATGCAAGGTTTGCTTCCTTCCCCTAACGATGTGTCCCAGAAGTCCACGTGACTTCCTTGCCATCCCATTGGCTAGAACGTGGTCACATGGTCACAGACAGCTGAAAGGAAAGTTAGGACATGGCATTCTTATTCTGAGCCACCATGAACCCCTTGGAAAATTCTGTTGCTAAGAAAGAAGGCTGGACGAGATATTGGGGGAGCAGAAATAGTTCTCACACAATATCATTTCCTGAATCTCTGTCTTCCTCAGGCTTACTGCACCGCCTGAGGTCAGATTCTGGTCATCTTTGATAGACCTCCTGGAATCTCAGTCTTCCATTTTCTTTTCAAAGCTCCCTGGCTGTTCCACGGGCGGGCCACACTGGCAAGCAGTTCAGGCTCCCCCCTCCACCCCCTCACCCCCAGAAATGGAAATGGAGTCTGGCAATCTTATCCTGCCCTCCTTCTCCACTAGGCTCAATAAATATTTTTGGAAGATAATGACTCAGGGTATGGTCATCTCACTCAGATCCCAGATCACACTCCAACAGGATGCCAGGATTTTTTTTCTCTCTCCTTAGCATTGGAAATAGATTTTTAAGCAGTGTTATATAGCAGTTCCTCTTCAAAATCCTTCTTTCCTTTTCTTTAGTGATGTCTTTATAAATCACCGTTATAAAAATAAGGCAAGCAGAAGGAAAAATATGCAGTACCTAGAAACTGAAAATTCAAGTATTTGCTTTTTATGGGACACTTGAGGGTCTTAAAAAGGAGAACTGCTAGAAAACTTAAATACAAAAAATTCACTGTAGGATAACATGAAAGCCCAACAGAACTGAATAGTTTATGAAAATAATTTGAATATTTACACTTCAATTTATGGTCTGAAAATCACCCCCAAACCACGATCTTATTCTTAAATGGAGTTTTTGAGAGAGCATTGAATACATTTTGATTATTTTGACATGATGTCTACTCGGATATTCTGTGTAATGATTTGAAAGCAAAAAACAAATTCCCTAAAAATTGAATGTAAGTATATGTGAACGTACATTATATATACACAAAAGTACATTTATATGCATGGATATATATAAAGTTTAACAAACATTTCAACTTAAAGGGGGTACTTTGGGTTGTTGTTATTGTTAGGGGAAAATATTATAAATTTAACTGGAATGAAGCCTGGGGCTAAAACACTTTGTAATTCTCTTTACAAGGAAGCTTGGGTTCAAGTTCATATCTTTTTATTTTCTAAGACTGAGGCTACATGATCACTTAAACTGTGTTTTATACACAACATTACAGAAACACAGCAAAGCGGGTCCATAAAAGTGTTGATGAAAGAGAACCAAACGTGCTCCCATTTTGTCTTTCCTATTATTTTTTTCCCAGTAAGTCCAAGAGACCCTTTCTCAGAATTTCTTGCATTTCATCATTTAGCAAAACTATTTGCCACTATTTTAACAGGCCCCCACAGCATCAAATATCTGTACCAAAAAAATCAGTATTCACTTCAAAAGGGGAAAAAATATTCAGAACAAGAAAAGCAGTAGGGAAAGCATATGTCCAAACACTTTATTATTAAACTCAAGGGTTTACCCAAACATGGAGAATGGAGAATACATTATGTAAGTACATGCGGACAAAGGGCTTCTGAAGTCTAGGTGACCACGGCATCCAGAATCTGTCACTATGATTTCTTGTTTATGCATTCTAGCAAGACTTCATACAACACACACACACATACACACACACACACACACACACACTACTGAGACTGTTTATTCCATTTTAAACACAAACCTCTGTAAACTTAAGTAAAAGGGATGGCTCAGAATATATAAGTGTCTGGGCAAAACAATAATTCACTGAACTTGAGTCAGAAACAAAAATAAACACAGTTAAGAGAAATCCCTCCTTAATCTGCCTTCCAAAGAAAGATACTTATTCCAGGGGACACAGGAAAATTCTCCCATGCTCGGGCACTGAAATGAAACTAAAAATTAGACACAAAAGATACCAGCCCATGCACCGAGGAAAGTCACCAATAAGTGCTTAAATCTGATAATTATGCTATAATGATCTTCCTTCTCTCCAATTTGGATTTAAAGGAGAACACACGAGCCCAAATAGTATGTCCACTCACATGGAGTCACAGTGCTGGTATTTATGTGATTTCAGAGATCAAATAACCGACATCCATTCATCAGATATCAACTGAGTGCCCACCTTGAGTCAGGCTCCAGGCTGCATGCTGGGCCAGCGGGAGGAAAAGACTAAATCTCTGCCTCCATTGGACTTACACACAGACATGTATGATAATAATAGAAATAACAACATTTATTGATGGTCTATTATGTACCAAACACGTTGCTAAGCCTTGGAAGTATCCCAGACAGTTCTTGAAACAACCCACTAAGTATGTCTTATTATTATTATTTCTGTTTTACATATAAAGAAACCACAGCTCAGAGAAATTAAACCCCTTGCCCAAGGTCACTTGGATAAGAAGTGGACTGAGGGCTGGGTCTGCTGGAAGCCAGCGCTGCATTCTTTCTACTGAGCTCACACTCGAGTGATTTCTATGTCACAGTAACAACCAGCCAGGGAGTGACGGTCCTGCGCACAGGTAATAAATTCCGCACTCCCTCCTCCAAACAAGGCTCATTTTATGGAAGCAAAAGTTACAATGCCTTTCCCAACCCCCCACCCCCCAACACCAGCTGGGGCAGGGTCAAAATTGGCACTTGGTCTGTTTGCTCCCTAGAGCCAGGCTCTTTTCCAGAAACACAGGCTGCTTCTACCAAGTCTTTCAAAAACAAAAGCAACTTCCCCAACAGCTTGCAGCAAAGCAGCAGTGGGGGGCAAGGAGGAAGATGCAACACCCAGCGGGTGGGCTAGTGTCCGGAGCCCAGAGCAAGGCTGAGCAGGAGAGGGATAGGCAACTAAGACCTGGGCCCCTTCTTCCCGATCCCCTCTATTTCTCTAGGCTCCCGAAGTCAGTGGCTTGCTTGGTGTTTGCGTCTGTGCTTTTCCAACCACTGCACTACCCTGTCAGATGTTCCCCTAGCACCTTGAACTTCTGTATTACATGTTCTTCCCCCAACCCCTTGTGGCCATTACTACTTTAGCCTTCCCTTATCCGGGAAGAATGGACCCTGTGCGGGTGCACTGGTACACAGCATCCTCCAGCCTAGCGCGGCACTCCTGACTCCCTTTGCATCTGTGCATGCAGCTACGCTATCTGAACTATTAAACAGCCTGCATGGCATGAGCACTGGCCAGTCAGAACAGACACAACTGTAAACAGCCGCACGCTGGAGCCCAGGCCCCTGCCATACAGTGTAACTAAAGTCGCCAGATCAAGGGAGGCTTGTGGTAGCTATTATCAACCAGTACTGCAGGGTGTGAACACGTTAACAACTGGTAATGGCCACACTGGTGCATGCTGCTTGAATATCAGCCCTGTTGACCGAATGGACCAACCAACTACTCCAGCAGTCACAGAATATCTGCCTGTGCCATCTACAGAAGACTACACCCGCTTTGTGCAAATTGAGTGACAACAGGTGTCTAAATGCCTCTGACTTCATTGTGCTGCTGCCTGTCAAAGACAAATGGTCCTGAAACTATAGACACAAACTTACAACTTAAGTAACTGAAAGAAATTATGGGTAGCTACATTTAAATTTCAAGGGTCATGTTTTATTTCCTTAGGATTCTGTAATGGGCTCTAAATGTCTATTAAGAACAACAGTCTCTCCTTACCTGTGCTCTCCCTCTCCCTTAATCCAACACAGAATCTATAACTCACACTTAGCTCTCCCCACACCCCTTCTCTCTCCTCTTGGTTCAGGGTCTCTCTGCCCAGCCACATTCACGATTGAAAACAGTTCTGTATCTCATCTTCATTCTTGAGGTAGGCAAGAGTGTGACGAAATGAAAAATGAATGAATCAGAAGTGAGCAGACCCTGGTAGGCCAGGGCTGAGCCAGGCTGCCTTCCTGTGAGTGCTGATCTATTGTTAGCCAAAGCATCGCTCTGTGAAAGTCACCAGCATCTTCACCCTCGGAGAGAATCAAAATATTACGGGAGCTCCTGAAGGTGGAGACTCTCCTCCAAAATCTCTGGCAGAGGACACGTGTGAAAGCCTGGTTCTCACTGAGAAACAGAGTTATTTACAGTTTGGTGAAGCATGGATATATTAAGATGTGCATCTCCTCCTGGTAATATTATCCGCTCTGTTTTATAGATAGGGCTTTCCAGTGGAAATAACAGAAAACAACACACACAAGTGAGTTCCTAGTTAAGATGCTGGGAACATGAAGCAGTACACTTCAGAGCGTAGGTCACTTTTTAACACCAAGGAAGGCAATTATTTTCCCAGACTTCATTGACACAGTCTGCCTGAGAGCTTTCTTTTCAAACAATAAATGAACAGGTAGATCTCACTTTGAGGCCATTTTAGAACTTTATCTGTATATTCTGAGCAGTTGAGGGGTTGTTTTTGCAATCCCAGTATGCTGCCACCCAGTGGCAGCAATGATCAGCCTTGGTCATGTGGCTTACACAAAGCTTAGCCAATGAGCACGTTTATATAAACTAGAGATGAACAATGTATTCATTATTTTTAAAAATAAACATTGAGAGCCCATTGTGTGCTGGAGGCTAATAAAAGAGATATGTACATTCAGACATATGTCTATATAACAATTAAAAGACATTGCAACAAAGTGGTCTAAAAGAGATGAACACAAAGTATTATAGGAGAAGACATCAGATAGCAAACCCTATGGAATGACCAGATTATAAATTTATGACAAGCATAACTGGTTACACATACACATAGAAACCATCTAATAAACGCTGGATGAATAATTGGGGAGGAAATTAACACTTTCTAAACACTCAAAAGGACCGTGATATATATTTTACCAGTATCTGCTCTCTCATCCTCCTAACAACCATGAAAGGATTTAACAGATAAGGAATCTAGGTTGCAGTGAGTTTCAGTAATTTACTCAAAGATAACCAGTTAGTATGTGGCAGCAACGAGTTTTAAGTGAGATATTTTGACTCCAAAGCTTGGACTCTTTCTATTACATCATTAACCTGATTTATCAATAAATCTTTCTTGATAGAAATGATGACAGCAAGTTCCATTTTTTTAAACAAACTTAACAGCAACCCCCAAAAAATCAAACTAAAAAGAAAAAAATCACTGCTAATCTTAAAGTGTTATAAAATTGGTCTAACCACATTAGAAAGCTCCTTTCTAAGATGTCTGTGAATTCTCAGCTTCAAGTCAAAACCCCTTCACGAGGCACAGGATCATCAAGCTCACTTCACAGACCTCGCAGGTATTTCCTCTGCCTGCTCAGCCCGCCCCTCCTCTAACCAGAGTCTTGTCTATGGATTAATAATTCCTACCAATCAGCCCGGTCCACCATTTATGAAACCCCTGAATCTTCCCTCTGACATTTCTAACGCAGATAAAAACTAAGTATTCTGGAAAAATCAAGTTCACATGACTGATTTTCTCCAATAGGAAAAAGCAATATATACTTGATTCATAGAAGAGTGAAACATTGCCCTTCTCTCAAGAGATTTCGCGATAAAAGCTGCTAACACATTGTGAGTTGCAAGTTTATATACATATTCTCAAACAGTTGATATTCTGCCTCCCACTCCCAAGAAACAATAAAACAAAATATAAACGAGATATTAGGAAAGGTAGGTTTGAAAAATAGCAGGATGGATCAAGGGCTCACGTAGAAGAAAATGACTGCTCTATTTCTGGAATGGTCTAGACTAGAAATGACGATGATGATGACGCTCTTTTGGTGAGGGGCAGCCAGAGCGGGCAAAGCAGAAGAAGGAAAAGAAAGAGAATTTTGACTCCTGGATGTGGAATATTTCTCCTCTACAGATTTTAATATTTCTAGCTAAATAAAACATTAGTTTTAAGTTCTTGCTTTTAGTGTAATTAATACGCCCTTATTGAAAATAGGCCGTTTGCTTAGTGATGCTGCCCTGCACTGGGACACCCACGTTCCAGTTCCAGCTGTTCCCCATCAGCTTGATGACTTGGATTAAACTGTGAGCTTCAGCCTCCTCCTCTATAAAGGGGAATGTTGGAATCCATTGCCTGAAGGAGCCTTTCCAAAACCGAAAATCACTAAATACATGCAGAATACACGTATTTATAAATACGTGCACTAATACATGCAGAATATATACTCCAGATAGGAGTGTCTTTTTTTTTGGTCTGTGGGCCTTGGGTCAGACTGGATAGTCTTAACAATGCAATTTAGGGTGGGGACCGGCTACATCCATATAGTCTTAGGGTTGGGGTGGACCATTCCAGAAAGACCAACAATGTGGCAGGATGGGGACACTGTGTCACATGGTATCAGTTGACCTGGAGGCTGAGATCAACCACAGGGGCAATCAATCAATCAGTCAATCACGACTATATGATGAAGCCCCAGTAAAGGCTCTGAGCGCGAGGCTCAGGTGAGCTTCTCTGGTTGGCAAACTCCATGTGTAGTGTCACATGTCAATACCAGGAGAGCAATGTGTCCCGACTTTACAGGGAGAGGAGAATGGAAGCTTCACATTTGCCACTATTCCTGGACTCTGCCCTGTGCATCTCTTCCTTTGGTTGATTTTAACTTGTGTCCCTTCCCTATAATAAACTATGACCGTGAATATAACATCTTTCAGTGCATTCTGTGAGTCCTTCTAGCAAGTCATCAAACCTGAGAGGGGTTTTGGGAACCACCCCCCAGACTTGCAGTTGGTGTCAGAAGTGAAGACTGTGTTGGAGATCATGCCTTCTAACTTGTCGTTGTCTCCTAACTCTCCTTGGGACCCCACTGAAAGCTGAACCATGCAGTCAGCTTACTGGAGAACAGTTATGAGCCACATAACGATGTTTCGGTCAACGATGGATGGCATATACGATGGTGGTCCCATAAGATTAGTACCATATAGCCTAGGTGTGTCATAAGCTATACTATCTAGGTTTGTGTAAGTACACTCTATGATGTTCGCACAACGACAAAATCACCTACGACGCATTTCTCAGAACGCATCCCCATCGTTAAGCAATGCATGAGTATAGTCAGTATTTAGAAAGAGCTGGCAGGAAGTCCCTGCCTCTCTCCACTGTCATGACCTGTAGGCGTCCAGAATCCATATAACCTCTCTGAGCTCCACTTTCCTCATCAGTAAAATGGGGATTTGAGTAAGTCGTTCGGTCTAAACGACAAAGTTATTGTGTGACTCGATTAACGTAATGGCTGTGAAAGCTCTTTCAAAAAAAATGGTAACTTCTTTTTCAATTATAAGATATTAAGAGCTACTGTTACTATTACTTTGGAGTTTAAATGTTTGAGAATTATTTACTCTCCCAATTTTATTGTAATTCTCACGGCCAGTGAACTCATCTTGTCTCCATCAGCAAGTGCTGAAATTATATCAGCTAGAACTTTCATTAGCAAATGATTTTAGTCGGTGAAAAGAAATGGCAAAACAAATGGGGCATTTTGACATAGCTGTATCTATTCTGGCACAGTGCGGTTTCGAGGCTAATGTCTTTTCAAACAGCTCTGTTTTGCCTGCAGACTTGAATACCCTCATTATAGTGTTTGAAAAAAAAGTTCCCTTATGTTTTTTTAAAGAGCGCCATTCTTCAAAAAGATGTCAAGAAGCTCTTTTTTTCCCCCTTGCTACAAGGTGTAATGTAGAGATAAGCACAAAATCTGGTTGGAAATGTGACCTATATTGGACTGGCAAAGCTTAATATCAAGCAAACAGCTAGTTTGGGAGCTGGTTTTGTTCTACCTTGCTGCTATTTGTAGAAAAGTACCACATATTATTCGTGGACAGTGAGAGCAGTCTGGAAGTCAATTATGGTTTTAAAAAATTGGAATCATTTGCTCACAGAGTTCATCAGAGTTTCGAATAAGTCCCTGGCCTTCCTCATGACAGCCAAAGCCAGGTCTTTGGGAAAACATTTTATTTTTATGCTCAGTGTAATGAGAAGAGAAAAGTCGTGTTTTGCAGATGAAATGGTGCTGATAATAAAAAGTAGGTCACACTTTCTCTATCTCCATCTCTCTTTACTTTCTCTGAAAGACAAAGGAGGGTTTCGAAGACATGAATCAAGTCAGGTTAAGCCTCTGACCTAGGTGTTCTTTGCACTCTGAGTAAAATTAGGAGTATTTTCAATCAGGGCTGACATTTAACGAGGACAGGGAACATAGAAACAGCAACTCTAAGGGCTAGGGTTGGGGTGCAGATAGATCATCCAGGCTTTTGGGAAAAGTGAGAACCACAGGTTCAAAGGACTGTTGGTGGTAAAGGACTTTAGGATCTGGGGCAGCAGGGCAGGAAAGAGGCACAAGGAAGAAACGTCACATTAGGACCCATGGGGGACAATACTATTGTGCACAATTATTTACTATCCACTCCAGGGAGAGATTATACATCCCTGCCCAGCAGTGAGGAGGTTGCTTCCTTTGGCCAATGCAACAGAGCTGAAATGACAGGTGCCACTTCCAGGAAGAAGCTTTAAGAGGTCGTCTTGTCTTTTTCTGCTATGAAACGAGCCGTAGAGAGAGGCTGTGTCATAGGCCTGGTTCCTGGAGTAGAGCCGACGAAGAGCAGAGCCAGCTCTTGATGGGCCTGTAGAGTGCACAAGGACTCACTCTTTGTTTCCGTAAGACATGGAGATGGTGGGGTCATTTGTTACTGCAGCACACCTAGTCTATCCTGACTGATATGGTACCCTCAATTCTTCCTTTCCAAAAATGTGACAAGGATGCAAACAGTAAGTAAGCCCATGTGTTTGCTGGTCTGTGTTTCTAAGTCATTCTTAACTCAGAGTGGGCATTGATATATCCAGAATCAGGTTCACAGGCTGGATTGCAAACACATTGGCACAGACTCTATCTCCAGGATCCCCACATAAGAAATAAAACTGTTTAAGTAAGAGTAACAATGGCTGTTAGATGATAGTGATGGCTTTTAAAAAGGATCTCCCAGTGGTGATCTTATGGAGCAAAATCCACAAGGGGAAAGAATCTGAAGTCCACTACTTGGATGCAAATTCTAGAATTTACTACTTGCTCTCTGCTTGATCCTGGGTGAGTTGCCCAACCTCTCTGAGCCTCCATTTACTCATCTGTAAAACTGGGCTAATTAGGGTGCCTCTGCCACATAGAACTGTTCAGACAATTAAATAAACTAATGCACAGAGGGAACAGCACGGAGCCTAGCCACGTACTAATTACGCAATGTATGTTGGTTATCGTGGTTCTTGTTCCTGTTGTTGTTATTCGCACCACTGTTAGCACTTCTCCACCACTAACTTCTCTACCACTGAGTTTAGCGTAGGACCTCAGGTGACTTATTATTGTGAACTGGAAAGAATAAACAGGAACAGCCCCTTGGCTGCTGCTGTTATAACTGAACTTAAACTTGCATAGGAAGTGTCATCATGACTGTGTTTCCACCTTAGACTAAAGATTTTTTTTTTCTGCCCTGGGTCCAATCAGAAGGCTACTCTTCTGACCACACGTAACCAAATTAACCAGCCCTCTGTCTTCCTGCAGCAGGCAGCTCAGGAAAGGCAACACGACATGCTCAGATTTGGAAACACTGATAATGTAGGATCAGGCCAATTCAAGAGAGAAGGCAATTTCGGTCCGTGACATAGAGCTTAGACAAGTAACTTGACTCTTCTCGGCATTAATTTCTTAACCTGTAAAATGGGGATAGTGAGAGGACAATCCTCCAGGGCCTGAGGCTAGGATATGGTAACATGTGTAGTACTTTCAAGATGGAGCTGATCCCATCCCACGTTAATCAACATCAGCTGGTATTGTCATTAGTAATAAAACTAATAATACTAGTACTGCCAGAGATGCACAAAACAGTAGCAAGCACATTGCAGCCCATCTCAGAAGGAAAGAACAAGCCTTCAGCAAAGCCAGCCTGTCCTTCCAGATACTGCTGAACACATTCATAGCAGAGACAAAGCATATGGGCCCTGAAACCGACAATGACCAAGCCTTATTCCAGCCCTGCCAGAACATGACAGTCGTGGGACTCTACACAAGAGGAAGCCAATCCAGAAGAGAGAGAGGTTTCATGGGCCCACACTGAGAAAGGGCTCCTTAGAAAAGGGAAATAGGAAATGTGTATAAGATCCCACTTAGGAGATCAGTATTTCTTTTGTTTTTTGTTTTTTTTAATTGACGTCTTAATAGTTTATAATAGTTTATTGTGAAATTTTAGTTGTGCATTATTGTTTGCCAGTCACCATATAAATGGCTCCCTTCACCTCTTGTGCCCACCTCCCTTGCCCCCGGTAACCACCAAACAGTTCTCTTTGTCCATGTGTTAGTTTATCTTCCACATATGAGTGACATCATGTGGTGCTTGTCTCTCTCTCCCGCTTATTTCACTTAATATAATACCCTCCAGGTCCATTGATGTTGTTGCAAATGGGACAATTTTGTCTTTTTTATGGCTGAGTAGTATTCCATTGTATATATACACGACCTCTTCTTTATCCAATCATCAGTCGAGGGACACTTGGGTTGCTTCCACTTCTTGGCTAGAGTGAATAATGCTACAATGAACATAGGGGTGCATAAGCCTCTTTGGATTGTTGATTTCAGGTTCGTTGGATAGATACTCAGCAGTGAGATAGCTGGATCATAAGATATTCGTATTTTTAATTTTTTGAGGAATCTCCATACTTTTTTCCATAGAGGCTAGAGATCAGTATTTCTTGATATGTATGCATTCCTTGCTAAATTTTAGGATGATCATGTTCATTCCATAATATGGGCTTTCTCAATGCTTTAAAAAATAGTCAGTATTCATGAATATTTCTTATATGAGGTATAACGGTAGGTTCTAGGGACACAATGATGAACTAGAAACACAATCCCTGCTCATTTGTAGTTTACAGCCATGTGGGAAAGACAGATGTTAAATAGCAAGTTCCAAGTGTGATGAGTGGTTAAGTTCAAGTACATGGGCTTCTGCAGCAAGGGGATTGAAATATAGCTCATGGTGGTGGGGCTGGTCATGGTTGAGGGGGTGGGGATAATTCCCAATTCATGGGTTTGTTGTCTTCTTAAAGTTCTCGGTTAAAAAAAGAATCAGCCAAGCGTTGGGTTACATAGATATCAGAGAAGATGGACTTGGCCCAGTTACTGCACAAATGCAGATAAGGAGCTCCCACCGATTAAGACGGCAACAGAAATTACATAGGTCTGGAGGTATACAAAGGATAGTTGTTGAGATGGTCCACCACAAAACCATCCCCACTTCTTTTGATAACAGTACTCAGATTTGACTTTAGGAAACCAGAGCCTCCTCAACTCTTCATCATGAGCTTTGGGTGGTCTGCAGTACATGCTCCAGGGTGAGTCCTGTGACTCAAGCCTAGCCAAGCTTCCAAATCTCTCTAACCACAGAGATTAGGTCAGGATGAGCATGTGATCCAAGCTGGGTCCGACTGAATCCCAGGAAAAGAGACACTCTGGTCTTTTCCCACTGGGTTGAATCTGGAAAGATGTGCTTTAGAGATGCTGACACATGTCTTGACATCCAAAGAGTGAGCAAGTCAGAAAATGGTGCCAATGATGAGGAAATGAAGCCAAGGGATGAAAAGACAGAGATCAGGTCCTGATCATTTGGCTCCTGGATCAAGTTTTACCTGATCTCCTTGTCATGCCTGTATTTTCCAGTTAGTTAAGCCTGGTTGGGTGAAGTTTTCTTTCACTTGCAATAGAAAGTGTCTAACACTGGCATCTCCATTGAGTGGAAAAGTGGAAACTATTTTCCTGACTCTGAGTTGTTACAATTGGATAAACTTTCCCATAATCTAGCAAGGATTTAGCTTAGAGCCTATCCCAGACAAGACTACTTTGGTTCTTTTCAAATCTGCGAATATTGTGGCTGGGCTTGCCTTCTTATTAACAGTCAGAGTAATCCTTCATCCCTGCTAGTCTGGAACAATCCTAATTTAAGCCTGTTGTCCTGGCTTTCTTTCACTTTAAAAAATATCCAAGATTGATTAAAGAGTAAATTATAAGGCTACTTATTCATAATTCTCCTTTACAAAGTTTTTTCCCTTAAGAGCAGAATCCCACACCCCTTCCCCAAATTCTTTCAGTGATAATTGTGGCTAATTATACTCAGCAAGTAATCTCCTCTTTCCAGTCTTCCCATGTTTGACTTTTGGGGGATTAATCACAGCTTTCTGCTGTCGAACGAAGTTCTTGAGAGCATGGTATTATTGTTTTATCTAAAGGAAACCCCTCTGAAATGGGGCCACCATCCATCATACCTCTTGTAGTAGAAAGAACTGATTAAAACTTCCTGGCCCGCAAACTTGTTTGTTACCACGTCGCTTCCTCCCTGCCGTCAGCATAAGGTCTTCCTCGGGCAGCATGTTTAGGGTTTGGCTAAGGGCATTGTTTTATCAAGATGGGACAGTTATTCGCGCGGGAATACACTGAGCTGGGAATCTGACCACCGCTGTAAACACAATGATAACATCGTGTCTGCACACTGGGAGAAGACAATGCTCCCAAATTCCCTTTTCCTAATTGGAGTCTGAAACAATAGGTGGGAAATGCGAGGCCCCACTATCATTATCTATTGGCCTTCACTTCTGGGCACTGATTGAGCTTAGGGTGTTTTGTGTGTGTGAAGAAATAGCAAATTAAAATTCAGACCTCTTCCATTTTTGTTCCCGGAGTGTTCATCTAGTTATAAAGCTGGGGTGACAGAGATTAAAACTCGGAAGTGGCAGATTTGAGAGTTATATACACTTGTGAGCCGTAACAAGTTCCCTATTAAAATGATTCCAATAAGCATATGTTTGATCAGGGCAGACAATGGGATGTGAGCTCATGAAGAAGTCTTTTAGAAAATTGTCTTGGTCAGGGAGAGACACAGACAAGCACCTTCCCCAAATGGTGGGCGATCGGTTTGTCTCCTGCGTCAATGAATGATACGCGATCCATTACTTTCACTAGTAGGAAACAGCAAGGTCACGGTTGAATTTTTTTTTTTAATCTGAAATGCCCAGTACCCTGATGACATCTGGTGCATGGATCTGCAGGGTAGCATTTGCCCACGACGTTCTGAGTAGGACTTGTTGGCTAGCATCTTACAGAGACAAAGTCATCACTAGCAATCAAGCCATATTAAGTTGATTTACATTTATGATTGCCCTGTGGAGTCACAATTAAGCTACCTAGATGGAAAAATCTCCCAGGCTCCTGCATAAGGGGTCTTTTGAATTGCAGATACACAACATTTAGTTCTTATGGAATTCAACCAGCCAAGATAAAAACTAGGTCACCAAATTTTATGCTCAATGACTGGAATGGTCCTGTAAAGGGAACCCCGTCAATCTGTACAAGTCAAATGAAGCACTATTTGGTTTGGGGAGAATGGTAATGGAAGGAATGGGGAGAGGTGGGAAGAACATCAGAGAGCAATTTTTTAATTGCAACATGAGTCTAAGCTGCCACTCGACCTCCGATGAGTATGTCAGTTGTAATAAATATCAGAACACCCGGTGCACTCTTTCACTTGTGAATTTATTTATAAATTTTCAATCTTCTCTCTGTCATACATCCTTTCATTATCTAGTTGACCCACCCAATATCCCAGCCTGTAGATCCCTGATCTTCTCAGGTCTGGAGCTCTCCATCATTATTTTTCAGCCACTCACTCTCAAGGCAGCAAACCAGAATTTGTCACCACTCAGATCTTCTCCGCATCAGAAATCTTAAATTCCATATCTCAGGCTTTTGCTGATCCATATTTGGCCTTTGGCATCCAGTCCCTCCAGGTCTCCCTTCCCTAACTGGGCTGGTAAGCAGAACTTGTCAACACACTGGTTGCTCACCAGCACCTCTCAATTCTGCTGCCCCCTCTCCCTCTGCCTTGCAAACTGCTGAACTCTGATAAATCAGTGACATGTCTCTTTCTTCTACATTCCAGCTATTGGGAGCCACTAGAGCCGGACACCAACTGTGGTACACTGCTTCTAAATGGAGAAATTCCATTTCTCAGCCTCCATTTTTACCACTAAGGTGCAGAGGGAAACACTCTGGTGTGGGCCTTCAGGGAGGGCTCCTTTAAAGGGAGAGGTCACACCCTTCGTCTTCTCCTTCCTCCTTCCTCTTGCTGCCGATGGCTGGTGCTCAGGCAGCCATCTTGGACCATAAGGGAGCACTAAGGATGAAGGAGCAATGAGAGTGTCCTTGATAAACAGGAAGTCATCATACAGCCCTGCATAGCCTCTGGACGTTTTTTACATGAGAACAACACAAATTTCTATCTCATTTATTTTAGTTGTTTCTATTACATGCAGACCAAGTTAAGTCTTTTTAAAATATTGGTGGCAGTGCTTTAGGCCACCTGCTATGGTTCAAATGTTTGTGTCTCCAGAAAATTCATATGTTGAAATCCTAATGTCCAGTGTGGTATTAGGAGATGGGACCTTTGGGAGGTGATTAGGCCGTGAGGAGTCCTCACGAATGGGATTGTGTTCTCATAAAAGAGACTCCACAGAGCTTCCTATACCCTAGTTGTAAGGATACAATAAGAAGTCTGCGACCCAGAAGAGGGCCCTCACCAGGCCATGCTGGCACCCTGATCTTGGACTTCCAGCCTCTAGAACTATGAGAAATATTTTTTTTTTTTTTTTTTTTTTTGGTGAGGAAGACCAGCCCTGAGCTAACATCCGATGCCAATCCTCTTCTTTTTTGCTGAGGAACAGTGGCCCTGGACTAACATCCATGTCCCTCCTCCTCTACTTTTACATGGGACGCCGCCACAGCATGGCTTAACAAGCAGTGTGTCGGTGCGCACCTGGGATCCGAACCGGCGAACCCCGGGCCGCTGCAGTGGAGCGCGCGCACTTAACTGCTTGCACCACCGGGCCGGCACCAAGAAATAACTTCTGTTGCTTATAAGCCACCCAGCCTGTGGTATTTTGTTATAGCAGCCCAAACGGACTAGGACACCATCTTACTACAATGTGAGGTGGCAGGCACCTGACAACAGCTAGCACAGTGTGCTAGGCCTGCAAGTCCTATTGCAAACACCACTGGCACCTCATTAGGTCTCCTTAGGCTCTGCCTAACCCGTGCCTTCCTTATTCTCAGCTGACACTTGGCTTCCTACTTCCCTGATACATTAGAAGCCATCGTGGCTGAAACACTGCAACTCCCTGTCCCACCTCCACTGACACTGGCATTCACCCTCACCTTCTTCTTCTAGTCCATCAGAAGAGCAACATAAGCCCAACCTCCCCACCTTGGGATGCAAAGACATCAAGTGATCTATGTCCTATTTATCTCTCTAGCCTCATCTCCCATCACTTCTGAGCTGTAATTGATGTTCTAATAAAATTATAGCTCCTTGTACATACCATGTGGTCTCATCTGTTGTGCCTTCTACCCAGAATATTAGTTTTACCGATATTCCTTGCCTGCTTAATGCTAATGCCTCAAGACTAGCAAAGGATCATCTATCTTCCCCCAGAACCCTTCTCTGAACTTCTAGACCAGGCGAAATGCTCATTCTCCATATTTCTGGTATGAACCACTATCTCACCGCCTCACACAGGACCCTGGAACCTGATGCTAGTCTCTCCATCACAGCCAGACCAAAGGCTGCTCAGTCACAGGACCATGTGGACTCATAACGCCTAGCAGTTTCTGGCCCACAGTCAGTGCTCGGTACATTTCAATTAGCATCAATTCGTATCTCAATTCTTACTCAGGTAAGAAATCTCTTTCATTGAAAAGAAAGAAAATTACATGAAACTGGAACTATCTCAAAAGTCCAATGTTCAAGCTGCAACTCCCTCATTCATTCATTCATCCATTCATCAGCAAATATTTATAAAGCTCCTCCTCTGTACCAGACACTATTCTAAGTGATGAAGATGTAAGAGTAGATGAGACAGATGAGGTCTTGCTTGCTTTCTTGCAGCTTATAGTCCATGAGAAGACAAAAACAATAAATAAGCAATACATGAATGGATGGATAGATGGATGGACGGATAAGACCAGATAGCGATAAGTGCGAGGCAGAGGAAAAAAATGCAAGAGAAAATGTGAGTGTTTATTTTGGAGAGGATGGTCAGGGAGGAGCCCTGTGAGGAGATAATGAACCCAGAGCGTAATGACAGGGTCATACTCCATTTCCAAATGCGGTTGGCAAGCCTCAATCTCTCATGCTTCAGATTGACCAGCAATATCAGCAAAGTTTTGGCTATAATTCCTTGTCAAAAATAGCAGCATGAGGGCTGGCCCGGTGGCGCAAGGGGTTAAGTGCACGCTCCGCTGTGGCGGCCTGGGGTTCGCTGGTTCGGATCCCGGGCGCGCACTGACGCACCGCTTGTCAAGCCATGCTGTGGCAGCGTCCCATATACAGTGGAGGAAGATGGGCACGGATGTTAGCTCAGGGCCAGTCTTCCTCAGCAAAAAGAGGAGGATTGGCAAATGTTAGCTCAGGGCTGATCTTCCTCACAAAAAAACAAAAAAAATAGCAGCATGAGCATGTATGGTAGTTAGCCAGTCATACTGGCTGCTGTGATGTGATAAAAGATTTCTTGCTCACATAAAGTCCAAAATTGGTATTCCTGATCAGTGGGTGGCTTTGCTCCAGGCAGTGACTCAGGGGCCTTGGCTCTTTTCATCTTGTGTCCCTAGCATCTTTAACTTGTGGCTTCCAAATCTGCAGGGGGAGGAGCATGGAAGGTTGTGCATGGCAGCTTTTGAGGGGTCGGACCTAGAAGGGCCAACATCACTCTACCAATCTTCCACTGGTGAAGACCCAGTCATGTGGCCACACCGAACACCAGAGAGGCTGGGAAACGTAGTCCAGCTGTGTGCCAGGAAGAGAGGGAAATGGCTTGGTGATGTGCTCAGGGCCTCTGCCTGCGGAAAGCAATAAGCACACCTTCAGGAGAGTAATCGCAAGCTCTCTTCCTCCAAGTTCAGGGTCTCAGACCTCCTTCCACTGCCTCAGCTATGACAATTCCATGATCAAAATCAAAATCTCTTCTGGCAGGAGGTAATGTGGGATGTTGGACGTGGCAAGCAAAAGCTCGCACTGAAATCCAATGGGTTAATTCACTGAAGAAAAAATTACGCAGACCTGTTGTGCTCTCACACAGCCCCAGAGCTAGAAGGCTAATCGTCCTTCTGGGATGCCAAGTTCTTTGTGGAGCCCTCAAAATGGACTGTTCGACCTTTTGAGGTTTCTCATTGCTCTGATCTCTTGCTAATGGATAGTGTTTTCCAAGCTGATGGTGTTTTAAAGACACGGCATCTAACCAATGATAATATGTCTGACCTCTTCAGGGAGAGCCTGGCACATCTTACTGTCTCGGCCTCCCTTATCGGCTAATTACATAACTTGACTAGAAGTTGGTTTTAAGGAATCAGTTTTACCATTGCCTAATCACAAGTAAAGACCATAAAGTTTTATGAGAGCTGAAGGGACTGCCTTTTACAGAGAGGAACTTAAATGAAAATTAAAGGGAGCATAAAATGATAAGAAATGAAATTCCACAAGGTGTTTTTCCCTGGACTGCCATGCTCAAATTACAGTGCTGGGGATGTAATCCTGCCGGTTATGTCTCCAACAAGGCACCCAGGGAGAAGGGAGAAACCGGCATTTCCTGTTCACCAATAGCACAATTAAGGGAGTTCCAGGAAGTGGTGTCAGGAGAAGGTACAGAAGAAAACCCCTCGATTCACCATCTACTAACTGTGTGACCCAGGGCAAGTTCTCTGAGCCTCAGACTTGTCATCTGCAAAAGGCAGATAATAACAGTGACATCCTCATAGCGTTGTTGCAAGGATTCAATAAAACCATGCACGTAAAATGTGTAGCACAGTGAGTCTTCAATTAATATCACCATTATCATCATTGTTGATAATACGAAAAGCTTAAAAACAACCTGGAGCTCTGTTTGGTTTAGATAAACCAGAGCTAACATTGATTTTGTGCTGATTATGTGCCAACAACCCATAATGGTATCATCTCCACTTTACCGATGAAGAAACTGAGGCTCAGAGACCTGAAAAACTTGCCCAAAGTAACACAACTAATAAAGACCATAATTAGATTCAGTACTTAGATTGTTTGGCTCTAGACGCTAGCACACTTGACTGCTACGTCCAGTGTTTTTTCAGTGTAAGGTCCACAGACCAATCTGGGGTACCTGCTCATAATTTGAATTTCCAAACCCCATTTTTGTTTCCTGAATCAGAATCCCTGGAGGTGGAGGCTGATCATCAGCATTTATAATAAGCACCATCCAGGTGATTCCTGCACACACTGAGCTTGAGAACAATTGCTGTAGTAGCGCTTCTTACAACATTGCCATCGGGAAGAAAAGTTCCTAAGAGTCATATTTGGTTATGGTGCCAAAAGAGTTGCCCACTTCTCTTTTTTTATTTCCTCCTACTTCTCTATCTTTCAACCGCTGTCATTTTTGGCACTTCCGTGTCTCCACAAAAGACAAGGGTAGAAGAACCTAGGCCATCAAGAAAAAGAAAGAGTAGGGGCCGGCCCAGGGGCTTAGCGGTTGAGTTTGGGCACTCTGCTTCGGAGGCCCGGGGTTTGCGGCTTCGGATCCTCGGTGTGGACCTACACACCGCTCATCAAGCCATGCTGTGGTGGCATCTGATGTACAAAACAGAGGACGATTAGCACAGATGTTAGCTCAGGGAAAATCTTCCTCAAGCAAAAAGAGCAAGATTGGCAACAGATATTAGCTCAGGGCAAATCTTCCTCACCAGAACACAAAAAAAAAGAAAAAAGAAAAAGTAGCTGTGATGGGTAAAGCACTTTATTTGAAAGAAAATCATCAATTTTTGCTCTGAAAATGAAAGACCTCAATACACTCTACTAACATGAAATATCATTCTCTGTTCTAGAGGATGGACGAGGTTCTGCTGCAGTAAAGAACAACCCCCACATTTCAGTGACTTAACACAGCAAAAGCTTAATTCTTGCTCAGACTACAACTCCAGAACAAGTTGGCAGAGAGCTCTGTTCATCTTAGTCATTCAGGGACCCTGGATGATGGAAGAGCCATGTCATCATGTGAGTCTATGATCATATTTGTTAGGGAAAAGCCTTGAATCACCACATCCTGGCTTTTAAATCTCCCCCTTGAAGCCACACTTCTATTCACATCTCCTTTGCCCATGCAATTCGTCTCTCTATGCCTGATTTCAAGTGGGTAGAGAAATGTCTTCCTCAGAAGGAGAGGAGAGGAACATTTGGAACAACACCAAGGACTACCATGCCTATTCACAAACAAACAAACAAACAAAAAAGATAACACAAATTCATGATATCTGTGTTTCTTGGGCAAGTAAATCAAATGTCACTATACTTTGCAAAACTTGATTCTAATACAAAATATAGGTGGAATTTCATTGACGTACGTACCTGTTACCGCACAAAGGGCACGATCGGCTCGCCTCGAGACAAAAGCCAATCGTCAAAAGGCAAGATGTTGGAAAAGAAAGGGCAATTTATTAAAGCTTGCTAGCAAGGGGGAAGATGGCCGACTAACATCTCAAAGAACCATCTTACAGAACAAAGACCACAGGGCAATTATATAGAGGGCTGGTCTCCGAGTGGGGGAGGCATCTGGTCCCAGGGTGGGGGCATCCATCTTATTACTGGGTGGAGGCATCTGGTCTCAGGGTGGGGGCATCCATCTGGTCTTAGTTTCTGGCAGTCCTTTGTTTTACTTGATATGCATCAGAGACTGGAGCAACGCCCTCTACCCTGATCTTTCAGTTGTCATTGATGATGGCTGTCAGCATAGACTCTCTACCTGGGGGTCATCACATTCCTAAGGAACTCAAAAGAACAAAGTCATCAACTTATAGCAGCCGAGAGGGGCCATAAAGTCCAGAGTTAGTCAGAGGTCATTCCAAGTCACAATATGGTTTCCTCTCTACAATATGGCTTCCCTTATGCCAACCTTGTATTGAGCTGGTATCATACCTAGGAGAGAAGATGAAATGTCAGAGAGAAATAATATTAAAACTAGCTTGATAACTTACTTTGCCAAATGAATGCCTTGGAAATAGGCGTGCATATTTGCCAAGGGGCACTTACTGTTTCCTAGACAGTCACTGGCCTTAGACGGGTCTGACATCTTCTTACACCCTTGTTTGCCTGACTCTTCAAATGCGGACTGAGCTGATGGGTGGAACAACCCACGTGCTTCATTTAAAATAGGATGCATACGTTTTTGTTTGGAGAATGAACTATGTGCCCCTGGTAAGAAACATATCTGTGGGATGGGCACAGAGGCTGATGAATGTCAAGATCATACGCTTTCAGGAAATGGAACTCTTGCCTAGATTTAAAAGGGAACTTTCCCCTAAGGGGAATAGCATTTCCAGAAAGCCTCTGCACCAAAAAGTGGGTTTCACTCAGAGGCAAAACAGAGGCTGAGGGTTAAAACCAGCCAGGAGGTACTCAGGGCTTGTGGAAAGGCAACGGCACGTACTTTTCAGGCCATGAAATATGGCTCCTGTTTTGACACTCTTGTAATAGCAGGGATGTTCATTCTCCTTGTTTCCGTGGGGTCTATGGTCCATAAAGTTTAATAACAATCTTAACAGCTGAACAGACAGCACACGAGGCTCGAAGGCCACTCTTACCAAAGGGGATTTGGATTTTCAGTTTTTTTCCCCTGGGCATCTCAACTTGTACATCTGCCCATCTCTCATTGTGGGCCATAGAGAATAGTCACATGTATTACATACTTTTACGTTACATACATTTGTGCATACAAAAGGGTGCTTGTTGGCTCTGAAATAGCCAAGCTGGCCTTCATAGTAGCTTGAGCTTCGAGGAAGCAAAGACTCTAAAGCCTAGTTGCCCTTCAGTTTGGGTACCACACATGCCACAGTGTTAGTGTGCCACGGCTTGATCCAAATAAGCGGACACTTGAAATGAACTCCAAATTCCTTCCCAAGGCCGGCAAAGCTGTGCATGAGCTGCTCCCAGCTTCCTCTCCTTTCTCATCTACTCACTGTGGTCCCGATCCACAGCCCTTTGCAGTTGGCGAATACGCCAACTCCTATACTGCCGCGCCCCCTGGCACTCGCTGCTCCCTCTCTTTTGGGGGGCTGGTCTTCTCCTGTCTCCCTCGGACTGGCTCCATTGCATTCTCAGCCCTGGATAAACAGGACCTCCTCAGAGAAGCCCTCAGGACCCCATCTACAGCCACGCCCCCTCACTCTATTATTAACTTGCCCAATTCTATTTCCTAAACAGCACTTACCACCATCTGCCAATAGCTTATTTTTCTGCTTGTTTCCTTGTTTATTCACTCTCTCACATACACACACCCACCCACATACCCACACACACACACACAGAGGAATGAGAGCACTGTGGAATCAGGGAGTTCGACATACTATTCCTGGTTGCACTCAGTGCTGGTTTTGAGCAAATGAAGCAAACACCTGGGTGAGAAAGGGTCAGGAGACCTTGTCACAGAAGAGCTGACGGAACTTGTAGAAGTTAAAGTCAGTGCACTCACATGGAGGATGGAATAAGTCCCTTCCCACATCATGACAAACCTCTTTGCAGTTGAGGCCTGATTTTGCAGAGGACTGCTGAAGGGATGCAAACCAAGACAGACAACTCACAGCAGGGCTCCAGGATGGGAGGGGCCGGGCTACTCTCCCCCTGAGAGAATTCCAGCTGGGCTGGGGGGTGATGAGAGGAAATCCTTATCAGGCCACATTTACATATCAAAGAGCACTTCCTTCTGGGCTTTAACAGTAGTTACAAAGCCATCTCATTCAAGGCCAAGAGGCTTTCCTCTGAAGCTAAATTCTGTTGTTCCCCCTACTCCTCCCTTGGGGAAACAAAATAGCAGCATTTCAAAAGGCGCAGGGAGATCCTTCACCTCACTGCCCTAGCTGTCCCAGATGGCAGAAGCTCTGCTGAGGAATCCTGGGTTTACAAGAGTTAGGCGAGATTCCCCTCAGGCTCCTGAGTCTACCTAAGGCCTATAACCAAGGAGACAGAAATACTGCAGCCCACTGTCCTTCATTCATTCATGCACTTATCCCTCAAACATTTATGGAACCACTACTAAGTGCCCAGCACAAAACTCTTTCTCCTTTCTGGACCTTCAGTCCTTTAGTTAATTAATACATGGGAGGAGGAGTCTGGGATGGTTGGGGGCTGCGATTCCAACTATCTGATAACTCAAGCCAATTTTGGCAATTTGGGTGGAAGTGTGCAACTGATAGGGTTCAGGACATGTTACCCCAAAATATGACACCTTGGCATATGGAATACTTTAAGTTGAAGGAGTTTAGAAAAGGGCAGAAACAAGAAGGTCACTCTGACCTTCCCCTGCTCTTCTCCCCTGAAACAGATCACAAAACCCTCCGTGAGAGATGCCTCCCCCCAAACTCAGAGGAAGGGAGCCTCCTTAGCTCTGAAGACAAAGGGACTCCAAAGAAGAATCCTAAGTTTCCCCCAGTTGACTACACATATCCACACCCTTTAACCTATCGCATTTCTCCAGGACTGTCTGCTCTTCATCAAACCTAGCACGGAAATACTCAGGTCTAACTTTTCTTCCGGTCTTCATCTCCTTATGAAGGCTCTCATGTCATGTAAAACTTATAGTAAATAAATCTGTCTGCTTTTCTTCTGTTAATCTGTCTGTGTCGGTGTATTTTCAGACCCAGCCAGGGACCCTATGAGGGTCGAAGAAAATTTTTTTCTCCCCTACACAACTCACATTTGAAATCGAGGGCCCCTTGGCCCATCTTCCTAAGAAGTTTTTTTCAAGGGAATTTTATAAATAGGATACTATTTTTCTTGCATTCAGGTGGCTCAATCTTAAAGTTCATGGTCCATCCTTATATTAATGGAAGGGCTGTAGCGTGGTGACCGAGGGTACAAGTCCTCATATAGGATCAGCCATAGGTCAGGGCCATGGAAGGCCTCGTCCCACGGTATTTTTAAATTGACCACAAAAATACAAGTTTCAGAGATTCATACTCCAGTCAAAAGCAAAAAAGAACAACAATATATTGTACACAGTTATCATGACACTTTAGGGTAAGTCCTCTATCAGGAGGTAGGGGGAGAATGGGAAGATATAATAGAGAAAATGAATGGAAAAACCCAGCAGGAAAGGGATGTGATACCAAATAAGAAAAGAGATTTTATTTTTTAAGAAGAAAAATATGATTACCCCCCCAACCCTGAAGGACTCAGTGGCATAGGAACAAAGATGGACAGAAAGGCCAAATGCGAAGGCCCCAGAATTCTAGAAAGTAATAAGTATGATGGGGCAAAGCTAGGGTGACGAGATGTCCCTATTGATGCCCATTGTCTGAGTGTAATTACCTGCCCCCTTCCTCTTTCAAAAATGTCCCACTTTGGTTGATAGGTTATGTGGTCGCTCAAATCATAGCACAAACACCTGGGAGGCAGGCTGACCTGGCAAAGGAAGCGTGTAGCTTCTTAGCTACACAGGACATTTACCAAACAAGACATTTACGAGATCATCTAAGTGATGGCATCACGAAAGCATCTACAATTGGCAATTTCTGCTTTAAAGAAAAGTCATAACAATAGTTTGACTGTGTCTGTTGCTAGTTAAACAGCAATTTCCTACAGAAAGGTTTTCCCTGTTTGCTTTCATAGGTGCTTTCATAGGTGGTGTTCCCTACTTTTCTCAGGAAAGAGATAATGTTGATAATAGGATAAAGGTGGTATGGATGTAACGGTTATAGCTTACGGGGCTTTAACCACTTGCTAGGCACAGGGAATCTCCACTCATTAGCTATGTGGCAGGGAGAAAACCATTTATCTACTTTGTACCTTCAGATCCTGCTCTGTACACTGGGAATAACAATAGTCCATAGAGTTCTGAGAACTAAATGGAACATTCTCCAGTGCCTGGCACATCATAGGAACCCAAGATAGGACATGGTAGATACTATCATGATTATAATTTTTATTATTCCCGTTATTATGATTATCCAGAATCCTTAGCATCCTTGTTACTATCAAGCTTATTTTGTAGTCAAAGAAAATAAGCTCTGAAAGTGAATAATTAAGGGTGAGGGGGTTACTGAACTAGGTTTAACACTAGGGGTCTGTTCTCAGCACACCAGCTTCCATACTTGAGTTACACTGGAATTAGCAATGGCATAAGATGTGTCGGTGGCATGCTGGTTAAATCCATGCACACCAATAATAATAGCAAGAGATGCTTATTGGTTTAGAAATGTTTTGAGCAATTATTGGCTAATAATCACCTGCCAGGTGGTGTGTTAAGCCCCTTCCACACAGTAGTATCTCTTTGAATCCTCAGACAAACCAGGGAGATTGACAATATTATTACCTCCCACTGCTGGGGTTGAAGAAGAAGCAGAGAGGAGAAACATACGACGGAGTTTCTTTTGTCAGAGAACTTCAACAGAGCCAGAAAGCAACTGATGTAAAACAGATAAACTTTTCCTCATAGGCTTCTATTTTGTAAACTTAACGCTTCTGGAATAAAGTGTCTATTACAAAAGACAAGGATCTTCTAGGGGCCAGCCCGGTGGCCTAGTGGTTAAGTTCGGTGCACTCTGCTTTGGCGACCTGGGTTCGGTTCCCAGGCGTGGACCTACACCGCTCGTCAGCAGCCATGCTGTGGCGGTGACCCACGTACAAAATAGAGGAAGACTGGCACAGTTGTTAGCTCAGGACCAATCTTCCTCAGCAAAACAAAAACAAAAACAAAAAAAACTCTTCAATACTTTTAAAAAATAATTAGTGTTGGTCACCATTGATCGTTTTTTTTCTTTTTCCTCATTCCCCAAAAGCTAACGCAGCAGGTTAGGAATTCTCTAATTGTCCTCCATGAAGGGTTGAGATCTCTCTCAGCACTTCATGCCCATGTTGGGTAGCCCTCCTGTCTGACTCTGTTGTGGATCACACCAGCAGGGTTTATAGAACCTCTCTCTATTTA
Organism: Diceros bicornis minor; assembly: GCF_020826845.1. NCBI lineage: Eukaryota > Metazoa > Chordata > Mammalia > Perissodactyla > Rhinocerotidae > Diceros > Diceros bicornis. The sequence goes on along the minus strand of NC_080771.1, from coordinate 28,762,626 downwards.
GTTCCAGGCTTGGTTTTCTATGCTCTAGTTTGTCGATCTTATTCACCGCGGGCTCCCCAGCACCTCTCCCAGCACACAGTAGGTTCTCAATGAGCGTTTGGTGAATGAACAATTATCACACGATAAATTATCTTACAAATGCACTGCACTCCTGGCATGACCGAGTTAGGAAGGAACGCACAGGTCATCTAGCCAGGCTCCCTCATTTAAGGGCTGAGGAAACACAGCCTGAAGAAGCTATATGCCCAGAGTGGGGTCTCCTGGTGGGTCCCAAAAGGCAGACCCAGGAAGGTTGAGCCCTGCCCCAGCAGGAAATCCTGCTTTGCAAGGCACTGGGAGAGATCCTCCAGTCCCTACTCGTTTTTCCCTTATTCTTCAGTTGGGAAGCTAAAATTAGATGGAGGGGAAAAAAAATAACCATGCAAATCGAGGCCGAGCCTGGAGGGGAAAGAAAAAAAGCACAACAGATTTGCTTTCATTCTTAGAAGGCAGTGGGTGGGAAGGTGGATTGCCGCTAAGAAAGGAGCTGGCCTTTTTCTCTGAGCAGGAAATACTGAGCTGCTTTGGTCTTGTTCCTGCAGAGCCCAGCCTGATGGTTTAGCCATGGCATGCAGGTTGCAGCCCAAGGGAGCAAGAGAGAAAATTTGGAAACTGGTGTCAGGTTTTCTGCTGGGGTGTAACTTTGGCCAGGGCCCCCACCGCCATCATGGGGGAAGGCCTGGGATGGCGCAGTCTAACAGGCTGCCTGACATTTTGAAATGCCTTAACCCCACAGCTCTTCACCCACCTCTTAGCCTTCGCGTTCCTCCCTGCCTCACGTGGATACAAAGGGCTTCCAATGTGAAGAGAAAAAGTCACCATCCCCTCGTCCTTGAGGTAATTAATCAGCGGTGACTCTTTACTTGATGAATAATATTACTCTGAGCACTTTCCCTCCCTGTATTATCAATTATGCGGTGGAGAAGCAGTTCCAAAAAAGATAGAAAGGGATTTGGTGGGGTTTTATTGCAAAGTAACAAGGCTGAGTTGTTGACACGGTAGAGGACGTAGGAGCGTTTCAAACACAACGGGTCTGCTGCCAGACTGTCTGATTTTCAAGAAGAGAAATATTTCTGGTGTTTCCCGTAGGATTTAGATGCATGAACTGCCAGTCGGCCCTGAAATATGTGGGGAACATTTAGCTCTACACCAAGAGGTTTTCGCCCTCCTCAACTCCTGCCTCCCCAAAAGTGAGGGGGCAAAGGGACACTGCTTGCTTGATGCCTGCTCAGATTTGTGGGTGACACTTCTGGGAATTCCTGTTGTCCCTTCGCTGCACCAAGCAGCGACAGCATTAGATTGTACACAGGTGTTTACAATACTGACCACCAGCTAGCTCTGAAGGAGGGTAGGGAGGAGGAGGAGGAAGAGGAACGGAGAAAAAGAAAAAGAAAAAAGAGAACAGAAGGGGAAGAAGGAAGAAGGGAAAGAAGAAATAACTCAAACAAAAATGCCCCATTCCTACCTGAATAGGGATCTCTAAAGATATTCTATAACATGTCAGATATTCTAAAACTTTCATTAAATAGTCTGTCCTTGCAAAAACATACTCTCTGATCTTTTGTCCTCCCACGTTTAGCAAAACAAAGGCAAACCTTTGGATTATTGCTAAACCATTTCCTTCAATGTCCATCTCTTCATCTCTGTGACTGCTTTCTCTCCCGCTGTCATCAGGGGGAGGGACATGAGTTGTGCACGTTGGACTTTGAAGACAGACTTTGAATCCCGTGATTGAAGGAGAAAACGGAAGCTTCTAGATGTGAGCAAACTCGAACAGAGAGGATGGGTCAGAAAAGAGAAGAGTGCCCATTCTGTAAAATGAGTTCTTTGAAACTGCAAAATATGAATGCTCATGAAAACCAGTACTCTTCTAGAGAGATTAAGTACTGGTCTTCTTGGGAAGCAAACGCTAAAGAAAACATGGAATGGATCTGTATTATGGCAGTCTCCCGCAGAATAAACTGTTCATTTTTAAAAAAATGTTTCTGATTAAAAGTATAATTTTATTTAATATCCCTCAAATAAAAGAAGAGAGGCTATTAAGTTAGGATGATTGCCATGAATATTATTGAAAGCAGCGCTAATAGAGTTGTTTTTATGATTCCATTTATTCAAAATGAAAAATGGCATTCGCCAAACATCGGATCTGATGAGTAATAGATTTATAAAGCAACCAAAGAGGAAAGATGAACTGGAGAGAAAATCTATTCTGAGTAGATGATTTTGTGGTTTGTGTGTTGGTTACAAATGACCTGACAGCCACAGAATATCCTCCTGGTCCTTCAAACAAGGATCTCTGTTTGGAAAACTCCAATGGGAATAGGGACTACTGTGAATTTTTTGACAGCTAGAGAGGATCTCTTCATTTTAAAATATTACTTTCTTATTAACAAAATGTCTTATTTTTAAAGGAAAGAAATACAAATACAAATTACTTGGGGGCTGAGCTGATTACCTGCCTACATTTTAATGCTAACAACATGCATTCTTGAGTGACAGTTCATTTGGGTTTAGGCTCAGATCTGGGCATGTTCAATAGATGGAGAAGCCAGGCTGGAAACTTTTCACTACGGTGTCTGTGCTGACACAAAACAGGAGAAAATACTTTAATCTCATCATAAACAAGAGTACAGTTCTCCTTCAAGGTTTACACCCAACACTGGCAAGATGGTGAAGGGTATGTTACCAACTCCTTCTTTATTTAAAAAAAAAATAAAATAAATAAATAAATAAATAAATAATAATAAAAGAATAAAATGCACAAAAAGTAGCAAATCTCTCTGCAGGAAAAAAGACAAAGTGGGAGGAAGGTTTGTATGTTGCACATCTCTGTTTTGGTAACCCAAAGAGGGAATATAAGCTTAAAGTCCTGAATTTAACAAACCTAATTATCAAGGCTTAATTAGTACCAAGGGTACAGCTTCATGGAACACCTGCAGACTTAATTTATGTCCTGACAGAGAGGAACAAGTGTTAATGGGCTGTATTTATGTTAATACCTGAACCTTAGGAGCCAGTGGAATAAAACAGACCATGCACTAGTTTTCAAGCTACAGAACAAATATAAAAGATTTTCATCTGAATGCTAGTTTGCTCATAATTCTTCAGGGATTACAGAGATCAACTTAAACTTTTAAAACCAGGAAAGTGGAATGTGAAAAAGTAGAGCCATTGTGGGTATCTATAAACGTCTATCTGGATTAATCCGTAAACTAGCATTTATATCTTGTCTTTAAAATGGGCTAATGTTCTCAGTGTTCAGGACAAGTGTTTTTCATGATGCTGCAATATAAAACCTATTTTTTCCACAAATGCCATAATATTAAAAGAATAGCTAACACTTATGGAGTGCTCACTGTGTGTCAGTCACTATGTAAGGTCTTAGTACACACTTTTCAGTTATGGATGAGGAAATGGGCTCACAAAGGAAATAAGCGACTTGCACCCAGCCATGTTTCTTGGCAGCTTAAGGTCCGGAGTCAGGTTCCCAGCACCATTCTTTTTACCAATGAGCTAACCTCCCTTCAATACACAGACAATTAGAAGAAGAATATAAAATATCTATAAACATCTATTTATAATAGAACTCTCGGCAAATTGGAAATAAATGCAAATTCCTCAATCTGGTAAAGAACATGTACAAAACCTCCCTACAATTAGCATCATACATGTTGGAGAAATAAGGCAATGGTGTCTGCTCTCTACACTTCTATTCAACATTCCTGGTGGCTCTACCAGTGCGCTAACACAAGAAAAAGACACAAACGCAATAAAAGTCAAGGTGAAAGAAGTAAAACTATCTTTATTTGGAGATCTAGAAACATCTCACGATAAATGTGCCATTTTATTATTAATTCTATCTCCCAGATGTATTCACGGGACCTGAATAAAAATGGACTATTTTCTTGCCTAAAAAAGAAAAAAAAATCTTATGGAATCTCAGGGAAAAAAAAAAACTAATAAATTTCAAGTTCACAGAATATAACATCAATTTGTTAGGATCAAGTTTACTTCTACACAGTAGCAACAAACAATTGGAAAAAGAAATTTTAAAATATCATTTATAATAGCATAAAAAGAAAAATGTTTAAGAATAAATTTAACAAAAAAGTACAAGACCTCTATATTGAAAACTATAAAACATCACTGAGAGGAATTAAAGAAAACCTAAATAAACAGAGAGAAACAAGGTCATTGATTATAATATTCAGTAGTGTTAAGATTTCAATCGTCCTCAAATTGATCAATAGATTCAATACCACACCAAATAAAATCTCCGCAGGCCTTTTAAAAGAAATTGAGGAGCTGATCCTAAAATTTCAATGGAAAAGCAAAGTACCTAGAATAGTCAAAACAATGTTGAAATACAGAACAAAGTTGGAATGCTTGCATTGGCTAACTTCAAATTTACTGTAAAGCCACAATAATCAATACCGTAGGCGTAGGCATAAGGAAAAAAACCAATTAGATCAATGGAGTACAATAGAGAGTCTAGAAATAGGTCCACAAATATACAGTCAATTGATTTTCAACAAAGAGGCCAAGGAAATTCAATAAGGAGAAGATGAGTCTTTCAACAAATGAGACAGGAGCAACTGGAGATCCATATGGTGGGAAAAATAAACCTCTACCCTTACCTCACACCATATACAATGTTAATTTGAGATAGAACATAGACCTAAATGTAAAAACTAAAACTATGGAACTTCTGGAAGAAAACATAGGAAAATATCTTTGCAACCTTGGGATAGGCAAAGATTTATTAGAACACACAAAGCACTAACCATAAAAGAAAAGAAAAGGAATTAGATATTATCAAGATTAAAAGATTCTGCTTTTCAAAAGATATCATTAAGGGAAGAATAGAGAAGACATGGATTAGGAGAAAGTTCACAATACGTATGAAAAAAGACTTGTATCTGAAATATATAAAGAACTCTCACAACTCGATAATAAAAAGACAGACAACCCAATTAAAAAAGAAAAAAAAGGCCAAATATGTGAACAAGTACTACACAGAAATAAAATATAGGAATGGCTAATGAGATCATAAAAAGTTGCATTAGTCATCAGGAAAATGTGAAATAAAACCAACAAGAGATAACATTTCACGCCCACTAGAAGGGCTATAATTAAAAAGACTGAAAATACCAAGTACTGGCGAGGATGTGAAGCAACATGAACTCTCACACACTTCCAGTGGGAGTTTAAAACAGTACAACCACTTTAGACAACAGTTTAGCAGTGTCTTAAAAATTGAAACGTGTATCCTAACAGCCAACAATTCTACACTGAGGTGTTTATCAAAAAGAAATAAAAATGCAGGTGCACAAAAAAATTATAGAAGAATATTCACGGCAGCTTTATTCATAGCAGCTGAAAAATAGAAACAACCCAGCTCATCAGCAGGTATGTGGATAAACAAATAGTGGTATATTTTTACAATGGGACATTTCCCAGCATTGAAAAAAACTGCTGATATACACATCCACATGGATGAATCTCAAAAACATGAGGCTGAGTACAAGAAGCCAGACACAAAAGAAGAGGTATGATTTCCGTTAAACGAAGCTCTAAAACAGATAAAACTGAGACAGGGCGATCAAAAGAACTGTGTTTGCCTCTGGGAGTGGAAGGATTTATTGGAAATGGGAATGATGGAATTTTGGGGGGTCAGGGAATGTTCTATATCTTAATTGTAGTGGTGATGACATGATTGTGTACATTCGGACATTTGTCAAAATCCAGGGAACTATATCCTTAAATATGTTAACATTACAGTATGAAAATTTTACCTCAATTATATGTATATATGTGTGTATGCATAGTCTCTCTCTCACATACATACACACACACACACACACATTAGCCAAGAGATTAACTTCACAGGTCAAATTTTAGATTAGTAAAACACACCTTACTTTTTAGGCTTATAATTCAATCCACAAAAGTGCTTAGAAGTTTTATTTTAAGATTACTTATGAAATTGTTCATTAATTACTCTCTGAGTTAATCACGCTTTGTGGAAAGAGAACGGGTTTAGGAGTCAGATGTCCCAGGTCATTATCATGGCTTTGCTTCTCATTAGCAAGGTGACCTTTGCAAGTTAATTATCAGCCTCAGCAATTTCTTCACCTGAAGAAGTCTGGAAGCAATGTGGGCCTTGCAAAATTGTAGTGTGGCTTCAATGTGATAACGGATGTATAGCACACAATTAAGGGCCCTCATTCTTGTTATTACCATCAGCAGCCTCAGCCCATTTTTGATAATTTTGTAAACAGAGAGGGGCTTTGGGAAGCCAGTCATTCCATCATCCTTTTTCCAAGCTCTTATTTCTGAGGATGGCTGAGTGGATCTATGACAATAATTTGGTGACTTTTTTTTAATGGTTAAGTACATTCTGGAAATATTTAATTAATTATTTTCAAAACATAATTTAGCACACTTTTTTTTCCCTCTCCAGCAATATTTCTATTTCCTTCTCTTATAAAACCCCATGTTTCTATCTTTTTCTTAAAGAACAATGGCTGGCACATTCTTAGAGCCCTTTCTGAAATATCTTTGGTGATTACTCATCTGTGAAAAGGAATTTTTATACAAAGTTTGAGAACTGTTCTTGTCTTGAAGGAAGCAATGAATCAAATATCTATGACCTAGGATGTTAAGTCATTGTAAGGACCAAATTCATGAGATTTTTTTCTTTTCTTGAACAGAATGGAGGAGTAACATGAAAGATTGAGGTTTTCTGAACTGTGGGTATCAGCTTCCTGGCAGGAGAGCACGCCATTCAGCTTGACACAGCCAGGTACTATGAATCAATTGACATGGTTCTTAAGAAAACTTATTTTTGTTAGAATCTCTGAATTTACCAGAACCGTAGTACATTTAAGTCCTGTGTTCCTCAATCTATCTGACCAATGCACTTTTTAAAGATCCATGAGCAACATAGTAGAAAAAGAAGTTAAACATAACAGTTATTACTTGCTTGGGTTTGCATTGTCAAACTGAGCAGGGTTTCAATGGAATCCTTTCCAAATGCCCCCTATTAAACTTTAAAGGTGAATAGGCCTTCTTCTGTGTATAGTACAAATTTGACAGTAAATTCAGGGTTGACAGAACGGTGGACTAAAAAAACACAAAAAGCCACAGGATGAAAGCCTTGTGGTGAGAGCCAGGCCGCTGTCACCACCGCCATGTGACAGAACAGACAATGCCATGAGGCTCTGCCTCAAGTGAGGAGTCAACACACAAATTCTCTTCGGTGAACCACTGTGTTTCCAGGCTACCAGGAATCAGAAAGGAAGATGTTGCACGCATTGAAACTTGGGTCCTTTTCTAAATAATACTTAATTGAGAAATGAAAAGAAACCCACAGAAAAATAAGACAAACCTACTGATGAACAGGCAGATTTTATTTCTCTTAATTCGGTAAACCCAGCTTTTTACAAGTGTTCTCAATCTGGTGATGCTATCAACTTTGAAATGTGGTTTGAAAAAGCGGATATTACACTTTAGCACATGTCTAATAACTACCCTCACGATGGAAACATTTTAGGCAAACCATTGAATTTATTTTCCTAATCTTATTGCCGAGATAAGACATACGTGCTTAGAACACCGGTGAGTTCTCGTAAACAGGCGCCTGACGGCATGATGGGAAGCACAGGCTCCCCGGGCCGCCAGCGAGGAAGCGTAGGATGCGCAGGATGCGTAGGATGCGCAGCATCTCTGCCTTCTGCACACCGAGTCACTGAGGTGCCTGGGTGGATCCGCTGGAACAATGGTAATTAGTATCGGTCCAGTCATCAGATAATTTCTGATTGAAATTCTGAGAAGTGAGTTACGCACTTTGCTTGGTTAGTCATCGTTTTTCTCGAAAGAACTGTATTGTGGAAAACCGAAGCCTGCCAGTCCTGGGGTCTGAAGGTCAACTTCATGTGCTTGTAAACACTTGCTAGGCACAGTTTCAATCCTGTCTTCTTCCTCAGTCCTGTTTAGTTCTAACATGGCCTCCCATCCTCTCTCTTCTTCCCACAGCCTCACTCAGCCTTGAGAAACACATGAGCAGGCTGGGCAGGTGTGAGAACCACGTTGCTCCCCAGACACATTAATGAGTTTGCTTCATGGAAATAAAAAGAAGACAATCATCTTGACTTAAAAATTAGAATCAGGCCGGACTGCAGGTGCAGCAATGAATTAGGTAGAGCAGAAAGTTGGTCTCCAAAGTCCATGCACGTCCAACTAGTAGATACATTGACTACAATAATTTGGCCAAAAAAAACAGTCTAGGGCTTTATTATCTACATGCTTCAACACCATTGAAAATCAGTAACCTTGATGTTCAACAGTATACATGGCGAGGGGGAGGGCATCCTTTGCTCAGTTGGAGTTGACAAAGGAACTAGGCTTCAGTCCCAACACAACACAACAGCTAGGTGTGTGTATGTCTTGCATAATTTTTTTAAATTAAAAGATAAAAGCTAACTGGGAAATGAAAGTAAACATTAAAAATTGCCACAGCAAAAGAAATCATTCTGTGGCATTTGGGGGTACTGGGTACTCAAGTACATCACAAACAAGACATCTGCTCAGCCCGTGACAAATTCTTCAAGGAAAATATTGTGCACCAACTCAAAAGACCTGTCTAGAAAGTCTTGTTCCAGGTTGCTGGAAAACAGAAGACACAGTTTGAATTTAGTTTCCTCTTACCTGTGTGAACAGAAAGTGTGAAGGGTGAAGGTGAGAGAAGCAGAGAAAGGCACACTAAAGAGTAACACAGGAAGAGCACTTTCTGGAACAAGAGTGATGCTGGTGAGTTCAGAGCAGGGCTAGAAAGGCCTTCAGGACGAGCAGGGTGTCCCAGACAAAAGAGTGTCCCAGGCAAGGAAGAAAATAGAACAGTATACAAGACAATGGCTGCAAGCCAAAAGGAAAATTGCAGCCATGTGGGAAGAAGTAGGAGTCTGAGAGAGGAGTGGATGGGAGAAAAAGTGTCTTAGGTAATAACCCCGCCCTTCTCCATTTCTGGCATTTGTTTTAGGCTGGAGACGGTTTCCAAAGAAGCAAAAGAAAAGAAGAGAGAGGTCAGTCTCAACTATATAAAAATAAAGGAAATATATTGAAAATGGGAAGGCCAGTACGGTAGCCTCAAATATTCAAACTAGACACAAGAGGGGAAAGGCAAAGGGTTGACGTTTTTCAAGCCCTGACTCTGTGCCTCATAGGGCACCGGGAGCTTGATAAACACAAAAGAACGTCATCTCTCATTTCAGGCATAGGATGGTCCAGAGGGGCCTCTTTTTTTTCTAGTCATAGTCTTAGAGCGAGTCATTCCATTTCAGTTCTGGGTGCCTTTGTGTGGGAGGCACCCCATCAGCCTGGAGAACCTCCTTGTTTGTCTGGGTAGCTGCAGTTTATCCACCAAAATGGAGAAGAGGTCTCCTGATTCTAGAAGCTTCTCTGACCTTAAGGTCTACTTTGTGGGCCCTTGCTCTGGTTACCAGAGAAGTTTGGTAAACCAGGTTTCTCTATCAGTCTCTAAGGGAGAAGTCAAGGACATTTCCTGTCAACCTGTCTGTGAGTGCCTGAGGACAGAGATGACATCTTACCCAGGCTTTGTACTCAAGCATAGGGCTTGGCTTAGAATACACGAATGAAGGAAGTTCATTCTTTATTTTAGAGCTGGTTCATCTCTTGCATCACTTCCGTCCTCTGAGTGCCTCTTGCCTGGTGAGATCAGACAGGAGCCAGGGGTGCTATTGAGCGACTACTTTCCAACCCTTGAATGTCCTACGTGAGTGTCTAGATTCCACTGTTCTCATTGCTAGTAGAGAATTAGTGTGGGAGAGGACACAATGTTATACAAGTGACAATGTGCAGATAGAAACAGAAGGCACTAATTAAGCAAGGAAAATAACCCATTTTATCAAAGACATACTTTTTATGTTATTGTAGGCCTACATTTTTTTTAAGATTGCGAACTGCTTAAATATCCTAGACCATGATTTCTCCAGCGAGGTAAGACCTTCTCCAACCCATACTGGCCATGTAAAGGAACTGAAACATAGTCAAGAAAACGAAGTCTGCTTATATACTTGTCAAAATTGATTGAGAAATAAAATTGGTTATCACTTAGAGGCTATTTTTTTTCTTTTGCGTTCAGGCATAAAATTTCTATTAGGGCATTTCAGTGTCCTTAGAAGATTATCCAGCAGTGGATTCAGAATCATTTGCCATCTTTCAAGATCTGAGAGTCTTTCTTGACCAATTTAGAAAAGAAGGATGTTATAGCAAGCAGACAGCCTAGCTGCTAATAATGGGCAACAGTTCAATATTTTATGCCACCTTAAAAAAGTTTCAGTAACTGAAGGTGTTCTCACATTAATTCTTTGCATCAATTATTGACAGAGAATTTAATTTAAAGGCAACTAGTCAGTAACCTAGGGGTAGTGTTTTAAATAATTTATAATTGCTGCATGGGTGTAATCATATTGCTATTGATTACGATCCAGTCACTTCCACAGGTCCAGCAGGTCTTATGCTAATTACTTTTAGTGAGATCACCTTTTTAACTCTGTATTCCCTGGTAACAGGAACTCATTATAAAAATAATTTAATGAAGTGCAATCTTTTAGAGTCCTTGCAGAGCTGGGTGTGGGGAGGAGTTAAAAATAAACTCAGGAGAGGCAGGAATTGAAAGTATTATGCTGAGATTTACAGATAATAGATCTGAAATCTGAAATTGCACGTTATTATTCAAATATCAGATGGGACTGAGATAACAGGGGTGAAAAACAGGGTACATGGAGGGGGTTACAGAAAAGAAAAGAAATAAGAGGACTTAAATAATTTCATTTCTGAGCAAAAATGTCTAAATGCTTCTTCTATTCATCCCCTTGGGATACATTTTATTCCCTGTGAAACAGACTAGCAATCCTTTGGAGGGATCTGGGAAAGGCAACCTGTGATTTACTGAAAATGTGGAAGAATGAGGTCCACTGTGTACTCCCTCCTAAAGCCTCGAACTGTGTGAAACAAAGAAGGGTTCGTTCCCCTGGTGGAAGGAAATTCAGTATCAGGTGGTAAATGAATTCATTTTACTGAGTAGCAGCAAAAAGACATGAAACCCATGATTACCTATATATAGTTACCTTGAATAGGGCTAAAGTTCGTATTTACATAAAATAAACCGTAGGTGAGAAAGTGATCAGTAAAAACATGAATGAACTCAAGTGGTTCAGGTGGTACTAAGGTGGTACTCAGATAATGCATGATCAGGCTGCTGGTTTGGGGAAAGACTGAATTTGGCAAATACTGGTGAGTGAGCAGACCAAATCCAGACACCATCACTCTCTCTTGCTTTGCTTCCTTCACCAAAACTGAGCAATGACAAGGGCTGGTTTCAAAGGGAAGTGAAAGCATCAGCACATTTTAGGGAGGCCAGGAGGCCTGCTCAGTTCAGACAGCGACTGTGGACGAGCCGTCCTGACTGTGGGCAGGGGAATAGCCTCAGAAGATCCAGAGAGGATGAGAGGGATGCTCAGTAAGAAAATGAGGGTTAAGAATGATGGAGAGCCAGGAGGTCAAACAAGAGTGTGAGAAGAGGGCTTTTATTGATTTATTTTCATTTGTCTTTATTCTTAAGGCTTTCATTTTTAAGCATTCACATCTCCATAGCAAATTTGCCTCTCTTACCAAAGGTATGTATGTGTGCATGTGTATATTTGCTTCAAAACTGTTATGACATTGATTTTGCTTAGAAAAAGTGTGTGTGTGTGTGTGTGTGTGTGTGTGTGTGTGTCCCTGGGAATAATTTTGTAATAAATACAATGTTTTTGTGCCACTTGGTTTCAGGTTTCAGAAAATTCCTATTATTAAGTAGAGAGAGAGAGAAAGAAAGATCTTTTTTCTGGAAAAAGAGCTAGAAGATGGTATACATTCAATTTAATCCAAATAATGTGAATGACTTGTAAACAGTGGAAAGTAATAGAAAATTCATCTTATAGTATGAACTTTCTCCAGAGACTGCAACTGAAACCCTTTTTCTGCAGGTGAGAACAACGTGTCTTAAAACCTTGGGTTGGTAGCTATTGTAATAAATGTGGAACAAAACCCTGACCTGTATTTGCACGAGTTGAAAGAGAGGAAAAAAAAATATCTGCAAAAATTGTCACCTGCCCACACTGAGAGTTTGCTAAAAAACATAATTCTCACTTAAACCTAATGAAAAGGAAACAGCAAATTTCTAGCTTATTCCATTTCCTCTGGGCCTGCTTAGTGCTTTCAGACTTGGCCCGGTTTTCTCCTGCGTGGAGCCACGTGGACACAGGCCAGTTCTCACGGTTATGGTAGCGCACTAAAATACTCGAAGCTGAAAGAGTGACGTGTCAACCGCCGAGAGCAGGAATTATTACTCTGAGACACACTGATCCCACTCGGGTTCCACTGCAGACCCTTAGATGGGGGACCCAGTTTGCAGGGTTCAGGCTTCTGACCCATGGTATAAATCAGGGTCAGCAAATGTTTTCTGTAAAGGGCCAGAGAGAAAATATTTCAGGCTTTGTGTGCCATTTGTTGCAAATACTCAAATCTGCCATTGGAGCACGAAAGCAGCCACAAACATACACAAATCAATGAGCTTGGCTGTATTTCAATATAATTTTACTTTAAAAACACACAATGGCCGTGATTTGCCAATCCCGGGTACAGACCCCTATTACTTTATTGATTAAGCCATATTTCTGAAGGCTGGGACCGAGCAGAGGGTCCACAGCACATGTGGCAAAATTGACCCCAGATTTGAGTCTGAAGAGGGACATCTCCATCGTGAAGGGGAAGGAGGCCTGGAGAGGGGTACATGTGGTCAGTTTCTGCGAGGAGTTGAGGGTAGGAAGTTGGGGGTAGTGTGGAGGGACTGACCAGTGAAGCTTTCTTTGGTCTCAGAGGAAAGGCCATCGGGGGAGGTGGCAAATTCTGGAGCTCGGGAAACATGGAGAAGCTTGAAATAGCCACTATGAGGAACAGAAGAGAAACCAGACTAAGTAAACAGGATGATGAGGCAGTCTTGAGAACACAGTCAAGACCATGAATTAAAAAAAAAAAGAAAATCAATATCATCTCACAACTGGACCAACAACCCAGTTAGTGGCAAAGGCAGAGAACTAACCCCAGGCTATTTTGGGGGAACTGATTCTGTTGTCTACATCATGTCTAGAGATGAGCAAAATGATTCCACACCAAGCCACAGCAATATCTCAGAAGACTCTTAATGGCAACATAAAAATAAGTTTTGGCTCCTTCAGTGGAGAGATATTTAAGTCCATTGTCGGAATGAAAGCTTCCTCCATCCTCAAAACAAACAAACGAAAGTGATCTTTGAGATCAAGAAGTGAGGCGGGCCTGGAGCAGGGATTAGCACCAGTTAACAGCACCTCGTGGGCCTGAGGATGTTAGAAACTAGATTGCAAAACAATAATTAAAAGACTTGCAGTGACACCTCAGAACAACAGGGACTCAGTGGCCAAAGTGGCTGCCACTGGGCGGTTACCTGGAACTTGAGTTCTGAGAAGAGAAGCAGTGAATCAGGGAAAGCTTTCTCCTCAATGTGGTCATGCTAGCTGGAGCGAGTGCTCAAGTCACTTTCAGGAAGGGAAGGGAAGCGCAGAGCCCCAAATTGCCCGACACCTCAGGTAGGGTTAAGCATTTTATGCAGGCATCAGCATCTTTACGAAGCTCACCTTTTAAAAGGAGCCAGCTTTTTGTTGTAAATGGCACTGACACTACAACAAGAAAGTTCATTTCACAAAGATGATTCATTAAGAAATAAAATATTCATGGCTGACAGCTTGAAGGATCGCCATACAGTTATATTCTAATGCACCTGTCCTCCCTGTCAAGTCCAATGTGGGATGTCATGTCGCCAAAGTTTTATTTAGAAATTGTTTGTCAGAGTGAGCTTTCTAATGTGAATGAAAAATTCATCCCCTCATTAAGAAGATTTTACATGAAATGTCTAGGATTTTCAATGAACACTACGACATGAACCAATTACTGTTAAACACTTAAAGGGACAGAGTCCTAAGCTCACTCAGCAAAACCCTTAATTGCACAAATGTGGAGAAAATTCAACATCCCGAAAGGCAAATGGGAATTTTGATTTGGAAATTTTCTTTTCTTTTGTCACATCTGGAAAACCCTCATCTTTAAAAGGCTCGGGGGAATTCAAACACGGCTATTATATAGAATCCACCTGTACATCATTATATCTGACCCTTTCGTACGTACACACACAGTGTGCAGTGGAATTTGGGATTTTCAGCCACTTGTTCAACTCCCAAAGAAAATGATTAAAATGTCCTCGAAAGTTGTTGCATTGTTTTTAGTTATTTCTTAAGTTTTTTTTTTTTTGTAAATATACATTGTGGCCTTCATTTCATTCCTATCTTACTTTCATAATTTGTGTAAATATCAAACAGGTGCTTCAGAAGCAAATATATTTAACGATTCCAAAATGTTGGGAGTTGGGAGAGAGGGAAAAAAGCCACAACAGATTAAAATAGAGTTGAGCTGCATGGAGAGTCAGGAGAAATCCACAAGGGAATTGCTTGTATAATGAAATAGCATTTTACAGCTATGACAATGGATTAAGTTGACATTGAAACTCTCTTTTGACATACGGTCTAGTTCAGCTTAATCTATGGTAGAAAATAGTTCACTCCCCAAACCTAGCACTAGACTCAGGTTCCATTACACATATATATGTATATATTATACACATACACACGGCCAGACTGTCACTTCCAATTTCAGAAAAGGCTTGAGATTGACAACATGAAAACTGAAATTTCTCCTTCTCAACCCAGCAGACTCTATAAACTTTAAGGATTTCATATTCACTTTCATATTATAGATGCTTTAGTGAACTAGTTCAAGGAAAAAGCAGCCTTGACCCTACAGGTATTCACTGCCATCCTATAAGACGATAATGATGCTTTCCAAAACAGAGGGAGGACATTGAATAAGCTATTTATCATGCAACTGATGTGGATGGGGAATTTCAGTTTTTCTTTGCATCTAATCATAGCTGCCTGTGCAGTTACTCCTATATATACATATTCTTTCTCTATTTTTCTTATCATTTACATTTATTACTTCCTTTATATATATGTTTTTATATATATAAATATATATATAAATATATATATATAAATATAAATATCTTTTATATTTTCTGGAAAGCAATGGGACAATATGTATCAAGGGTCTCAAAACAGTTTAGATGGGAGATGCAGTTCTAGGCGTCTATCTTTAAAAATATCTGCAATTCACACAAGGAATTTTACACAGAGATGTTCAACGCTGTATTATTTAAACTCAGAAACAAATGTCCAAAAGAGGAGGGTATGTTCCTTTGCTAAGTCACCATTCAAAAAATCACATTTAGGATTTTTTTCTCATATAATATTGAGTAAATAAAGTAGGATACTAAATGCATCAAGTGTACTGAGAGTTTCATGAGGCAAAAAATAAACGCATTAAAAAAAAAAAACCCCACAATGTTTAAAAAGGGCATGGGCGTATGGGCAATGTTTTATTTTCTTATTTTTACTATTTCAATTTTCCATCCCCACCTCTATATTTGGATGTAATTAAAAGACAAGTCTAAATACAGTCAAACTCTACCTACTGCAAATCTATGGAGCAGATGAGTGAGCTGTTCTTTAATATACAGACCTAAGTAAGAAGGAAACAAAAAATCTGATTCTTCTATTAGGTAAATCAAATTATCAGTTAAAAATGGTTTCCCCTTCATCTTCTGCCATATGTGAGATATTAATGTATTGAGTTATCCCTATGGAAATTGCAAAAACTATATACATGAATTCTCCAGCCTACCAAATTGCAATTTGCTCAAATAAATCAGCCATTGAGCCTCCGGTTTCTGTAAATTTTGGTTAGCAGAACTCTATGTTGGAAATTGCATCCAATACATTTTTCACAATCTGCCCATAATTAGTTTCACTGGGAAAACTGTGAAGAACTATTTTGCTGCTTTTAAATTCATAATTTTGGTTCAAGAGCCCAGAATAAGATGTTTAGACAGAGTGAAAACTATTTTCTAACAAATCAATATTAATTTATCTGACTGTTACGGTCTCAGGAGCCAAAAAGTGTTCTTGTACTGAGCTGACAGGAAAGATTTTATCCTGACCAAATGTTATTCAAATATTTATAAGACTGGATAATTTAGTAAAGAAAATACAGATGGAAGAAGGCAAGAGTATTTTTCCTTCGGTGCTTCGTTCCCATTTACCAATGACAAGAACTATAAAAAAGGCGGGGAGTGATTAGTAACCCCCAATCCTCCCCCTGAGTGAGCTCCTCAAAGACTTAGTTGACCATTTAGTAAACTCCACAAACTAAAGGAGATCTTGAGGTATTTCAGCCGTTGCCATGACGCTCGCCATTGACCCACGGGTGCCATTTTGGTCAAGAACAAAACACTCTGCTGTGGGAGGAGTCACTTCCCAATGACACAGCTGATAGCCAGATGGCACGGCAGGGTCTCTGAAGGCATGAACTGAGAGAGAAGAACAGAAAAAGAAATGAAATGTATTGAGTATGCTTTACATTCCTGACCTTATTTAATTCTGAGGTAAGATTTTATGTGTGTTGGTGACCTTTTTATTGGAGTCAAATAGACACTCAAAAAACAGGAAAGCATGAAACACGTCACTAAATAAATCTTCACAAACTGAACACACCCAGCACCCTGATCAAAAAACAGAACATTAACAACATCTGAGAGCCCACCTCATGGCCCCATCCAGTCTCTACCTATGACTTCTAATATATCGATAGTTTGCTTTTGAACTTATTATAAATACAGTCACATAGGATGCACTCCTCTGTATCTGCCTTCTTTCTCTCAACATCATGTTTGTGAGATTAGTCCAAATTGTTGGGTTTAGTTGTGGGTCTTTCATTTTCATTGTATGTAGTGTCCCATTGCGTGAAAATATCATAATTTATTTATCCATTCTACCTCTGATGGACATGTGGGTAGTGTACAGTTTTCAGTTCTCATGATTAATGCTGCTATACATATTCTCGCTCTTGTCTGTTGGTGAATATATACACAGGAGTGGAATTGCTAGGTGATCAGATACGCTTGTGTTCAGTTTTATGTAGATACTGTTAATAAGTCTTCCCAAACGATTATAACAATTTATATTATTGCTGTGGACTGAATTGCAGTCCTCTCAAATTCCTATGTTGAAGCCCTAACCCCTAGTGTGACTATTTGGAGACAGTGCCTATAAGGAAGTAATAAAGGTCAAATGTGGTCATAAGTGTAGGGCCCTAATCTGATAGGACTGATGTTCTTATAGAAAGAGGAATAGTCACCAGAGCTCTCTTTCTCTGCCATGTGAGGACACAGTGAGAAGGTGGCCACCTGCAAGCCAGGAAGAGAGCCCTCCCCAGGAATCCCATCAGCCAGCACCTTGATCTTGGACTTCCCAGCCTCCAGAACTGTGAGAAAATAAATTTCTATTATTTAAGCCAGCCAATCTATGGTCTTTTGTTATGGAGCACGAGCTAACTACTACAATTATCATGAAGTAAGTGGTTTTTTTCCTTTAAAGAATCTCTTTTTATTTTAGAATAATTTTAGTTTTACAGGAAAGTTACAAAGATCCCTATTTTCTGAGTCCTTCTGTATTCCAGGCATGATGCAGTGTCATCCAACAACTGAATAAGCTTTTCTTGAAGACCTACCATTTTCTGGGCCTGTGGAACACTAAAATGAAAGGAAAACCACAAAAAAGGTGGCTCCTGTCCTGAAGCCTTCAGTTGAGTTCCACTTCCTGGTGTTCGTGTCTCCTGCAGCCCTGCTGCTTCTTCCTCACCCGGTCACGTTGCCATGCCCCAATCACGTCTATGCACCCTTATGAAGAAGGCATTCAGTAAATCTTTGCTGAATGCATGGATGCCCAAACATTTAAAAATATATTATGGCCTTGTAAAAACTTCATATTTAAGATACATGGTGTCAACATGAACCTTCTCCACCTCTATAGGGCCTGGATTACTTTATCAGCAGGCATGTCTGATGAAAAGAGACAGAAATAGATCATCCCGGCCCTGTCAGATTGCTGTGTCATCGTGAGCAAGTCACTTAACGTCTCTGGGCCTGTTACCCAGGAGCTATAAAATGGGGATAATAATACTGTCCTGGCTCCCTAGATATGCTTGTCAAAGGCTCTGAAAACTGTAACATACTATACACATGTTAGGAAGTGTTGGCCTTTGACGTTTACCTTTAATAGTAAAACAGAAATCTCAGATAAAATGGAGAATGATATTTACTGCCAGTTCTTTCAAATTCCAGAAGAAAATGCCTATATCCACAGAGTCACTATCGAAACCATCCGAGCTGAAGAATCATTTTGGGGTAGAAGAGCCAGAAGGAAAATCACTGATAGTTCTATTGCTTCTTGAGTGAGTAACAGAGACCCAGCATATCATGTGCAAATATCGTCTGCCCAGATTTCACATCACGGAACTAGGAAGAATGCAATGCAATCTAACAACAGTATTCTACATCAAGTCATAACTTGGCTTGATCACACAGCTGGACAGTGACTGCCTCGAGGCTACAGACTACTCCTTCTCATACCTAGCAAGGAGCCCAGCAAATAATAGGCACTCCAAAGTGTTTGGTGAATGAATTTTTAATTTTCCAGTCTAAATGGGTTGGAAACTTTGATCTCCTGATTTTCCTTGAAAATATATTTTGATCAAACCTAGAAATAAATGAAGTTCTGTTCTTCATGAAAAACCTGACTAAATTAGACTGCAATTCTTTTCAGAGCTTGCCTGTGCAGTGGTGACTAGGTAGACAAAATTTTCAAGAAGCTCAAGGGTCCTAAAGACATAAAATAAGAAAGTTTTCAGAAGAACAGAAACAGGGTTTCTAGATTCTTCTGAGCAGATATCATGTACAAGAAAGCAGGGCAGTTCTCTGAATTGTGAGCTCATCTCAACTTAGAAACACACTCTCATGCTCGGGAAACACGTTGTCTTTCCACTCTCAATATATCAAGTTCTTTGAAATAATCCTTTCCCAATGGTAGTGTTGTCAAAAAATAGCGGCTCACACTTACGTGAACTCTCAGATGAACCGCCGGCAAGAGTGCATCAGCAAGTTAGGCGAGCGAATTCCCTGGCCAATAATAAATAAGGAGCAAAGGGAATGAAGATGGGCATTTTGGCTGGATTCCAAGTGTGAAAACCTGCCTATCCACCTTCAAAATGATGCAAGATTGCAGTTTGTTTAATGTTCATCTTATGTGCTTAATTACCGATAGTGCTTGACTAATTATTTCTTGTTTTGTAGACTATTTAAACAGAGAAGGAAAGCAGCTACAGACTTTTGTATACTGAATGAGGATTTGTAACTCATTTTTGTAATCGCACAATTCCCAGAGGGCTTCATTACAAACACGAAAGAAAACAGGATGCTAAAAGCAGGTGACAGTCTAATTTCCACAGGTATGGGTTAAAGCATGAGAATGAAGCAATGGAAAATAAAATAAAAAATAGCCTTTAGATGTTTCCAACCATGCAAAGGGTTTTCATGTTAACATGAGGGAAAATTGCAAATGTAGCAAAGACATCTCGGTTTGGTACTGGCATCTTTTCTGATGCCTGATTTGATCCAACATCTCTGCAAGATTATGAAATAAGCCACAAAATAGATCCCAGTTTTCTTACTCACAAAAATAAGTGTTTGGTGAGTTGCATATGGCACCATCAACTTGGATCATCTCTCTGTTTCCACTCTTTTACTATATCTACATCTTTATATAAATATTTGGTCAGTTGAAACCATTGCACGAGATTTCTAAATGTTTAGAAAAATAAGAGGCTTAAGCTAAATAATAATACAAGAAATCTTAGAGATTCCAGACTGTTAGAAATGACTTCTAGACATGATAGGGTTGCCTCTTGGCCAGAAACTGGGTTTAGTGGTTATGTGGTCAATTGCCAATTTGGGTTTTTTTGGAGAGTCCACTCTATGCCCAGGATAGTATTAGATGTTTGGGGATGTGGGAGAGATCTTGAAAAATTATGAGCCATAATTCTGCCCTTAAGGCATCAGTAGACTAGTTGGGAATTTGACATAAGACACTTGAAAGAATAGCACCATCACTGTGGTTGTTGTCATCATAAGAGGGGGCCCCACTTATCAAGTACTTCTTGTGTCTCAAACTGAGACGCAAGCTTCACATCGCCCCACATTGTTACAGAAACCTGCCAAGCAGGTGCTATTGGCCCCTTTTCCAGGTGAGGAAACCAAGGTCTATGACCTTGAAGGGTATGCTCCTTGCACTCAACCTCCTTGATTTTCCTCCTTGGGTTTTCCTGCCTGAACAAATACTTAGGATTATAGAAGTTAGAACTTGTTGCCAGTAAATTTCAAGAAAGCAATTCCAATAGCACGGTTGGATAGAAGCCAGATTGCTAGGTGTTGGAGGGAAGGTGGATATAGAGGGAATTAAGGAATAACATTGATAACATTTACTGAATGCTTACATGTAGCAAGCAGTGTGCTACACTATTTACACACATTATCTCAAGTCCTCATGGCAACCCTATGAAATAGGTGTTAATAATAATCATACTTAGAGCTAACACTTGTTAGGTGCTACTGTGCTTATGTATTATTTCATTTGATCCACCCCCAAACCCTATAAAGTTGTTATGATTATTATCATCCCCATTTAGCAGAAGAGTAAACTGAGGCTTAGAGAAATTAATTTGCCCCAAAATTGTGACAAGTTATTCAAAGACAGAGCGAGGAATTGGACCCAGGGACCTTCTTGCGAAGCCCACGCTTCTCAACGCCATGCTAGACCACCACTCAGCATGCCACTTCTACTTACGGTAACTCAGACAGGCTAAGTCATCTGCCCAAGGTCACGCAGCTAATGACTTGGGGCTCAGGATTCCCTTCCACAATCTGCCCTCCCGAGCACCATGAAACATCACCTCCCAAGTAAGACAGCTGCTCAAGAGCTGAGCAGTGAGATTCAAAACTTCAGTGGATACTTTTTGAGCCAGTAGAAGATATGCTAAGAAATCTGGAGAGGGCATTGTTTCCAGGGAGCTTCCTCTCTGGTGACAGGGACAAATGAGAAAGGATCCTCCGGAGCCTATAAAAACAATTCTGATTCATTTGACATCTAAGAGGCAGACCAGGGGAATCTAAAATTGAACAGAACTGGTTTCGAATCCCCCCTCATCCAGCTAATTATCTGCAGCATCTTATGCAAGGCACTTAACTTTCTGGACTGTTTTGCTAGCTGCAAAATGCAGATCAAACTACCTGTGTTGCTGTGGTAGGGTGAGTTGGACATTATCTATCCAGAGATATTTCTGGATTCATTTATTCCACAAATATTTATTGTCTATCATGTGTGGAGCACTCTTTTAGGTCCTGGTAAGAAAAACAGACAAAAATCTTGATATTTATGAACTTACATTCCAGAGCAGAAGAATAAACAAAAAGGTCATATATGTCTACGTCTACAGGATGTAATAAGAAATACAAAGAAGGGGAAGGGAGAGGGGGCGCAGGGTTCAGGAGGCAGGTTGTCATTTTATAGTAAGTGGTGAAGAACACTTCACTGAGAAAGCGATTTTGAGCAAAGTCCTGAATTTGGAGAGGAACAGCCCATGGCGCTAAGGGAGAACACTCCAGGCAGAGGGAATAGCACAAGCAAAGCCCCAGGGACAGAAGCACACTTAGTATGTTTGAGAAATGGCTGAAGTAGAATGAGAGGAGAGGAGAGAAGATGGAGATAGGTTAGAGGGAGGAGGCAGGCAGGTCAGAGGGAGG
This sequence comes from Diceros bicornis minor, assembly GCF_020826845.1. NCBI lineage: Eukaryota > Metazoa > Chordata > Mammalia > Perissodactyla > Rhinocerotidae > Diceros > Diceros bicornis. Next base: position 28,740,683 of record NC_080771.1, on the reverse strand, counting down.
AGGCAGGCAAGGCAGACATCGAGGCCCTGGTAGTCTATTGTGAAGACTTTGCCTTTTAATCTGCCTGAAATGGGATATAATGAATAAAGTCCTAGATGGATAAAGTAGAACTAACTTTTCTGGCTTCTTCCCCCATTAGAAGGGGGAAATTAGAAGAGGAAAGAAATGTTTAAATGCAAGACCGTCTTCATTTTTGATCTGAGCTCCTGACTCAGTCCTGACCTGGGAGGGCTTTTAAGGAAAAGTATTTGTTGCTGGAAGAGATATTTAAATGTCCTGGGGCTCCTCGAACCAGCAGAAATAGGAACCACTTAAGTTAACAGGCAAGGTAATAAGACTATACAGAGGAAACTCACATTTTCATACTTTATGCCTTAATTTTAAGTAGAGTTACAAGATTTCCTGTAGGAATTCAGAGTGTTATCTTATTTTATGCCCCAAACTAGAGACAGCATTCCACTGGGTTTGCCAGGCGGTTAAGATGAAAATATCTGTTTGAGCACAGCATAATAGATGAGGTGTTTAAGGCATTTTCCTTTAGATTTTTGGTTAATCTTCTTTTAGTTAATTTTCTGAGATAAAATCCAGTTATAAATAACCTGAGGGTACCCTAACTGGGCTGTTCTAAGAATGGCAAATCTTTAATAGCGAGAACTTCTGCCTTTTAGAGATCTCTAGGGGGAAGCAGTACTTTGAAAATTATCCAAAGCAAAATAAGTCGAAAGCATTAACAAATTAAAGAGACTGGGAGAGAGAGAAGAAAGGAGTGAATGAGAAAACTTTTTTGACAGTCACAAGACTGCAGATCTTACCCTTGAAACTTCTTTTTTTTAAAGTCAAACATTCAAAATCTGTTTGTTGATTACAACAGAGAATTGGTGATTTTCTGTCATATGAGAGTAACGGGAAATTCATCCTTTTTACAAAAAGAAAGTAGAATAAGATCCAGACAACACCCAAAATACAGGAGACAGAGTGTGACCATAAACAGCCATTATTTAGACCGAGGTCCAGTAGGTATAATCTTAAAATAAGAAGTTTTAGAATTGTTTTTAAACACAGATGGTGGAAGAAGAAAGAAGAAAATAAGAAACAGAACATTAAGTGTTCTCCATTATAAAATTTATAAAAGGGATTATAAGGTAGGATGCGCAAGGAAGTCATGTAAACTAGTTGAAATATGAATATTTCCTCAGCACAAGAGAGAGTATGTTGGCTGCCATCCATATGTAGTGTATATATTATTACAGAGTCTGTTTATAAAAATAAAAGAAGTAGGAGGCCCGAAGCGGGCATAACTCAAAACAAAACCAATCTGTAGGACTAGATAAGGGAGGGTGATTATTCCCAGGTACTCATAGGCTAAAGACTATCAAGAGGAAGAACTGGAACAAGTTTCCACAAAGCAATAAGAGGATGGGAAAATCTTTTTTTTTTTTTTAAAGAAAACGAGTAAGATGCCCTAGAAACCTGTAAGTCAATAACCCTGTCACCGATTGTAGGATTATCCAGGACATGCAGAGCCTACGCTGACAAGCAAGTTGGAAGGGTATAGAGAGTTGTAATCGAGCGGGAAATTGCCACTGTGGCTTAGAAAAACCAAGTCTTGCTTATGGGTCTGCCTCCATCTTCCTAAGCTTCTATAAAGGTGGCTGGTGAAATGCACTGGGATTCTGAGGATACCCACCTTGAGATAAGGAATATGAAGTCAGGAAGATGGGCAAAGGGAATTCTATATAGTCAGGAAAGAGAAAAAAAAAAAGATTAAGTAGTAACCAAAACACCCTTTCCCATTAATATAAAGCTTGCCAAATTGAGTTGCTATTTTTTATTTCAGCCAGACAGATCAGACCCTTGAAAATTAGAGAAATACTGATTTGGAATAGACACCAGCACACTCTCATATACTGGGAGAATAATAAATGTAGAGAATAGCTTACAAAGCAAGACGGCTGTCACCGAGGCCGGCACACTGAGGTCTTGAACAGAAATCTATTACTCGCTTTACCAGGAGCTGTAGAGCCCTGGAGAAGTGCTGTACATGGAGCACTGAAACTAGAGCTGGCTCTTCCTCTGAAAGGTCTTCTGAGCTGCTTAATCGCATACAATCTTCCACCGTCCCTGACTTGCAACTTGAGAAGTAGGAAGCCAGCCCGATACCTTCTTCAGAATCCACTGAGTCTGCTAGGCAGGAAGATAGTGTGTTGATTCCATCTTATTGAAAATTAATAACGTTCTCAGAAACATGGGGTATGGGGCGTTCCAACTCCTCAAAGGCATCCGTGGAATGGGAAGCCCCAGGGGTAGAGATACATGGTTGGAATGAATGTTTTTTTATGGGTGGATCTGTGTGCTTGAAGGGGAGCGCTTGGCTCAATCAACATGTCTAAAGGATCATTTATCGCCTCCTATAGGGAGGGCCATGGAAATCACTTCTAGTCTTGAGTCTCAACTGAACTCACACCTGTGTAGAAGACCTGCCTAGACGGGTATGCTTGGAATGGTTGGGTAGATGTTTTGCCATCCTACGATTACTAAGTCACTATGTTTAGCCAAAAAATAAAAATAAAAAATTCAGACACAGCTGAAGGCATTTCAATTTTTTTCTACTACGGGCTGCCAATGTCTGTCAGTCACTTGCCATCTGAACCCTGAGTGGAGAGCATCCAGACACCTTTTGCTGTTAATATCATTGGGTTCTTCCTGCGTGCCAGGCACTGTGGCAGGTGCTGGGCAGGCATTTGCTCAGGCTCAGAGAGCTTCAGTGATTTATTGAAAGCGACCCAGTTGGTAGACAGCAGAACCAGGACTGCAACTCAGGGGGGCAAGACTCCAAAGCTTTAGCACATGCCGTTCTTTCTCTCCTGTCTGCTTTACCCCCACCCCAGGCCCTCACTCTCCCGAGATCATGTCTGTTCAGGCTTCAGCTCTTCGTTTAGGTGCCTCGTCCTAGGACCCCCTTTCCTGACAGCTAGGAGTCCTTCCTCATGCTCTCATGGAGTCTCTTTCTTTACCTTTAGAATACTTAGAATGCTTCTTGCTGTGGGTAGTATGTTATGCATTTGCTAGTGGCACTAAAATGGAGTTCCCAGAGAGAATGGGACCTTATCTGTGGCTGCCCTCCCAGATATATTCCCAAGGCCTAAATTCAGGGCCTGGCAAAGGGAGGGAGCCCTCCAAATATTCTAAATGAATGGATACCTCCCAAAGGCTAAGTTTGTAATTGGCTGAACAACTGGCATCCTTACCACTTCTGCTAGATGGTCAATATTTATGCAACTATTTAAAAAAAAATCAGTGTAAAGAGACAGTAAATTTGAAGGGTGACAACCAGAACTCTGGTAATACAATCTAGTCCCTTCTTGATTTCAGTTAAGAGCCACAGGTCAGTAACTAATGGTATTTGAATCTCTACCTAAAATAGATTTTTAAATCTTTTTTACGGAAGCATAATATACACGCAGAAAAGTACACATATAATGAGTGCACATCTCAAATTTTTCACAAACTGAATACACCCATGTAACTAAGACTCAGACCAAGAAACAGAAGAGTTTAAGTGGATTTGTGAGTGCAGTAAATACTGATGCTGTGATAACAGCCAAGATGGCGGCTTTGGAGAATGAAGAAACGGGAGCTCAAAGAGCAACTGGGGACAATGAATGTCTGTAGCCTCCAACGTTGGCTCTAAGCAAATACGAGATGCGAATAAAAGAATGAGAGAAAGAAAATGGGGACTTACTGAATTCCTACCATGTGCCTTATGGTATTTATGTTAACATTCACTTTAAAAAAAAACAAACAAGGATGTTGAGGCTCAGAGAGGTTAATGCTCTTGTTTACGGCCACAGATGCCAGGTCTGGGTGACACCACAGTCTCTTTATTCTCCACTCTAACTCACTCCCTCACCTTTACACCTGGCTTCCCTTTAACTCCCTTTTTTAAAACAAGGTGGCTATTTTCATAATTATGATATTAGTAATAGCTTTAGTGATAAATTTGTTGAATGCATACTCTGTAACAGGCATTTTCCCTACATTATTTGGTCTTCCCCATCCCACTTATGAGAAAACTGAGACTTAGAGGAATTAAGTAATTTTGCCAAACTCTGACGGTGAGTAACAGTGGAGCCAGGATTCGAACCCAGGCAGCCTGATCTTGGAGGTTGCAATGTTACCACCTCACCATACTGCCTCTGAAAGTACCAACACTTATGAACAGAAGAGTTCACCTTTTCTTCTTTTTTAATTCCTCTTCAGATAGGATATGCATTAGAGCATCTTAGAACATGCTTCAAAGTCTGGTTAGTAGAGTTGGTGGAGATTTGCACCATGGGTCACAAATGGCTCCCTTCTTGCCAGTTGGCCTTTGAAGAGTGGCATTCTGCATAAGGGCTGCAAGGCCACAGCCAGGGTTTCCCCAGAACATGACTGAAAACAGGTCGAGGGGCTGGAAAGGAGTGACTTGGGCACCTGGTAATAGCCATTTCTCTAGAGCCTGCCTCCCGGTCCGTTTCCTGGTAAGCCTCAATCTGGGGTTAAATGGGACTGTCACCACAGCTCCAGAGTTGTCCAAGGGTGAACTGGCTCCTTCCAGGCTGGTGTCACCTGTGGCTCATAGGACTCACTTTGGACCACCCAGGTACAGAAGCATCAGAAGCTGTGGTGGACACAGCCGTGAGCTTATCACAGCTGCGCCAACCGCTCAGTGGTCCCCCGGTGCTTTGCAAACATCACAAAGAGGCTTTCACCCAGGCATCCAGGCTCAAGTTCAGCCTCCCTCCTCCTGCTACTGTGACATGGTTATTCAGGAAGTTCGGCAGTGCAAACAGGTGACAAGAACAAGCACAAAGCCACGGGTTAAGAGATCCCCTCTCTTCCTGTCTCATGACAGCAGCTGGGGTTATTATTCCTGGCTGCCACATTAAAAAAAATAAAAGCCCCAGGAACGTTGGAAATTGTTATGCTTAGTGTAGAAATGCCATTTGTGCATTCACTCAATATTCAACAACTATTTACTGAGTCGCTTCTACGTGCAATTGGGGGTAATGCTTTTAACTGTTTTAGCTGGAAATTAATTTCCCCGAAGAATTAACCATAACCAGGAGATTATGGGACCCTGGCTGGTGAAACACTTGAGACTTCTGAAATCTTGTTCAGGCAGAATCAGGCAGACAGTTTCAGATTTATAAGCACTAAGTAGATTGGTGGGGGTGAGGAGGGAGATGAGGAGAAAAGAGGAAGGTCCGTTACATATGTAACAGACCAGATTTATTTTTAAAAGTATATAGAGACAATCTGATACAGAAAAATGAGTACTGAATCATAAATCAGGACACACCATGTCTGTTCTGACCATCATCATGATGGTAAGTCATTCAAGCCTGGACCTCAGTATTCCCATCTTCAAAATGGGAAGGTCAAAGGAAATGTCCCCTAATGGGCCCCTACGACTCTAAAATGTGAAAAACTTATATTTCTGAATTTATATATAGCTTTATATGTGAAGCTCTGTGTTTTATTTTTTTTTATTATTATTTATTTTTTTGTGTGTGTGAGGAAGATCAGCCCTGAGCTAACATCCATGCTAATCCTCCTCTTTTTGCTGAGGAAGACCAGCTCTGAGCTAACATCTATTGCCAATCCTCCTCCTTTTTTTCCCCAAAGCCCCAGTAGATAGTTGTATGTCATAGTTGCACATCCTTCTAGTTGCTGTATGTGGGATGCGGCCTCAGCATGGCCGGAGAAGCGGTACGTTGGTGCGCGCCCAGGATCCAAACCCGGGTCGCGAGTAGTGGAGCTTGTGCACTTAACCGCTAAGCCACGGGGCCGCCCCTGTGTGTTTTAATATATAGAAATATTCATACGTTTAATTCAAAAACATTTTTAAGAGCAAAATTGTTGTGTATACATATAGAATATGGGCTTTACAAAAGACACAGTTCTCCAAAATATTAAGAAAATTATTTGCATTTTAAAATTAAAATGTATTAAAACCACATATATTAAGTTTCAAAAGTTAATAAATATTGTTCTTTTTAATATTATTTTAATTAAAATTATTATTTCTTTTTTGCTGAGGAAGATTCGCCCTGAGCTAACATCTGCTGTCAATCTTTCTCTTTTTGTATGTGAGCCGCTGCCACAGTACAGCCACTGACAGACGAGTGATGTAGGTCCATGCCCAGGAATCGAACCCGGGCCGCCGAAGTGGAGCATGCCAAACTTAACCACTAAGCCACTGGGGCTGGCCCTAAAATTATTTTAAAATATAAACAGTTAAGTTTTTTTTAAAAAAGCTTATGATTCTTAGAATGGACACACATGATGTATGTGTATACATTAAGTCAAAGAGAAATGGTGTCATTGTCATCAAACAAGACAGAAACCAGAGTCCTGGATGCATATGGAGAGAATCTTGAGGAAGCCTATCACCTGCCTTGCAGAAAACCTCTGGTTTAAGAGAAGTAAAGGTGTTTCCCCCTCCTTGTTTCATGTTGAAGTGGCATCCTGACAAAGCACTTAGACCTGGTCTTACATACGGACAGATGACAGAGAGGTCCTTTGATCAATGATTTGTAGCTGGTGTAAGAAGTCCCCTGGAGGACTGCAAGACAGATCAGTCCAGGAGACTTTGATATGAGTCACTCAGCTTTCAAAATCTTTAAGCCCACATAAACACAGACTCCCGACATGGTGACATAAATGACAAAGGCCACGTTCTCCAAATGTGGTAGCCCCCCAATTATTTGGAAAAGAGACCTTGTAAGATGGAAATAAACACACACCCATTAACTCACTCCAAAGCAAAATGACTGAGTCTTTCCTCCGCTGGCTTTTGGCTCTGCTAAGAGGCTATCTGGGGACAAATCTTGTTGCTTAGAAAATAAAAATCTACAACTGTGCAGCACTCGTTCATCAAGATCCGAATGTAGGATGCATTATAAGTGGGCCACCACCCCCTACATCCACAAAAATACAGCAGAATCTGTAATCTGTCGTGACATCCTTTCCCAAAGAGCCCATGAGCCTCTTCAAAATCCTTTTCAACACGCCATTCAATTAGCCATTTAAGTCGACCAGACTTAAGTCATGAAATGAATCCTATTTTGCATCCTCTATCTAAATTGCTACTAGGTGAGGTGAGAGGGAAGGATGTGTGTACTTCTTGGTTATAAACCTATGTCATAACTATAGTCCAGGCAATCATAAAATAAGCATGTAACCCATGAAAACTCTTTGTGAGTATGGAGACCTCACAGCTTGGATGTTTGAGTAAGTGGGCACATCTGGGAGCGACTGAAGATTGTCAGAACCAACCCCTGGTCTTCCCTGTAGATCCTTCTAACCCTTGACTGTGTGCAGCCACAGCAGGGTGCCAGGACAGAGTTCTGTTTAGCCTGGTTTCCTCAAGAGCAAGGAAAGCTCAGACTCCACCCACTGTAGAGTCCAGAGGGCCCTAATAAGATGGCTGATGGTTGACTAAAATTTATATATAATTTTAATTATATACACTAGAGTATAGATAATTACAATCTAAACTAATGTAATCTAAACAAATGTAATCTAAACTAATGTAAATAAATAAAGATATTTATCATGGCTATATCTGAGTGACAAGATTGTAGGTCGTTTGTATTTTCTTCCTTTCTTGGTTTTATTTTCTTGACTTTTTACAAGTTACTTGCTTGTGTACGTGCATGCGTGCAGGTGTATTTTAATGGAAAAGAAAAAAGAAATGCAAATTTTTTAGGGATATGAAAACATACTCAAAAAGAATGCGAGAACCAGGTTACATATGCACCACAGTGGCTACAGCTATTTCCTCCCCACGCTGGCAGACTCCTAATGGCCACTATTTAAGGGTGTGTGGGACATGTGAATTTTGGGTGTATGTAGTGTGTCAGAGCCTACGAACGCTCACATCGGCATTCCTTCTCAGCTGTTGTTCATTCCAACCATCTTTTCTTCTCTTCAGTCTCAAAGTAATTCCTACAAAACTGGTGGACAGATGGTAGCAGAGTTTCGCTTATTAAATACATTTAGTGAAAATGTTCCTACATCCCTATAGCTATTGGCTCAATCAACTGACTTAATAGTCCTGGCATTCATTTTTTAATGACTTTATTGAAGTATACTCTTCACACCATACAATTTAACCATTGTAATGTACAGTTTGAGGATTTTTAGTAAATTTATACAGTCATGCAACCATCACCACAATCTAGTCTTAGAACATTTCCATCACCCTAAAGAGTTCCCTCATGTCCATTTTCAGTCAATCCTCCCACTTATTCCCAGCCATGCTTTCAATCTCTGTAGTTTTGACCTTTACTAGAAATTTCATATAAATATTATTATACAATATGTCGTCTTTGTGACTGGCTTCTTTCACTCAGCGTAACGTCTTTGAGGTTCTTCTGTGCTATTAAAGGTATCAGTAGTTAGCTCCTTTTTACTGCTAAGTAGTATTCCATCATATGGCTATCTCACATTTGGTTATCCTTTCACCAGTTGACAGATATTTGGGTTGGTTCCGGTGTTTGGGTATCATGAATAATGCTGCTAGGGACATTCACATACAAGTCTTTGTGTGGACATATGCTTTCATTTCTCTTGGGTAGACTCCTAGGAGTGGAATTGCTGAGTCACATGATATGTGTATTTTTAACTTTTTACGAAACTGGTAAACTGTTTTCTAAAGTGGTTGTGCCATTTTACAATCCCACCTGCAGTGGGGGAGAGTTCCAGTTCTTCCACAACCTTGCAACTCTTGGTATGGTGAGTCATTTGATTAGAGCCATCCTAGCGGATGTGTGGTGGTCTGGAATTCATTTTGCAGTGGCAGTGAGGAGGTTAGAAAGAACTCCAGATTATCAATTTGAGAAACTTGGTTCTACAACTCACAGCTCACATTCTATGAGGTCTACGACTTTAAGTAACTCATTTAACTTCTCTGAGTCTCAGTTTCCCTATCTATAAATTGGAAACCATAATAGCTATAGATCATGAAGAGTCACCGAGTGAGACAATATATGTAAAGGACTCAAACCTCAAATTCATTTCTAGAACAAAGAGTATATCAATAAATATGAAAATATGTGGGGATGGTATTCTTTTTTCTTTTAACCAAGCGAAGATGTCCACTCAATTTTCCTTTACACCTAAAATTCTTGCTTTACCCCTCTGAACAGGAAGACTATTTGCAGCTTTCTTTGTTTCGTCCTCTCCATTTTTCTTGTCATTGACCTACTCCTAATCACTAGTCCCTCTTAGCGAGCCAATTACATAATGGAAGGAGCCCGTCTTCAATTGTGAACATTTACTCAAGACTTCTCCTTCCTCTCTGAGCTCTGAGTCAAGAATGACTGGGTTCAGCCTGCCAGAGAAGCCTTGATGACAAAACACAAATTTGAAACCTTTTGGCTATACCATTTATGCAGCCTGTGGCCAAGGGATAGATTTGAATCTTTAGACGAAAGAAAGAGTTTGCTCATAAACTCTAATGGTGTACACTTAGCCTCTGAGTGTGGTCATCTTCTGACCCTATTACTTGAAAAAAAACTTGAACCACCAGTGATTTAGACATGGTCCTACCTCGAGGTACATTACAGACCTCCCCCACTTCCCTGGATAGTCCACGGCCAGGAACCGTGTATTCCTGGTTTCCTCCCAATGTCCTGATCTGCACGCTCTGCCATTTACTTGGGAAAACAATGCTAAGTTGCAAACCAGGGCAACAAAAACACTGCCAGGAGCCAACCAGCTCACAGAGGATGCATGGGTAGCTTGGTGGCCCTGAACACCTAAGTGATTTTGTTCCTCTTCCAATTTCCTGTGGTACATTAACTTTTATTGATAGCTCATAGCTTCAGCAACTGGTCTTGATTTTACTAACATGAAGGACAGAGGAACAAGAGGCACCCACACAGCTGACGTGCAAGAAAAAAACAGCACGAATGTCTTGATCAGTCTCAACGTTTTTTCCTTTGCTACAGCTTTCCTTTAATGAGGAAGTCACAATTATTGCAGGGTAATCATGTCTCAGGCCCCCAAAGGGAGGGAAGCTAAAATGACCATTGAGATATCTGACCATGGCTCCCTCCAGCAGACTCTCGGAGGCATAGCAAGGCATTTGTGAAATTGCAGGCTCTGATTTATGTCACTGCAGTGGAGACGAGCAGAAGGATTTTTGGGTGTTTTCATAATACAGGTATTAAACAGAAGTTCAACCAGGAGCTAGAAGGAAAATCTATGTAATGGAAGACAGAGAGACCAATTTTATCATTGCTCTGAAGAGCCTAACACTTCCAACTAGAATTGGCATCTTGGAGCAACCTGGTGTGTTTTTGACTCATGGATGCTGAGAATGGTATAATTGTGTTTTCCTTTCTGCATGGAATGCTATCACCTTCAGCTTTAAAAAAAAAAAAAAAAAATTATTGGGGCCGGCCCCAGTTAAGTTTGCACGCTTCCTCTTCGGTGGCCCAGAGTTTGCAGGTTTGGATTCCGGGTGTGGACTTATGCACAGCTTATCAAGCCATGCTGTGGCAGGTGTCCCACATGTAAAGTAGAGGAAGATGGGCATGGATGTTAGCCCAGGGCTAATCTTTTTCAGCAAAAAGAGGAGGATTGGCAACAGATGTTAGCTCAGGGTTAATCTTCCTCACCAAAAAAAACCCCAACATTATTATTTAAAAAAATTGATATGCTTGGTGAGCACCTATTTTGGCTAGGAAGAATTCTTGCACTTTACATATCTTGCCTTAATTCATCCTCATAACAATCTTAAGAAGCATAAATTTGTATCGCCATTTGTATGAAAGGAAACTGAGGTTCAGAGAGCATCCAAAAATTGTCAAAATCATCAGTCAGGAAGAGGAAGAGTCAGGATTTGAATCAAAGTCAAGGAAAAAACCGATTGCATTCTAAATCCAACTCCTAAACACACCTCTATACACACATGCACATGATCCCTACCACTTTAAAATGTATGGTGTTTATTTTAACATATTAAAACATTAGTTTTACGAAATGGAGTTTGAGAGAAACATCAACAAGACTCTGTTTTTATTCATCCAAGATTCAGTGCTCATCTGCTATGTTTCAGATCCTGTGCTAATAAGCTAGTCCTACCCGGGGAATCTCAGAGCCGCGCCTATAGGACCTCAATAGCCACAGCCTGAGTCTACGTTCTGTGGGCTGTGCCCAGCTTCTATTTAAAAAACTACATCCTCCAGGTCAGGACGCTCATTCAGACGCTGGGATGTCCAAAGGTCTACACAGATGCCATGAAAGTGACTTTACACTGCCACACGCATGGGGAGGTCCAGGGACAGGTATTGTGGCAAAGACATGGCAGAGTGTTGCTGAGTCTGCTCCTTCCAAGTCAAGATCGAATTAGTATTCTTCCTGCTGTTTTTATCCTGAGGTCCTGAGGAGTGTGAAAACTCCTATCTTAAAAAAAAAAAAAAAAACTTCTATCAAGTGAAAAAGCTCCATTTTGTATAATCTTCAAATATCCTACATCAAAAATTAATAAGAAGGTTCCTTGATAAGTTAAACACAGAATTACCAGATGACCCAGCAATTCTACTCCTAGATATATACCGAAAAGAACTGAAAATAGGTGTTCAAGCAAAACCTTGCACACACATGTTCAGAGCAGCTCTATTCACATTAGTCAAAGGGTGGAAACAATATCAATGTCCATTAACAGATGAATGGATAAACCAGTGGCGTATCCATACCATGGAATATTATTTAGTCTTACAAGGAATAAAGTACTGACACATGCTACAACTGTGGATGAACCTTGAAAACATTATGCTAAGTGAAAGAAACCAGAAGCAAGAGGCCACATATTGCAATGATAACATTTATGGGATGTGGACGTATCTTTTTGAACGTCCCCATTCAACCCACGACAACTGCTAAATCTGTGATAATTTGTTTATAGAGCAATAAAAAACTAACACAGTGACCATTTGTTTATTTATTCATTTGTTGGCTGGTTTGTTGGGTCAACAGATATTTCTTGAGTACCTGCTGTGTGCCAGGCACTGCCCTGGGCTCCAGGGACACTGAACAAATAAACCAGACTTAACCTCCACCTGAATAGAGGTCACAGTCAGGAGATTCACTCTCAGGCCCTCCTCACAAAAGGCAGCCATAAAGTTGAAAGGTCAGTAGGACTAATGACGGCTTCAGGCAGTGATACTAAATCTGCAGGGGCCAATGGGCCCTTAGAAAATCTGATGAAAGACAAGGACCTGGAAGATCCCAGGAAAGTGCAAATGGGATATAATGTTGCATGTTATTTCAGAGGATTTACAACACCCAGGGGCCCTTCTTCAAGGTCCATAGTTAAGAACACTTGGCTTAGAGATTCTGGAGCTGACTCTTTGATAAAGAAGCCTACCAAAGGGAATATGTGCTTGGAGGACCTGCCCATTATTTCCAAGCTAAATCGTGATGTCAACGTGACTGGGCCACAGGGTTACCAGATATTTGGTTAAACGTTATTTCTGGGTGTGTCTGTGAGGGTATTTCCGGTTGAAATTAACATTTGCATCAACAGACTGAGTAAGGCAGATTCCCCTCCCCAACATAGGTGGGCCTCATCCAATCTGTCGAAGACCTGAATAGAATAAAAGGCAGAGGAGGCAGGAATTTATTCTCTCTGCCTCATTGTCCTTGAGCTGGGACACTGGTCTTCTCCTGCCCTTGGACTCAGACGTGGACTGGCTCTCCTGTTTCTCAGGCCTTCAGACTTGGACTGGAACTACAGCCTCAGCTCTCCCAGGTCTGGACTTCTTGGCTCCCATAACTGTGTGTGCCAATTCCTCATAATAAATCATCTATCTATTCTATTGGTTCTATTTCTCTGGAGAACCCCGACTATACACAAAAACAACCACCAACACTAACAACAACCAAATCGTACTCAAAACGTTACTACCAGAAAGCAATTCTAGCTATGAACGGAACATTACAACTTTGACTAAAAACTACGGAAACGTGGAAACACAGTGCATTTAATTTCTTTTCTTCTTTACTGATTTCAACAATTTCCAGATTTTTTTTTTAAGAGAGCAAGTATTCAACCAAAAACTTTTGAAAAATCAAAAGAAAGAGATGAGTTAAAGAAAGAAACCTGGGGATTCAAACAAACAACTGTAAAAAAAAAGAGAAAGTGCCATTGATAATATTTAGGAGACAATTGGAAATATGATCTTTCACTGGATATTTAATGATATTAAAGAATTTGTGTCATTTTTGGAGTGTGATAATTATATTGTAGTTATTTATTTATTTTTTTGGAGAGCCCTTACTTTATAGTGACTCATAATAACGTATCTATGGATAAAAAGATATAATGTCTTTGATTTGCTTGTGTAAAATGTCAGACACAGGGGAAGTAGGTGGGGGAGGGGGAGGGTTGAGATAAAACAAGACTGGCTAAATGTGATAGTTATTGAAGCTGGGTGATCAGGTGGTGGGGGTTAATTATACTCTCTGTCACCTTCTGTAAATGTTTTTACCTTTTAAGAAATAAATAAATAAATGGACATGAGGAGCCAAACACAATTCTTAACACAATATAAATATATTAATAGATAGGTAAAACCTGAGGGAAAAGTCGTCCCTCAACATTCTATAATGAGTCACTTTAATTGCCTAATTTTAGCTGGTTTCCAGCTATTTCTCATGAATGTTCACATATTGACAATGTGGCAGAGAATTAAAGAATACATATTTGGCAGCACTGACCCGGAGAACATTTTTTTAGCATGTCTCACTACCTGAAATTATATTAAATATTTATGTTTTGTTTATTGCCTATCGTCCTCGTGATAATGTAAGCCCTTCAAGGGTAGGAACTTTTCTTTTTTGCTGTATCTTTACGTCTCAGAACAATACCTGGCACATGATAGGTGTTCTATTTTTTTTTTTCCTTTTTTGAACGGCAGACAATTTGCGTAAATGAATGAATCAAAGTTTGGTCAAGTCATTATGTATTTCATTGACTGCCCACTATATACTAGGTCTTATGTTAAGCATCAAAATATGGATCAGAGGTGCCCAGAACAGAGGTTATACAAACAAAGGGTACAAAGTGTGGGAATTCTTCAATTACTTTCACAAAAGTAGATGGCCCTTCATTCATTCATTCACAAATATTTATTGAGCACCTACTATGGTGGAATTGACACATAGTATAAATAGTATAGTAGAAACAAGAGCAAAGTATAAATAAATAATTGACAAAAATCTCTATACTAATGAAATTTACATTTTAGGATATGAGGATGGGGTAAGGATGGGAGCTACTTCAGATCCCATAATCCCAGCTAAAAGTTTACATATTTGTTAATAACGTTAACGCGTGGCTGGGAATTATTACAATTTCTCTTTTGAGAATTAACTAAAAAGTTCACTCATGAAAGTGCTACTTATCTAAACCATTAGCGCTGTCTGCTACAGCTGTCAGGATATATCACCATACTCATTAGGTTCACTATGATTTCTCATTCAAGCAAGAGAAAAGTGTGTTTACTTGGAGACCACCTGTTTATAAGTAAGTGAAAACAGGAGATGCAAATACTGTCTTTAAAAAGCAAAAAGGAGCTTTCCAATGTTACATCACATTAAATTGCCCCTATACTGGTTTTCTTCCTTTGAAAATCACCATCAATGTCTACCCTCTGAAAAGAACTATGGATAACTAACTATCAAGTTCTATTTGTCAGCTGTCATATCCTCTGACACAGGAGGCCACGGACAGTTTTTTTAGTAAGATATTCCTCTTCCTTCTCCCAACCCACTAATATCACAGAAGATCATAAGTTTTAGGGACTGACACATAAAATGTTGACCGCTAAGGTAATTTCCCTAAAACCAAATCTATAGTAACAGAAAGAATTTTAAGTTTTACCAACAGCCACCGGCCCTCTGGAATGGATGCTAATGATAACAATTGAGGTTTAACACATTCCATTTTTAATTAATTTTTAATACTAAAAAAAGCTTCCCTTTCCACCACAAGACACACTTCTTCCTGGTGAGATTCCCAAAGGTAGGCCTACTCTTTTCTGGGAGGCATCACGCTTCTAATTAATTAGAAATTGCAGGGGCAGGGAGGGGGCAGGGGTAGAAATAAGCAGGGCGTGAAAAAATCAAATTCATTCCTGCCTTTTCCACTTCCTTTTCCCCGAATCTAAGCCCAGCTTTCTGTTTGGGAAACAACCTGTTGAAGTCAGTTGAACTGATTCCAGGTAAGGTCACGCTGGCCTGGTTTCCACATCTCAGATGGGCATGAGAATGTTACAGGGTCCTGTCTTCCAGGGGCCACTTCATCAGTTATATTTGTGCAATTTAGATCTTTTGCCCTCTTTTTCTAATTTCAAAAATAGTACATGTCAATGGGAAAAAAAATTCAAATGTGATAGAATTACATAAACAAAAAAATGAAGTTCCCTCCTCCACAAAACTTTCTCATCTCCCATGCTTCCTGTGGAGGAGTTATCACTGTGAACAGTTAACGTCTATATTGCAATCCCAAATCACATTATAAGCGTATGCAAACACACCCCAAAACATTCAGGCACATTTATAGCTTTCTTAAAAAAAAGAAAGGTCTAATGATGTATGTATTGTTCTGTAATTTGCTTTTTCTCACTCAACATTATATCATGGGCAGACATTACAAAGGTATGCGTATATATGTACATATAATCCATAACTTGTACATAGAGATCTGTTTCTTTAACATCTTTTTTTTTTTTGCTATGCAATATTTAAAACTTTGGAAAAACCGTACCTCAAACATTACCCTATTGATAGGAATTCAGAATTTGCAGGTTAAATTAATTAATTAATTAAATGTGTGTGTGTGTGTGTGTGTGTGTATATATGTGTGGGTATATACGTATAAAATTACGCTAAAAAATATCATTGCTTCTTCTAATTGGGAGACCTCACACTTATTTATTCAAGTATTTCTGTATTTTCTGGTTTAGAATGGAACTGCTTGATCAAAAAGGATGTTTAATTTGGGTTGAAATTGCCACCTTGCTCTCCAAAATGACCAAAAACAATTTATGCTCTTTTTAATACAGTTATGTGTCCCTTAACAATGGGATACGTTCCGAGAAATGTGTTGTTAGGCGATTTCGACATTGTGTGAACATCGTAGAGTGTACTTACACAAACCTACATGGGATAGCCTACAACACACCTGGGCTGTATGGTGGTAATCTATGGGACCACCGTCGTATATGCGGTCTGTTGTTGATGGAAACATTGTTATGTGGCGCATGACTGTAGTGTATGTTCTTTTTCCCTGTTAAGGAAAACTTTTTAGCAAGTCTAGTTATGAGTATGAATCAAAGTTTTATTGTAATTTTGCTACAAGGGAAAAGGCATCTAGCAGATCAGTTCAAAGATTCACTCCTGGTGGAGACATTTCATAGGGAAATGGAGTGATAAGATAGTCAATGTTAGGCTAGATACAAAAAGAAAAGAACATGTGGTTTAAGGTTGCTAGACTCTTGACTGACAGCTGGGTAGAGGGGTGACTGATTTTTCAGAACAAGTCTTAATCCCATTAAAGTTTATCAGAAAATTGCTTAAGCAACTTATCAGGAATAAGACTGTGAATTACATCATACGAAAAGGTTCTATTCCAGACCAGATTTGGGACAACTTTTCTTTTATATACCCTTTTACAGTCTACACTCTCACCAACAAGGAAGTTATCTGTCTTCTTAACTTTCGTCAGTGTCATGGTACAAGATGGTATCTCATTGCTTAATTTCCATTCCATGAATTCAAAATAAGATTGAGGCTTTTTTCATGTTTGTCAATTTTCTTCAATAAATTTCCTGTTCATTGACTTTGCTCATTTTTCTATTGGGAGGGTCACACTGATTTGCAAAAAACTCTTTGCATATTTGGGGTAAATTATTTAAGTACATGAGATGTGTGTGTGTGTACATGAATATGTGTGTGTGTGTGTGTGTATATTTTTTCTGCTATTCTATCTTGTAAGATACTAAATTTGAAAAAAAAAAAATCACTGAATTATATGCCAGCTTCTCATAGTACCTGGCAGATAGTTATTCCATCCCTACTTCAATATAAAGTCACTACAATCCTGCTCTAAAGCCTTCAGTGCCTCTCTATCTCCTATAAACTAAGTCGAGACCTGTTGCAAGGCCCTTCACCATGTGGTCCCTGCCTAGGTCCTTAACAGCATCCTCGATCCCTCTGTTCTGGCCCTGGGTGCCCCAACAATAGTATTCCTAGTGGCCCAGATAGACTGCACACCTTTCACATGCTGATCCCTCTACAAGAACATCTTCCCTGGACACTCTGTCTCCTTAATAAACTCCTATTGGTTGTCCCTCTTCTGGAAGAAACTTTCCCTCATTACCCTGACTTGCCCCATTAGAGATAAAGTTAGTCACTCCCTCTTGGCTACCTTGTACATGCACCTGTTTTTCTGTACAAAGTTCATTTTAATTTATTTGTTGTCTAGTCTGCCTTCCATAAAAGACTGAGCTATGTGAGGGTAAGGTGTGCTTTAGCGTGGGATCCGACTGACCCGGGGTGAAGCTCAGGGAGTAATTGTCAAATGGATAGAAATACCCTTTCTGATACACATGGTGTAAGGCACGGAGACATAGAAGGGGAGAGAGGTGGTACCCACCTTCCTTCCATCTTCCACCATCAAACAAAAACACCCTTCCACCTAGAAAATGATGGTCTATGCAGACTTGAAATGGGGAGGGCACAGGTTGTCTTCCCTGTTTTGTGAGCTCAGCCTCTAGAATATGATGGGCTACAGCTCTGCGAGGGAAGTGTTAACACAAACATCATTGAAGTGCTTGGGGAAATTTTATTGTCTGCCAGATTTACAAATTGGAATCGATCTTCATTCAACCAGTTTCGCCAAAGTTTCTGTGAAGTGAACATAGGAAAAGATAGGTGCCTTTCAGATCACCTGTGATTAAACTCACTGCATTTGTCTTCAAACAAAAGTGTTTTTTTTTCCTGCCCGCAACATATAATTTTAGTCAGCTAACACTAAATTAGACACCCATTCAGATTTATTATGATAAGAACATTCAGTAAGCTAATTTCAAGATGATGACTCCTATAAATTCTTATAATTTATTATTTAGTACTTTGGTTTTTAATCATTAAGTACGTGAAGACTTTGTAGGTCAAACCTGTATTAATGAAGACAGTAATCTATTTTTCAAACTCTGCTCCTCACCCACCTTTCAAATTGTAAATTAACAGAAATAGATTTAAACATACTTGTAAGAACAAAGGCAATAATTGGGGGGTGGGGGTGCCATCACCTCCAATTGTTTAATCTTTCTAGGTAGATTGTCAATCATAGTCTTGACTTATTTAAGACACAACAGACTGATTCTTTAAATAAAATAATGGAGTCCAAATTTGAGAAGCTGTTAGTTCACTATGAAAATAAAATCATAACCCACATTTAAAGTTTCGTTAAAAAAACAAAGCTGTTCAAATATTAGCCAATACAATTTCATTAGGTGCTAATCTTAACCCAATGTCGCAATTTCTACTGCTTTTCTGTGAAGTGTTACAGTTTTAGAGATGCACAGACAGGAAGTAAAATATTAACTGAATAAATATTTTAGAAAGCTACCAATGTTATCTAAATGAGAGTCTTCTTTATCTCCCAGATTCATTGCCAAATTAGAACCTGTTTCATGAGAATTACAAACATTCAGTGCTAAAAGACTTACGGGTTTTATTTTGCTGAACAAAGGGATGTTTTTTGATTGACTGCATGCAAATAATAAATGAAGTTACCTGCATGATAACTTCTTTTCATTTTCCTTAAAATAAAATTAAATTTCATTATGATATAATACAAGCTCATCATGAGGAATTTGAAAAATAGAGTAGAAAGGAGAACAACGTTTACTATTATAATCCTAATTGAGAAAAAAGTATCAGGATACAAAATGGATTAGTGTCCAGCAAAGTCACTACTATGTGATAACAATCATGCATATGCTGAGAAAAATCTTGAAGGGAATAGAGCAAAGTGATACCAGTGATTATCTTTAGGTGGTCGTATAATAATTTTATTTTTCATTTCCTCTGTTTATTTTTAAATCTAAAATTCTGGAAATTCAATCAGAAGTAAAAAGGTATATGTTTGCCTCCATGGTAGTGAAAGCATTTTAAATATATCACTGTCTGAATCTTCATAGGAAGAGAGACATCAGTGTCCATTTTACCTGAAGGCTTGTTGTGAGGAGTTTGCTATTGAGTTATTACACCAAGGACTGCTCGTGGCATCTCTTCATTCAGTGAAAACCTCCCTGGGATATACATATATGCTTACAAGCTGGGCTTCAAAACAGGAAGTCAGCTACATCCACACCACACTTTCAGAGCGCATGCTTAATTACTTTAGAAGTACTTTTCCTCCCCTCCTGTCCACCAAGAAGGGCGAAGTATTGCAGGGTTTTAGATAAAATCCTTGAGGAGAAGAACATACAAAGATTCTGCCTCGTGGTTGAAAGCGTTCATGAAGAATGGAGACCAGTGAGGGGTTTAGCAAATTGGGTTATGGAAAGTTTGTTGACACTGGATTTTGCTTGTCATTAACTAAATAAATAATAATAATTAGAATAATGAAAATAGCACCTACTGTTTACTAGGTGTTTGCCATGGCTATGTGTAGCATTGAATTAAACATCTTACAGATCTTAAATCTCCAAACTAACTGCATGAATTAATGAATTAGTGTCATTTAACAGATGAGAAAACTGTGATACAGCATCAGTAATTATCTGTGATCTTACAAGTCAATATTTGGTAGAGCTGAGATACAAATGGCACCTTCTGACTCATCTCTAAGACGTCTTTTAATCATGAGGAGAAAGAAGCCTGCCACCAACAACTTTTTGAGAAAGTGATAGGTGCAGGGGGAAAAACATATTCATTAACTTATCAAAGTTTCTGTCCACAAATGTGTAATTTTTAAACTCATGACACAGGCGAAAATATTTATGGACTCCTAATTGTTGTTAAGCTCTTGGATTATTTATCGTGTAGGCAGTGCAAAGAGGCTCTATATTAATATTGGTGAGTAACAAATTACTCCCAAATTTAGCATCTTCAAACAACAATAAGTATTTAATATCTCACGCAGTTTTATGGGTCAAGAATTTATGGGCAGTTTAGCTGGATGCTTTGGCTTGGGTGTAGTTTCAGCTGTGGTCTTCTGAAGGCTTAACTGGGACTGAAGGGTATGCTTCCAAGATGGCACCCTCACACGGCCGGCAAGTTGGTTCTGGCTGTTGGCTGGAGGCTTGAGATCCTCACCGCATGGGCCTCTCCATGAGACTGCTTCAACTTCCTTATAACATGGCATTTAGCTTCCCCCAGAGTGAGTGATCCCAGAGAGAGCAAGGCAGAAGTTTCAACGTCTTTTGTCACCTAGCCTTGAGAGTCATGCTAAATCATTTCCCCCTGTCAGTCCCATTTCAGTGTAGGAAGGGACTACACAAGTGCATAAAATCCAGGGTCACACGGAGGCCATCTTGGAGGCTGACTACCATAGGATATCTTCTCCCTTTTTCTAGACAGCCCCAGGGCTGGGAAGTATATAAGGTTGCACTCTGACATTTCGGAAGTGAAATGAATTCAAAGTGGGTCAGATGGGAGAATGAAAAGTCACCTTGAAGAAACACAGGGCACCCAGTCCAAGTCACCCTTGATGGCAGGACCAGGATCACACAGGATTCAAAAAGTGCTGTGTTTCCAATAGCTGGGGAAGAAATGAAGCTGATAGGTTTGGAAAACTCTATTAGACAGCTCCAAAAGAGGTTGTGGTGATGATGCTGCAGATGAATATGAAGAGTTTGAGTAAAATTATTTCATAAAATGTGAGGATGGGAAAAAAAACTCCAATATTTGAAAATGAATACATTACTTGTGAAAATACGTTAATAAATTAAATCTCAAAAGAAAACTTTTGAATATTTCATCTACATCCCCTAAGGTTTATAAATTGGGCAAAAAATTGCGGGGGTACCTCACCGGGAAAATGAAGAATCACTTTTTCTTTGGGGTCCCTTGGTACTTTGAGACTCTTTGGCTCAACAAATATTTATGGAAGACCTCTGTGTGCCTGGCAATGTCCAAGGTTGGTGGACGAAGTAATGAACAAGACAGACAAGGCTCCCTCATCCTAGTGGGGAAGATGGGCAATAAACAAATACAAGTGTGCAGTATAGCCTTATTGTGAAAGTATCAGGATTGTTATCTTCCGAGGCAACCAAGCATTTGAGTTATCTGGCCAACTGACCTCTGCCTCAATTACTTGCCCAGCAAGAAATTTTCCTTGGCTCAGTCCCTGTAATTCTGCATATAAGGAAACACTGTTCTTTCTGGTCAAATTAACTAGAGCATTTCAAATGATGTGATAATTATAGTTCTCTTTGAAAATTATTGTTTTGCTACTTGGTTTATGCATCAGTCTCCATGAGTTTGATTATTGTGAGTCCACATCTGTCAGAAAGATCTGCTCTCCGTGGACTGACAAAATCTAATTTCTGAGTTAGAAAGCTTGAGGGTGAGATTCATATTGTTAATGAACTTACCAAGGTAAATACCACCTGGTACACTTCTAGAAAGCCAGCCACCTGGCTTTCACTGTCCACACTTGTTCTCTTCTTTTGAAAGATAACTCACATTTTATACATTAGAAAAAATTTGTCTATAGGAACTATACAGAAAACACTACACACAGACAAAACCAGGATACTACGAGAGGCGTGGCATATATGTGACTGTCATCCTCTGAGTCTTCACTCACAAGTGATATTAATAATTGATCACAGAAATCTTCTGTGTTGAGCCAATATGGCTTCAGAGTCCTACTCAACATTGCACCACATATAGACACTAACAATTGATCAGTGTTCGACGACATCCAAGCTCACAGACCTGGGATATTGATATCTGTTTCTCCCAATAAGATTGGGTTCTTTTACAAATTGAGTCCTGAGTCCATACACTTCAGGTTTATAGGCACTGACTGAGAGAAGAGGCGTAGATGGATCCCGGGTGAGGCTATCATGACATAAGGCTTCAACAATGCTGAACGTGGATGGTGACTGCATTTGGTCAATATAAGTTAAGGGTGGGAGTCTATGGAATCCTAAGTAATGGGGGAGAGGTAAATAAACAGCTTTATATACCAGAGTTTCATTGCAACATTGTTTTAATAGCAAAGAACTATAAACAATGTATATTCCCAATAATTGAAGCGTGCATAAGCTATAAGAACTATCACCTAATATCATTTTATCTAGCTGATGTTTGACATTAATAAAGACAATGTTATAATAGGGGAAAGTACGTGTGCTATAACGTTAAGTGAAAAACTCAGCGTACAGCATCAAACGTAAAGTAGTATAAACGGCAGTACAGAAGAAAAAATAAGCCCATTCATAGAGGGGAAAATTTGAATGGGACTAACCAAATGTTGAAGTGGTTGTTTTCTAATGATGACACATTGGCTAAGTATTATTATTTTTTCTCCTCCCCCTCCTCCTCATTCTTTTTTTTTTTTATTTTGGTAATTTCCCGTTAGGTATTTTAAACACACACACACACACACACACACACACACACACACACACAGAAACTGGTAGTGAAAGCTTCTGTAAAATAAAAGTCAAGTTCCCACTCTATTTTCTACAGGGTCCCTTGCACCTGGTAGGAAAAATGCAAACTTCCTCCTTCACTCACTCCATCAAGATTAAAAATCTAGTGCGGGGAAAAAAACAAGCTTATTGGGTTTTGTCATAAAGTTTGTCAAGGAAGGCCCTTCTCAAAATTTGGCTGTGCTTTTTAACAACTTCATGCGATTTCATAATTTCTGAGAATGGGCGACTCAGTGGCAATCTGGTCATGGGCGACTGTTCCCAATGGTAAGAGAGGTTTGCATTGACCCCTGAATGTGTGGGCAGAAGGATGGCTGAGCTGGGAGAGCTCATACTTCATGATGAGTTACTGTATGGATTATGTCCTCCGTAGGATGCTAAGAAGACTCTGGGCAGCTGTGCCAAGAGTGCTGACCTTCCTTGAGGTGACCAAGTCCATTGCAACATGGTGGCCATTTGTCCTACTGCTCCTCAAGGCAACCATGTCTTTGTGAGCTCAGCAAAATGGTTCTCAGTACCTTTGCTATTAAATGGAAATACGACCATAACCAGCAGAAATAGAGTGAACTAACTTTGTTTGCAAGGATTAAAAACTGCTAAATAGATGCATTGGGTCATTAAGGAAATACTGAATCTCAGAGGAGGCAAGAAATGTACAGGTCTCTTTGTCTAACTCTCATCTATTTTCAGAGTCTTCCATGAGGCTGAGAACTGGTGGTTCAACCTCATCATTAACTTATTGGTAGGAGGAGAGCTGACTGATCTGGGCTTCACTTTCTGCTTCGGGGTCAGCCCTAGACAAATCTGCTAATTAGGCTAAATTTGGCCTGCTTACATACTCTTCTGCTTTCCCACTCTGCACTCTCTCCCCTTTCTGCACCAGGCCAGACTCCCCGTACCCTTAGGCAACACCAGATAAAGGACTTTCCATTCCCCAGGGTTCACAGCACTCAGTCTACCTAATGTCCCCTATCTACTCAGCTCTGTCTCCACCTTCATGAGAGCTGATAAATACACACAGCCTTACTCTTTAACACTGGTTCTTTCTGAAGGCGCTGATCTAGTCCAAAGGACTGGTTCCAACAGTTAGCAAACACAGTTCATTTAGTTAGATTGGTTGAGAAGGTGTTTGGGGGTAAAAAGAACTTGAAGTTTTTTTCAAAAATGACATCTATAACTAAAAACAGCACTGATTGAAAGCCCTCTTTGTAAAAGAGATACTGTGCTACTTGTTTTGGATACATTAACTCTAAGCATTCTGTATTCGTTAGCATTTGCTGCGTAACAAAAGCACTGCAGAACTCAGTGGGTGAAAACAATAACCACTTCTTATAAAAAGTTCCTGATTCTGTGCATGGGCTGGGCTCTTTCTCTGCTGGGCTCTCTCCTGTGTCTGGGGTCAGCTGGTGGCTTGCCTGATAGCTGGATGACTCTAGACTGGCCTCACTCATGTACCTGGAGGTTGGCAAGCTATCTGCTAGGACAACCAGGCTCCGGCAGGCTGGCTTAGGCTTGTTCTTGTGGTGGTCTCAGGGTCACAAGCAGCAAGAGAGCAAGCCCCGATATCCAAATGCTTTTCATGCCTGTGCTTGCATCATCTTTGCTAAGGTCCCATTGGCCAACACAGGTCACTCGGTCAACCCGATTTAAGTGGTGGGGAAACAGACTCCACCTCTTAATGGGAGGATGAGGAGATCATATAGGATGGGTGTGGATGCAGTGAGGGAGGAACTGTTTTTCTTTCGTTTTTTTTTAATCTACTATTTTTACAATCTACCATACCTCCCTAAAACCCTAAACTGTGGTTGTTATTATTTCCATTTTATAGAAGAAGAAAGTGAGACTTAGAATGGTTAAATAACATCCCCAAGAATAACTAGAATAGACCCAGTTGTGTTGGATTGGAATCAGGTATGAACTCATATTTTAAAATGTAGATATACTTATAATATATATGTTATATTACAAATATATATTTATATTATATATTTTAATATTATAAATATATAAATTAAAAACAATAAATTTGTTTAAATAGAAATAAATGCAAATGTCAACATACGTATATTAAAATACATAATATACACATACACAGATACAAAAATAGAGATTGGTGTGTACTCATGAGTTAGTATACATACATATATTTCCAAACTGTCCAGAGGTCCTAGAAGCAATGGCACCCCAGTTGCAATGAGCACACCTAGCACCCAGATCTTGGTACCTAAATACCATTCTCCAATAAAAGGAACCAGGGCTTCTTGGAGAAGTAGTTAATTCCAAGATTGGGGCAGGGAAATACAAGATGAGCCTGTAGGATCTTGCAGTGCCAAAAAAGTAAGGAAGTGCTCAAAAATGGATGAGCCATGTCAAAAGGGCACATGAGCCAACCTGAAAGAGATCCGAGGGGCCAAAGCTGGAACGATTTCAGCAACCAAATACATAACAGTATTATTGTATTACGACCTCTGGAACAAAATAAATATGCATGTGTCCATACAGATATAAATGAATAAATGATTAAAGAAATAAATGGAGAAGAAGGGACAGACTTCCATAGAAAAGAATTCTGATTAATAAATGTAGAAGGCATGAGAGAAATAGAAAATCACCATTGGGACACCATAGTATTAACTGTTACAGGCAAGATCCAAAGATGGATGTTAAATTTTGTGGATGAATATTTGAGGAGAAATAGTCTCAAAAGTACCTCCCTCAAGATATTTATTAATTACAAAGGGAAAAATAGTAACTTTCAGGAGACAATCCAGCAGATGACACTTGAGCCAAGAGATCAAGGTTAACATCACCAGTAATAAGACATTTTGAAGTGTACCCTCTGATACGACAGACTGAATAGGGCACACCACTTCTGTGTATTCTTACCAAAAATGCATAGCCTCAATCTAATCAGAAGAAAACATCAGAAACAGCCAAATCGAGGACCTTCTACAAAATAACTGACCAGACTCTTCAAAAGTGGCATAAAAAATAATAAAAATAGGGGCCGGCCCGGTGGCGCAAGCGGTTAAGTGTGCGCGTTCCGCTGCGGTGGCCCGGGGTTCACGGTTCGGATCCCAGGCGTGCACCAACGCACTGCTTGTCAGGCCATGCTGTGGCGGCATCCCATGTAAAATGGAAGAAGATGGGCATGGATGTTAGCCCAGAGCCAGTCTTCCTCAGCAAAAAGAGGAAGATTGGCAGATGTTAGCTCAGGGCCGATCTTCCTCGCCAAAAAAAAAAAAAAACAAATAAATAAAAATAATGAAGACTGTCACAGATCAGAGTAGACATGACAATAATGCAATGTGGTACCCAGGATTGGATCCTAGAACAGTTAAAAGAACATTAATGGAAACCAAGGTGAAATGCAAATAAAGTGTTGGTTAGTTGGGTTGTGTTCATAACATTGTAACAATGCTAATTTCTTAGTGTTGAAGAATGTATCATGCTAGTATTAGGGGAAGCTGGATGAAGGGTACACAACTCTATGTACTATTTTTGCAACTTTTCAGCCAGCTGAAATTTATTTCCAAAAAAAAAAAAACAAAAACTTTCCCAAGATCACCCAGCTCTTGATGGCTGAGTTTGAGTTTCAACTCAGTTTTGCCTGATTCCAAAGACTATGCTTTTTCTACTCTGCCACGATTCCCCCATCCACACTGCACAGACTGCCGTCTCAGAATTGGTTAAGACTGGACTAGGACACCCCTTCCAAATGAATTATTTTATGGGAACAACCAGTGGCACAATTAGGCATAAACCCATTCACTTTAAATAGGGACGATGACACACAGGCTCATTAAA
This sequence comes from Diceros bicornis minor, assembly GCF_020826845.1. NCBI lineage: Eukaryota > Metazoa > Chordata > Mammalia > Perissodactyla > Rhinocerotidae > Diceros > Diceros bicornis. Next base: position 28,714,143 of record NC_080771.1, on the reverse strand, counting down.
ATGTACACAGAGAACATCCACTCCCAGCTCTGTGTCCTAACTGCCCAGATATGCCAGTTTATAATGTCATTTCTCGATTCTCCACAACTCAGTTAAATTAGTACAGGACTACACATCTCAACCTTCAACCATTTTGTCACTTAAAATGAATGTCTGGAAGGCCATCCTTCCAAGAATATTAGTTACCTTGTCCATTACTTACTTAATCATAGCTTGGAGTTATTTTTTGCTTTGTAAAGGCTGACTATAAATTATGGGCTACAACGCAGTAAAGCCAAACTTAGCAAATTATATGCCATGGGAAAACCCTTGATTTGGGGGAAAAATTATATATTTATTTAAAAATATGTTTTATAAAATATTATATTAAGCCTATAAAACAAAATCCATGAGCACATTTTGTGGCTTTTATGGCATATTTGACAATTGACTCAAATCTCCAGCCCCCTCCAAAATAGGGGTTGGAATGGAGAGATTCTATTTGATTTCATGTTCATAGAGGCCAAGGTCGGTGAATTTCTACATGCAGTCCGATATGAGGAAAGGCTAGAAATCTTGTTGATCTTTGCACATAATACAGTAAATAAATTAGCCAAATAGGCTTAAATTTCATTTTGAGCAGCAATGGCCGACTAATAGGCAGTGCTTTCTCACTGTTATGAACGGATTCTTTTATTAGTTTTTTAAAGAAGTCCATCAAAGTACCTTGAGACTGGGTAAAAATGACAGCAAGACAAGAAGAAAGTGCATGAATGCAGGGCCATTAAATAGGAGAAGATTACGACTCTCTGGAACGAAAGTTTTCCACTTATCTGTAGCTTTGCCAAGCGCTTCACTGGGCTGTGTCCGCACGGCTGGAAACAGTCTTTCAGGCTGGTAACGGAAGTTAGACTTCCCGCCTCAATGGGCCAGTCTTTGTTGCACTCTTAAGGCCCAAGATTCTGAGGGTCAGCCACCACTAGCTCTGACCTTTTGGTGTAGGGTCCCTGGTGAGCTAGAGTGAGGTCATAGGGCCAGCTCACATGGTGACATTGTTAACCTGTGCTCCAGCCAACTCCGGCCAGGGACACACAAGAGTCAGAAAGAAGGGCACCTCTGGGGTTCCTGGATGAATCTTGTCAGGCAGCCTGTTGCCCAGCTGAGAAGTCTGCAAAGTCTTTCTTTAAAAACGTATGTTTTAATTTGAGGATATTAATTGCATGGAAATGATTTGACTCTATGATTTATAACCCCGCCAGAATTCTGCGGTCTCTCCCTCCATATGTGCGGCCGCCATTTTCCCTTTTGTATACCCATCATTTCCCATTGTTTATCTTCCCTGATTGATGTTCGGGCTCGGGATGTTTTCTATTATGAGATTCATAATTATCACTGGTAATAGAGAAGGCTTCCCTATTATCTTCAGCGAGACTGCCCAAATTATTCATTGTAGCCCACTCGTACCACACAGCAGGAAAATAAGAATTTATTTCCCGTCCCAGGCATATGGTAGATAAGAGGATGTATTTATTTCTCCATGTTTCAAAAGGATTAAGCTTTGAAAAAATAAATATCACTTAGGCTGTCAGTAAGCAGAACTTTACGGTTCTGAGTTTAGAGGGCCTCTCTCGGGCTAAGAATAGCAGATCTAAACCCTGGTTTTAAAAAGAGGAGGAGGGTAAGGAGGTGGGGAATCAATTATAGTTTTACTTGGCTAAATAAATGAATGCTATATATTTCAACCATTATATTGGTCTACAAGGCACCCAGCACCACCTTGGACCCCAACGTTAAATAACGCACCAGCTTATTCATAAAAATGTTACTGAATTCCAATAGTCCTTGACCCCTGGCTACTCTGAGAGCACGCTGAATACATCATCTGGGTTTTGCCTAATTACACATAATTAGGAAATGTAATTATGCTTTTCAGTGTTGCTCTGCCATTAGGAACAGAGTGGACAGCTGAAATGCTAGTAAGGATTCAGTGCTTCAGAGAAAACAAATTAAAAATATGAGCCAACCTCTAAAAATAGGGATTGCACTGAAGGTTAGTAAATCAAACTTATAAAAAAACATAATAAAAAAATTGCTCTTGGCTCTGGCTAAATATTTGATGCAACAGTTATGCTGGCTGCCTTTGTATTGGGGACTTACTTAATGATATATCATTTGCATCCGTGCTGAGCCAGGGAGAGGGAATGAATTATTTTGCTCCTCAATTACTTTGATTTGCTAACTTTCTCACATCTTTATGCCTTTTTATTTCTACTTCCTCCTTTATGCTGGATTCCCCGCTCTCACTGAGCAAGTGACTTCCAATTATTCCACGGCAAAGAATCACAACATTTCATTCGTGGTTTTGTTGCATGCGAAGGCTGCTCGTGCCCAAAGCTGAGGTAAATTTTACCCTGAGCTGAGTGTTCACATCTTAGCGACGTAGAAGGGAGCGCTTGGCTTTGCGCGTCTACAAAGCAGCCACCATAATAATAAGTGCGTCCCAAATTTGGTCGGACATCTACTATCAATCAGGCACTGAACTGGGGGGCCTCACCACCCCCAAAGCTAAGAATTTCACAGGTGAGGAAATAGACATATTACATGGCTGCAAGGTACAAGTTCATGAAAGATGCGGAATTAGGAACCTTCTATGTTCTGACCTTAGCTTTTGTGTTTGTTGAATTTTCCTCTACTGTTATGGTAGCTGACAGTAATAAAGTAACACACTCCATTAAATGCACTATTTATGGAAACATTTCTATGGTGCCAAAAAAAAAACATTAAAAAGAGGAATGATTGCCAAAAGCAAACGCCCAAACATTAGTGCAATATTTGCAGTACTTTTGTCCCTAACAGAAGGCTATGTAAAAAAGCCAGCCCTCTTAAAGAATGCCTCTCCATCTGCAATCGCTTTAGAGGGGTGCCTGTGTGCCTGTGTGTGTGTGCACACGCGTGTTTCTATTCCATATTTCTTTCTTGTAGAGTGGAAACTTTCTTTTAAGCCTGTCTTCATCCCTCCATCTATTTTATATACACCTTTTCCAATCATGTTAAATTCTATTCCACTATATTTCCAGCTTTGGCTGCTTCTTCTTCCTGCTCCTCCTCCTCAACTCCTGCATTGCTGAATCTGTTAGAAGGAACTCCCCTTGGATTATTTTATGGGACACTCTGCTGCTCACTCCAATCCCAGATTAAAACACACTTCTCCCGGGCACCTTGAAGGGGAGATGCTGATTACGACTTGACTTTATAATGTGACTCTTACATCCTTTCTCCCCAGTAGAAGAGCTGGGTCTCCCACATGTCTGCAGGCCCTGCCTGGTGGTTAATTAGATCAGTGATACTCAAGCCCAGCAATCCGAGACCCTCATTTTAAAACAAATATTTTAGAACTCCTTATTAAGGTCCTGAAATGAAATTCATGAATAACATAACCTACCCCTGCATAATTAACAAAAAATTAATATAATGCCCTAACTATAAAATAAAGAAGAGAAAAAATAATTGATAAAATAATATGCATTTTAAAAAGTAACTGCTGGGGCTGGCCCCGTGGCATAGTGGTGAAGTTTGTGTGCTCCGCTTTGGTGGCCCGGGGTTCGCAGGTTTGGATCCCGGGCCCAGACTGACCCATCGCTTATCAAGCCATGCTGTGGTGGCGGCCCACATAAAATAGAGGAAGATGGGCACAGATGTTAGTCCAGGGCCAATCTTCCTCAGCAAAAAGAGGAGGATTGGCAATGGATGTTAGCTCAGGGCTAGTCTTCCTCACTAAAAAAAAAAAAAAAAAGTATCTGCTTCGACAAGATTATACGAGAAGCCCATACTGAAACAAACATTGGCACCTACTTGTAGGTTTGGATTTAAGAAACATAAATCAAAATACACCAGATTTTTGTTGATATGTTCTCTTTACATTGGGCATTTTGAAATAAGGGCTAAATATATTTTATACAGACATAGTATTGTATTGGTAGACCAGTTCTCTGAAAAGAAACACACACACACACACACACACACACACACACACACACACACACCCTGATTGGTAGCATTTGCCAATTTCCATGGTGTAGATAACTCTCACCACGGTCAGTCTCCAACTGCCAATATGACATCATGGAATGCAGATTTGGGAAGAAATGGGCAAAACCTGCTCACGTGAGCTCGTAGGAGGCAGGTCTTGTGCACCACTGTGTAATCACCATGAGAATAACAGCTACGTATGTAGGCAAATCACGTTACAGTGACTCAACTACTATGAGAGGCACTACTTCATTTTTCATGATGATGACCAAATCTTGGTAAAGTTTTGAACAAAACACAGTACAATCTCCTCTTGATTTAGAAGGTCCTTGCATTTCTAGGAAATTTAGTACACCTTGTGTTTCTGTGCAAAGCAAGAGTGAATTGGGGGCTCAGATTATTGCAAACAGGTTTTCCACTGGCATGAATGTCTAATGGCACATGTGCCTGTTACCAGGATGCAGTCAATTCTTTATTGCACTGGACTGTCTACAGCATCACAGGATGGATTTACGGACCCCAAGCACTAAATGCCAGAGATCACCAAAAATGCCTCCGCAAATTTCCAAAAGGCTCCTAGCAGGCAGCACTGCCTCTGTTGAGAACTACATCCAGACCTTTGCTACTCAAAGTGTGGTCCTTGGACCAGCAACACTGGCATCACCTGGGAGCTCATTACTTTGCAAGAAACACTGAATTCCAGGCCCCACCCAGACCTACTAAACCAGAATCCACATTTAACAAGATCCTGGGGGTCCGACTGGTTCATAGGCACAGTATAGATGGTGAAGTGCTAGGTTAGATAGTGAGCTTCAAGACTGACCTGTTTTTGTGCCGGAATCCTGCTTAATGCTGATATGAACAATGCAAAATAAACCATTGGCTCCATAGAAAAACTAAGTAATAAGCCTCACTTAGTAGTGGTCCCATTCCATGCCATCATCCTGCATCGTTATAATCATGCTGCACAGTCACGAGCTCTTTGGCATCAATTGTTTGGAGGACTATAGAGTCAGTCAACCAAAGACATATTGAGTCTTACTCTGTTACGCCTCACGTCTTCTCTCATCTAATCCACGCAACAATCTCTCTTTAAAATAAGAACAAGAGATGAGGAAGAGGTTCCAGACTTCGTTCAGTGTCACAGAGTTAGGAACGTGTACAGCCACGATTAGCAATGGTAATTATTTTATGTTAAAAAATTATTCTATGACCACACAGGAGTGTCAGCTGGGAGGCACTGTAGACAATGGGTTCCTTCCATCCCATAATGATGACAACTTACTCTTGCACACAATTGTGTATTTGCAAAGTGTGTTCACATGTGTCAACTCATTTGAACTTCCAAACACCCAGAAACTGATTAACTCTGCTGAAAGATGAAGAAACTGAGGCTCAGAAAAGGAAGGAGATGAAGGATCAGGGAAATGAAGGAACTTGCCCAACTCACTCAGCTAATAAGTGGTAATAATAGAAAGAAAATTTAAGTTTTCTGCTCTTACTTGCCTCCAGGCTTAGCTAGTCCCTGGGCTTGGGGGTCACTCCCAGCAGCCCGGAAGCAAAAGCACTTGGAGAAATGATCTCGGGTACACGTGGGTGGGGGTGGGGGTGGTATTGGGAGCTGGGTTTTTCAAGATGTCCCCCCACCTCTTTCTTGGCCCCATTTTATTGTCCTCAACCAGGCATGTCATTTGGCAGGAAAATCAGCCAGGGATGTAGATTACATATCAGATATGCTGTCTCCCCACCCAACCTAACCTTATTCTCCCCCCTCTCCTCCCTATAACTGTGAGAACTCAGAGAAATTAAAATGAGAAAATAAACATGTACTGACAATCTAGGATGCAGTTCAATTAACAGCCATAAGCAATATATATTGCAAAATCTTAACACCTATTAGCACGAGGAGGGGAATGGAGTGGTTGCAGCTTTGCATATGAAATGCATCCATTCCTGATGCACAGCTCCTCAGAGGGGGATCTCATCGCTGACTTTTCATCAGACTCAATGCCAAACCAGCAGGTTTAAACACAGCCTTCAGACCTCTCTGAGAGGATGCAAAGGTTGGATGTTACCATGCAAGGAGATAGACAGGGTGTAACTACATAAACCTCTCTATTTTATACGTACGAACAGGAGAAAGAGAGGTACATCAAAATGGAAATGGTGACTCTCTCTGGGTGGAGGACTCAAGGAAGATTTAAATTTTTTTCCCCAATTGCTCTGTAATTTTTTAAATTAAACTTTTAATTATGAGATAATTGTAGATTCACATGCGGTTGTAAGAAATAATACAGAAATTCCAGGTATCCTTTACCCAGTTTCTCCCGATGGTAATAGCTCACAAAACTCTAGGACAAAATCACAACCAGGACATTGACACTACTACAGTCAAGCTACAGAGCATTTTCATCCCCACCAGGATCCCACACCTTCCTGCTCCTCCTCAACCCCTGGCAATCACTAATCCGTTCTACATTTCTATAACTTTGTCATTTCAAGAATGTTATGTAAATGGAATCATACAGTATGTAACCTTTTGGGATTGACTTTTTTTCTTTCTTCTATAGTTCTTTGGCAGCCAAGGAAAATACTCTAATCGTGTGTGTGTGTGTGTGTGTGTGTGTGTGTGTGTGTGTGTGTATAAAGCCTCACTATTTGAAGACTCAATTGTGTCTTGAGTTGTCTCTATGATTTAATCTCTAGGAATTGCTCAAGTCTCCTCTTCTCCAGAGATGTGCTCCTTGACCCTCTGGGGTTTGGGGAGTGTTTCTGTCCTCTCTTTACCGGCTTTTCTGTCACCGTGTTTCTGTCACTCTGCAATGCAATGGCTGAACTAGCCTGCCTTTCCGATGACACTTGGCCTTGCTTCCCGGCAAAGACCAAAGCACAGTGCAGCTCCCGGCATGGCTTTCCTCTGCTTCTCCTCCATCCACAGAATTTGAAAAGCTATATTCCAAAGCACAGCCCCATGGAGTTAGATAAGGAGGCCCCCAAGCCACCAGCCTTCCCCATGACCCCAGACACAGAGAGGAAGGCACGTGGCCAAAACAGGGCTTCTGGCTTCTAATTTTGCCAGTCGTTCTCAAAACTAGGGTATGGTGTAGTAAAAAGACCTTTGGAGCCACATGGAATGAATTTTCCCACTCAAGGTTTTTGCGCCCTTGAGTGGGTCTCTGAGACTCAGTTTTCTCATCTGCAAAATGGGGACAACAACACTTGCCTTTATATTTACAAATATGTCTATGCACAGTGATTATTAAGATTAAACTAATGTAACACTCATAATACCATGCCCATATATGAGATATGCTCAAATACGTGATGTAGGTGGCTATTATTATTGCAAATAAATCAAAATAATACATATAAATTCACCTTGGGAATTGACTTTGGTTTCCAATCACTCAATCTTTTTCTCTTTCTCCTTCTCGGTATATAACACAAAATACTCGATTCTCCAAGAAAGGGTTTCTAGGCAAGAATCACGCAGAGGCTTTACTGAGCGGTCTGTATTAAATCTTCGATCTTGCATTGCTGGGGAAAGAAAGCATCTCACTCCTGAGCAGCATTCAGGCTTTGAGTGATGTCAAAGGCCTTTGAACAAGCCTTATAAATGACATCCATATTTGTCCATTTTTGACTTAAATTGCTTTTGGTTCAACCGCTGCCATGAAGTGCCTTGATGCAATATCATACAGAATGACACAAAACACAGAGGAAGAAGCAAGTCGCTGGCGAGGATTAGGAAATAAAGGAGTCACTGCCTCGCTCACTTCTCCAAGTGTTGGAAGAAATGAAAATGAAACTCCCGTTGAAAGGTAATCTCCATGAACCGTGATAAGAGTAAGTGACATTCTACACAGCTCCAGCCGCCTTCCAGTTCAGCCTCACAGTTATAATAAAAGCCATTTACATACAGCTAACCATTTTTTAAGTTTCCACGTGCTGTTTTTATTCTTCTTCTGCCCCTGCCCTAAGGAGCAAAGAGCAATTTGTGATTCTGGAACTTCTCGTTAATATAATCTGGGCTCTGGTTTCCATTGTGTGGGATGAAGCAGCACCTTCTATGTTCTGGAGAACAACCTCCACTCTCCCCTTTCTCTCTTCCATTTCACTTCACCTTCCATCTTTCATCTCTTTCTGCTAACCCGACTCTGGAAAAAAAATGTTCTTGGCAAAGGCCCATCTACCGCGTGGCTCCTTAAGCTAAGGAATTCTATTTCCTCTCAGCCCTGTGATTAGGAATCCAAACCACAGGGGCTTCGGATGTATAGAATAATTAAGTAGACTTGAATTTAGATCAAAAATCTTGGGTTCCAGCCGCCTCTCTGCCACCTACCAGCTACCTGATCTTAGGCGAGCTGCTACAGCATCCCTGCATCTCACTTTCTGGTACCTGGTAAACGGCCTAATGCCACCCACCTCAAGGGCTGTTTTGAGGATTAAACGAGGAACTGCATTTGTGAGGCCCTAGTGCAGCCCAGGAGTTCAGGAATACTCATTGCCTCTCCTTCCAATCTACATGCATGACTTGTCGATCACGGCAGGCCGCAGAGGTGTCTGAAAGTACCACAGTGGGTACTCTTCTTTCTTTCCTTTCTTACAAAGAAAGTATCTTTCTTATTAGAGCAGTGGATGCTGTCATTCAGGTGGGTCCATGGTGCTGTGCTCTTGTGCGAAGCAGAAAAAGGAGAATTCAGCCCCATGGGAGTCATTGTCCAAGTCGCAAAGAGATCTCTCCATCTCTTCCCAGGGCCATTGGCTTTTGCAAATGGAACACACGATTTCAGCCCCCACATTCACCCCCCGCCAGGTATCCTCACATAGGCCACATCTGCTCAATCTTCGAAAAAGCCTTCCTGGGTGCTCTTAGTCTGTGCAAAGAAAGAGTACACCTAGGTGTAAAACAAATGCATGTTATCCACTGTAGTTCTCACATCCTTACAAAGAAGAGGCCAGGTAGTACAGGTCTCTTCATTTTCATGTGTGCATACAAGGTCACTTTCTCAACAAATCAATAAAACAATCTGAATACACAATTTTCATGTCACAATGTATTTTGGAGTTGAAATACATAGACGGGAACAAGAATAATAAGGTTTTGAAGAAGTGGCAGCTTAGGTAGTAACATAATTTTATGTTTTCTTGTTCGTCTCAAATATATCTGAGGATATAACTGAGATCCCTACCTTCATGAAAAGTCAGAAGCAAAAACTAAGTATATTGAATTATTTAAGATTTGAATTGCACCTCTTTTCTTACTAAAAAAGGCCCAAAATATTTTTCTAAACGTCTCCTAGCAATATTTTGGCAGCACATTTTTTTGTCACTTTAGTTTCTTCTTCTAGCCCAGTTTGCCCACCTCCTCATGAGGTCAGACAAGGGAAGGATGAATTCTGGAACTGCTGTGTGTTCTCAGACAAGTCACAACTTCTCTGTTTCCACCCCTCTAATATGCAGTCATAATAACTGATCTAGCCAATAGGACTGCTATAAGGTCTTAACCCAATCTGTGTGTGAAAAATTGTGTGAACATTCTTAAGTGCTCTGATTGTTTGATTTCACGGCGTGTCCAACATAACTCCGTCTTCTCTTTCTTCAACACGCAACTGCTTCAGTAACATGCTCACGGATACTTTTTATTTTAAAGGATATTTCCCTTGTAAAATCATTTTTGTGGCTGTCCCCCTTTCAGAGGATTTGACCGTTATCAATATGTAGGCTTAGAGGTTTTATCTACCACAAGGGTATTGTGCACATCACTCTGAATGTTGTAGCTAAAAGAATAAAAGACAGATTGAAATATTAAATAATTTGGCTAGGCAAAGACATTTACCAGAATGCTGGCACTTGTTTTCTAGATAATGAGAACACCACTCTGATAATGAGAGGCAACGTTGGGTAATTAAAAAAAAAAAAAAAAGAATAGCTTTTGCAATGAGATAAATTGGATTCAAATCCATTTATTAGCTAAGAGTCCTTGGGCTTCATTTTTGGAGCTTTACTTTCCTTCTCTGTAAAATGGGCACATTACTAACAACCTCCAGAACTCCTGAAAGGATTGAGTCCTTGAAAAGACCAGAAAGAAAGTTTGTAAAATTGAGCCCAGTGTCTGGTTCAGGGTAGACCCTCAGTAAATATGAACTGCTATTATGATTGCTCAGACTAACACGGTCTGCATCCACGATTACTATAAATAGACATTATAATAATAAAAAAGCTTCATATTGCATAATATTTTTGGTTCTAGATAAACTAGTCTCAAAATCTGACATATGCAAAATACTGAGGTTAGCACTCCTCTTTGTCTGTGTCCCCTCCATATCATAAATTTTCTCTGCAATCTACAAAAACTTTAGTCTATTAAGAAGTCAGTGGACTGTTGACGATTCAACAAAGATTCCTGGAACCCGGCCTCCATCTGCAAAAAACTAGCCAGCACTTCTGAATCCTCAGCAATGGGGAGTTCACATTTCGGACCCTCGCCATATCTGTTAGCCTTCACACCTTGTTTACAGACCTTCTGAGGATACACTTTTCTCATTTACTATGTTTCTTTGGATGGCAACCTATACACCTTTCAATAAATTTTGGTTTAGCTAGGAGCTGACGGGCACAGAAAGCTAGATTCAATTTGTGCCAATTTATGAGACGCACACAGCAATCCTGGAAACTTTCCTGTAGCTCACTTTATAAATTAACCCCTTATTTAAATATTCTGCAGACTTAGCACAGGGCAGTGTTCGATGGAGACGCTGTCCCAGACCAGCCTTTTGGGCCTCTCGGAGTTTGCTACCATAACACACAGGCGCTGCTCAGCACAGACTATGCTGATTTACGAGATTTATGAGAAGAGGAAAGTGTTTGCATCCCGTTGTTATTCAGGCCACAGCATCAGCTTTCTTAGTGGGCTCCATAATACTACCCTCTAGACTTCCTTAACCGAGGCACGTGCGAAAGCCAGACCCTGGGATGTGTGTGTGAGCAGCGTTTTGATTTGACTGATGGCTTCCTTCATTCACTCATTCGTTCATTCAACCAGAATATTCCAAGTGCCTAATACGTGCAACACACCAAGGCAAAAGCCAAAGGAATACAAAACAGAATGAGACACAGTCTTTGGCCTCAAAGATCTGATATTCCGCTGGAAGACACAGCGCCTGTATGGTATGGTAGAAAAAATATGAAATTTGTGAGCCAGCAGACCCTGGCTTGAGGGCCACCTCTTCCACCCAAGAGCTGTGTGATTCTGGATAACTTACCGGGTCCCCTTAAGCCTTAGTTTCCTTGTCTGCAAAATGGGTATAATCATACCCAATTTCACAGCTCAGTAAACACGCGCCAGTGGCACACAGGAGAGAGAAACACGTGTACAGCAAAGGAACAAAAGAGAAGTTGTGGAGAGTCAGACACAGGCGTGGAGAGCCTAATGGGGTTATAATAACCGAGTGTCCTTGTTGCATGTTGTAGGTATTGAAACCCAATTTTCTCTCCTCACAGTAAAGAAGAATGTGGAGGAGGAGGAAACAGGAGGCAGGCAGAGAAGATGGCCAGACTGTTAAGTAAAAGAGAGTCATGGTACACTGGAGGAAGCAGCAGTGAGCAGGAAAGGGTGCGCGTCGAGGATTGGTGTCAAAAAGGGAGAGAACATGCCGACCCTGGTAACTTTGTTTTCTATCCCACCAACGCTGAGTTGGAGACACTGATGGGGGGACCTGCTGCACTGTCCAGAGCAGCAGTTCTGTAAGGCAAGTTCCTTGCTCTCAGGTAGAAAAATAAACAAATAAAATTAGTGAGTTCAAAAGCCACGGCTGTAATGATTATAAATGGATGTAATCTGTCCTTGGAGAAGTTCTGTAAGGAACATGATTGACAGAGTTCAAGGTTCCCTCTCTGACGTTATCTCCTGCGCTCACCTGCTGGCCTCTGTGATTCCACTGTGACCAATGGATTCATTTGGGTTGTCCACTCTCCAGTCACAACCATTCCAGAAAAGGAGACGATGACTCTTCTGACCCAGAGGGAAGGGGTGAATGCATTTCCCCACACTTCATGCCTTTGCCAAGGACTGAACCAGTGAATCCACCAGGTATTCCAGAGAGTCAGAGGGCAATGAAAGCAGCAGATCAAGGTGATTTGAAAATATGCCCACAAATTTCTTGATAGCTCTCCCTTCAAGTGGTGGAGCTGGGTTCCCCTCCCTTAAGTATGGCCTTTAGTGGCTCATTTCCAATGAATAGAACGTAGCTGAAGTTACAGCATCTGACTGTGTGTAATGTCCAAAACTAACGTCTAAAAGGCATTGTAGCTTCCTCCTTGCGCTCTCTCTGAGATCATGCACTTGGCCAGCCACCATTTTGTGAGGATGCTCAAGCAGCCCCATGGAGAGGCCCATACGGTGAAGAACTGAGGCCTCCTGCCAAAAGCCATGTACATACACCACCTTGGATGTGAAACCTCCAGCCCAGTCAAGTCTCCAGAGACTGCAGCCCCAGCCAACAGCTTGACTGGAGCTTCATGAGAGACCCTGAGCCAGAACCACCTATCTAAGCTACTCCCTAATTTCTGACCCACAGAAACTGTATGATATTAAATGTTTATTGTTTTAAGCCATGAGGTTTTGGGGCAATTTGTTAGGCAGCAATAGATGATTGCTACAAAGACCTAGGAATGAGTACATGAATCCAGGGAAAAGAGACAGAACCAACATAAACAGCTAACACTGAAATCAAGAAAGAAGTCCGTTTGAGAAAGCAAAAATTACAAAGAGACCAACAATGTTAGGACCTGGCAAGTGTGATCCCCACCACCCCCCACCAGCTCTTGTATCTTCTAGGAGATTCCATTCTAGGGCTTGGCATGGAGTGCTACAGATAGGTGCTCATTAAAAGCTTCTGGATGCAATAGCAGTAACCATTATATTTGCTAACATTTATCAAGCACTTATTATGTACCAGGGATTATGCTTTGTACTTTATAAGAATTATCTTATTTGATCCTCTCAATGCTCCTTAAAAATGAAGATAGCATTATAATCATTCTTTCATAGATGAGAAAAAACTCAAGAAGAGAAAGGTTAAGTGACTTGCTCAAGGCCTTACACCTCATAAGCATGCAGCCTGCCTCCCCCCACGGAGGTCATCGACACTGGCATTGTGCTGTTGGGGACGTGCACCTGGGCTCCCAGGTGGGATACCAGTGGGTATTCCAAGCCATAGGATAAACTTAGTACATCTTCCTAGAGCATCAGTTTTATTCGCAGCTAAGCAAATTAAAATATCATTTTTACATTTACACAAACACAGATATTTTGAGTAGAATGCAGACTTCACCTGGAAGTCACCTTTTTTTTTTTTTTTTTGAGGAAGATCAGCCCTGAGCTAACAACCATGCCAATCCTCCTCTTTTTTTGCTGAGGAAGACCGGCCCTGAGCTAACATCTATTGCCAATCCTCCTCCTTTTTTTTGGCCTTTTCTCCCCAAAGCCCCAGTAGATAGTTGTACATCACAGTTGCACGTCCTTCTAGTTGCTGTATGTGGGACGCCGCCTCAGCATGGCCGGACAAGCGGTGCGTGCCCGGGATCCGAACTGGGGCCGCCAGTAGCAGAGTGTGGTACTTAACCGCTGAGCCACGGGGCTGGCCCCCTCACCTGGAGCTTTTAAGATAAATCTTAGAGGCTCATAGAGGGCGATTTCAGGTGTGTCCCACACCCCCAGGAGCACATGCGTGTTCACTGTTAAAGCGCTGGTTAAGACACAGCTTGTAGATGAGGAAATAAAGGCTGGATCGGGGATGTGACTGGCAAAGCCACAGAGCTGGCAATCAGAGAGCTGGGGTCCTCAGCCTCCAAATCCTGGGTGGTTCCCATCTCTGTAAGCCCCTTCACCAGCCAGGCTGTGGCAGCTGCAATGCCTGAGGGCTTAGAGCAAAGGCCCCCTTCTCTCATAGACCTCACTCCCAAAATATCACATCCCGCCCCTCCCCTCCGACAAGGATTGTGATTGCTGCTGCATCATTAGTGCCCTCAAAGAAATCATGGTTTCCAGATACTCCTAAGTGTGTTTGCAATGATCGCAACGGCCCTTTTGATAAATAATTGAAGAAGAGGCACCTGACCTGGCGGCTGCAGGGGGTGAGGGTGGGGCTGGAGGAGAAGGGGGACAGGAAGCTCTGCGAACGACAGAAATAGTCATTTACAGTGGCAAGGAGTAAGGAACTTGCTGACTCCCAGGGGACACTGAGCCGCTCAGATGTTCCCTCCAATACAAGCTGATGCCGTCCCGCTCGGCCAAATCGACCTGAACAGCCCAGAAAGCTGCGCGGTCGCACCTGTCAGCCCCAATCGGCGCTGCGGAAATTTTGTTAGGAAAATAGATGTACCGAGATTCAATTTTTCGATTGTCTGAAGGCTTAATTTAGTGACCTTGGAGAAGATCTCCTGGAGGTGAAGGAAGACACTGGGACTCTGCTGGGGGGAGCATGGGGCTTTCCTGGTAATGGGAAATGTGTTTACTCTAATTGCCAGGCCTCTTTGGGAAGCCAAGAAAATAGTCAGATAGGTGCTACCATTTTCTAAATGAAATAAAGAAAAAGGCACGGGGGACACGGAAGATATGAGAGAGAGAAAGAAACACGGAGAGAGAGAGACCCCAGCCATGTCGTACTACTTTCGTAAGAGCAAGTAGAAATTAAGATTATATATATACATATATGTATGTGTGTATGGATACATAAACGATAGAAATATGTTTATTGCGAAATTTTAAAGATACACAAAAGGAGAGGAAATAATATAACAACCCCATATACCTATCATCTAAATCCAAAAATTATCACAACAATGACACTGCTTCCGTCCTTCCTTCCTTCTTGCCTTCTTCTCTCCTTCATCCTTTCCCTCCTCACCCTCCTTTTGTTATCATTGCTGCTGTAGCTGCTGCTGCCGCAGTATTTTAGAGCGAGCCCCGGACCTCAGGTCACTTCACCTCTGCCGACCGCGCACGCCAGATGGTATTCTGAGGAGGCTGGGCCGCTCTGGTGCCCATCAGTTTTGCTCACTCACAAAACAATCCAAAGAAAGATGCTCAGGGGAGGGAGGGGCTATGGAATTGGGAGTTCCGGTTCTGGCTCCAATCCTCATTGCTGTGGGGCCTTGGGGTTCTCTCCATCTTTCTGAGTCTCGGTTTCCTTAGACTGGGGAGCATAGTGGCTCACAGACCTGTTGGGGGATTAAATGAGATGAGAGTCCAAAACCCTCAGCACAGAATCCGGAACAGGCTCAGAGAATGGTTGTTTTTGCTGCTTGTGCCCCATGTGGTTCCACTGACCTTCAGCCTGGGCCTCTAGAAAATCCTCTAGACCATGGGTTGGCGAACTTTTCCTATAAAGAGCTAAATAGTAAATGTTTTGGGTGGGTCAGTCCATCTCTGCCACAACTACTCAATTTTGCTATTGTAGCTGGAAAGCAGCTTAGACAAAAGGTAGACAATTAGATAAGGCTGTGTTCCAATAATAGTTTATTTTAAAAATGGGCAGTCAGCTGGATTTGGCCTGCGAGCCTTAGCTTGCTAATCTTTGCTCTAGACTAACTTGACTCAAGATGTTATCCATGCATCTCAGCCATCAGAATCCCCTCTGCTGCTACTTAAACATGCAGATTGCTGGGTCCCATCCTGGATCGACTAAATTTTACAGAATCTTTGAGATAGAGTCTGAGAAATGGCCCCCAAGCAATCCTGAAGCATGCTGAAGTCTGAGGACCTCTGTTCTAGTCTGACTTAGAACCCATGTTCCTTAGTAGGTCTGCCAGAGCTGGAAATAGAACCAAGGAGGAGGAAAGTCTAAAATAAAATAGGCTTTGATACGGCTAAATTCTCCTCCATGATTCATAGCGGCCTGAGCGAGTGTCCGGTGTTCTCAGGACACTATCACCAGAGGTTGTTGACCACTCCAGGACAGGAGCAAGTCTTTTTTCTCTTCCCTCGGGCTCAGAACTTAGTGTATGGACAAACAGAAATAGGCGCCTGGGGTTTACCAGGACAGGGAACTCAGGGAACAAATCTAAAGGAAGAGCGGTGATCATGGGATGCTTTAGGGGCAGAGGAGCAGGGAGAGGGGGTGGCCAATGTTAGGAAAGTTGGCACCTTGCTCAGCAAGCCTTAGATTAGCCTGATCTTTTGATTTAACATACACTATGGGACACCTGCTTAGCATTGCTCCAAGTGCTTTACCAGTATTAACTTGTTTCGTCCCCATGGAAATGCATGAGGTGGGCTCTATTATGGTCCCCATTTCTCTGATAAGAAAACTGATGTCCAGAAAGGTTGAGTAACTTGCCCATGGTCATGCAGAACAGGGATTTGAACCCAGGCAGCTCCACTGCAGAATATACATGATGTTGATGCCCATATCACACATATTTCTCACAAAAGCACCTCTGATGTAAATCAAGGCAGCACTGATTTAGCCAGGACGAGCTCACTGTTCAGAAACTGTACCCAGTCCTCTTCCTTTGTACCAGAACATCCAAAGGCTCACGCTCCACGTCTTCTCCTCGACGAGTAAATCTGGCCCTGGTCCCACCAAGCTCCAAGTCCATTCCTGTGCCCACCTGAAGCCTTGCAGCAGCGGCCCCTCCAGCCTTGGAGGCCAGACCAACCCCCATTTCCCAACTCCTTGAGCTTCCTATGAGCACGGGGTAGCACGACAGGGGGACGAGAGTCATGGGTTTAAAATAGTTCTGTAGCTTTGGCAAGTTCCTTAACCTCCAGGCTCTTGATTTCCTCATCCATGAAATGGGAAGAACCACATTTCCACTTCAGGATGAAATGAAAGTATGCATATAGAATGCAGAAAATGCTCAGAGGACAGAGGCATGAGCATCTTCATCACCTGGTTTCAAATCCCGCTCTCTGAGTCCCAAATTGCTCATTTGTAAAATAGAAATAAATAATAGTGTCTATTTGATAGGGTTGGGGGATTAGAGACGACGATGGTAATGGCAATTAATAAAAGATAACTGGCACACAATTGGCACACAATATAGTATAATTAATAAAGGGCATACCAGGGGGTTTGGCACATACTCATAGATTCTATTATATTTATTATTAATACATAAGTGTCTAACAGCGTTTGGCACACAGTAGGGCCTTAATAAATAAGATGTACTTTTATAAATTAAATTATTATATATAATTATATATTAATGATAATTAAAAGTGCCCAGTGCAGTGCTGGGCATATTGTAGACATCTCGTAGACCGCAGATAACAGTTACAGTGATGGGGGTGATGTCAGAACCCTGTTCACGGCTTGTGTTGCCTAAATGTTAGTCCTAACCATCTCCCCCTTCTCTCTTACCCCCGGCCTCCGCCACACACAGGAATGATTTCCTGTTTTGCATCCCAGCTCTGACCTGGCTCCTGGATCAACAGCCTTCTCTCTGGAGGCTGCTCTTTTATTGTCATCATCTTTGCCACTGTCACAAAGAGCAGGGGCCAGGCCTTGGCATCCCCAGGCCTCAGGCCCCCGGAGGGGCGGAGGGGTGAGTGGGGCGTTCAGATCAGATTAGCTGGCAGCCCTCCTCCCTATTGTCACTGGCCGGCCTCTTGTATCATTGGCAGGGGTGTCATTAAGGCCTCATGGCCTGAGGAGCTAATAGAGACACCAAGGCTCCCAGTCGCCAATGCCTGCAGCAATTTGCACTTATTGACACCCAGGAGCTAATTCCTCTTCATGACCTGACAATTTCCACTGCAACTCTGTCCCCCATCATGTCAGCCAGCCCAGCCCCCTCACTCTGTTGGATAAATCCTCCAGAGCCCACTCCTAACAAGGAGGCGGGGGTGTGCCTGGCTCCTGTCCTAGAAGAAGGCAGGCCAGTGGATGTGGTTTCTACCCGGTTCTCTGCGACCTCACTTTTCCAGGTCTTTTCAGCCCTGGAGTCTCCCTGCCGGAAAATGGAGCTGGAGATGTGTGGGGGAAAAATGTGGAAAACAGAGGAGACTCTTAGAAATTATACACCTGGCCCTGGAGTCACACAGACCCCAGCTCCACCACTTTCTCAGTGAGTTCATGCCACTGACCTTTATTATCCTCATCTGTAAAATGGGCTGGACCATCATGGTTCCCCTCCAAAAGCTGCACTAATTTATTGTGTAAAGCTCTTTGCACAGAGCCTGGCACATGGCCAGTGCTCAACTGGTGTCAGTTCCTACTGTTTTAGAGGATCTGCCATTCAGCTGCTCATTTATTTACCCTTTCCACGGATGCTAATGTGCCTTACAGAAAAATCTGCTGCACCCACGGAGAGGCAGGCTGGGGTCCTGGGAGGGGCAGCTGTTCTATGACCAGAGAGACCAGGCGTCAACCCCCCTGGCAAAGCTATTTACCACTATCTCCCCAGCTTCCCTTCCACCATCTGTAAAATGGGGGGAAATCACTTGAACCCGGCTGGCTAGTCCTAAAGAGGGAAGGCAGGAACCTATCTAAAAAACAGCTCTGTGTCTGGCCCACAGTGAATGACTGATGATCCCACTTAAAGAGAGAAGACTGAGGCAGACAGAGAAATATCAAAATCAAGGAACTCCTTGAAAAGTGCATATTCTTATGTATTTCATACCAGCGTGCTCTCAGCTGTCCTTAATGCACACATTGGCAGGGATGTATGCGTACATTTATGTAAGCTCCCTGATACTCCGGGCTGGGGCTCTTTTAGCAAACAACGTCTATTACACCCCAGGTGAGGCCTTTATTCAACATTTGTCGAAGGAATGCAATATCTCTAGGATGATGTATAGGATTATGCAGACAGGTGATCCCTCTCCTTCTGTGGCACCCTGAGACGTGGGTCACCACGGCGAACACGCAGGTGACAGTGGCTTCCCTTACATCGTTCTGCTTTAGGAAGCACTTGCCTCCCATTTCAGTGTGGAATGGTGGATAGCATGGGATTCTGTACCTCCAAATTCACGCCGGCCCAATACAATAATGTGATTCTCAAGCCCCTCCCTCACCTCAGCCCCCCACTGCCCAGCCGCCTCAGCTGCAGAATGCAAGCATCTGCCGGCACCATTAAGGCATTTCTATACAGCGCCGACCAAGGGCTGACCCTGCGACCATTTCCACCATTAGATTTGAATGACCTCAGCAGCAGGGCTGAAAGGCCGGAGTATTAATTCACAGAACCACAAGCTCAATTTAAGATTTAATTTGAGATAACGAAGAGCTACTGAAAGTGTATTCAAACTTCTAAGCATGCAGTGAAAGTCCTTTCCCTGTTTTTCAAGTTGAATATGAATCCAATATTTCTTTAACAGAATTTATTTGCAAATTTACAAACAACATGCCAGCTTTTCTCTTTCTCTAGTTCCTTTTGCTGCATCGAGCCCCTTGATGATGTTTCTTCTTAATAACCTTTTTTTCCTTCCTTCTTAATTTACAAATGGCTGCTGCCCTTTAGGGATTACGTTTCAATTTGATTACATCCTTAAAGAGAAAACAGGCTTCTTTAGGAACCTCCCCCAACATTCTGGTTCCCGCGGATTCCAACTTAAATATGCTAAGTGTCTGTTCAACAATGATGGTGTCGAATAAAAAGCTTTGGCCCTGCAACATGACACTCCAGGAGGAACAGCGAGGGAAGGATTTGGAACAATATGCCATCCATTTGGACATCTGTGCTTCTGTGTTCTGGTAAATGTCTAGAGTCTGAAGACTTTATTTCTAAAATATTTACAATTCTAGTTGGAGATGGCAATTTTAGTTGGTTCAAGTAGATTTCAAGACACCAAAGACTTTATTTCAATATTTAAAATTCTAGTTGGAGATGGGAATGGGAGGTTGGGACTCAGAAGCCTGAATCTTAGATGGTATTGACTGAGCATCTATTTGTGTCTGCCTCTGTTCTGGGTCCTTTCTTTGCATTTTCTCAAAGACTCAGTCAGCTTTAGAAATAGAGAGACTTGGGTCTAATTCCTAGCAAGCAGCCTCCCTTCCCCAAGTCTCTTTCCTGATATGTGAAATGCCACACACCTCGGTGCTTCCCAAAGGCAACTTTAGAAGCTACAAACATACGTACATATGGCTATAAAAACACTGCCAGTCACCTGAGCTTGACCCTGTGACACTGCTGGAAATGAACAATCCTCTAAGGAACGGCATTGCAAACATTCTGGTCGCTGTTGGGATGATACCACGGGCAAATGCAAGGACCACAGCATTTCACAATCCTGCAATTCATTTACTTTATTTGTCTTTGGGTTTTCAAAATGAGAAGCCATGGGGTGGGTAGGTGGAGGGAGGACCAACTGGAGGCCAGACATAGCTGGTTTGGCTGGCTTCCAGGCCAACCTCCATGGTGACCAGCTGTGTAACCTGGGGCGAGTCAGTCTGCATGTCTGGGCCTCAGTTTCCTTACTTTCATTATTCTCCTGCTCATCAGGTAGAGTTGAGGCTCACCATAGCGGATGGGCGGGTAGATGTTAAACCACAATTCCTGATGCCCAGAAGATGCATAGGAGCAAGGCTCAGAGAAATGACCCACACATTTGTAAGGCAGTGTAGTGGATTGAATAGCGTTCCCCCAAATTCATGGTCACCCAGAAACTTAGAATGTGATTTTATTTGGGAATAGGCTCTTTGCAGATGTAGTTAAGATAAGGATCAAGATGAGATCATACTGGCTCAGGGTGGGTCCTAAATCCAATAACTGGTGTCCTTATAAGAGACTGAAAAGGACACAAAGGGACACAGAGATGAAGATGATGTGAAGAGGGAGGCAAAGATTGGAGGGATGTGTCTACAAGCCAAGGAATGCCAAGGGTTTCCAGCAACCACCAGAAGCTAGGAGAGAGGCATGCAACAGATTCTCACTCAAGCCTCCAGAAGGAACCAACCCCGCCAATACGTTGATTTTGGACTTCTGGTCTCTTGAACTGTGAGAGAGTAAATTTCTGCTGTTTTAAGCCACTTAGTTTGTGGTAATTTGTCATGGCAGCCCCAGGAAACTCATACAGGTGGTATGGTTTATTTTAAAACACAAGGCACTTTCTTCAGGAAGTTCCAGTATTTTTCCTTTCACTGAGGTTCTTGGCATATCCTAGGGGAGTACACTAATCCTGAGTCTGCCCCACTGATCTGGAGAAACACTGCCTGGATTTTCTTGGCAGTCAATGGGCAACTTTATTAATAGGAATGGAGCCGAGTAGAACTTCTCAGATCACCAGTTTGGAAGATTGTTTTTTAAAGATGGAAAAGTGATTTAGGAATACTAAGGGGTCTCCAAACAATACCCTTGGGTCTTATCTGACCCCATCATTATTTCCAGCATATCAATGGCACCACTTACACTGGTCTTGGGAGCACAAATTCTGTGGTGTCCAGAGCTTCATGTCACATGTGGGAGAGAACATTCCTATACCACACACTTGACTTTTTGGCATAAAACTATAAGCAATCATTACTGTTCTTGTTCTATTTCAGCCCCCCCTTCAGCTGGGGGCTTCTCTTATGTCTCCTGCTGGCAAGGCCTGGGTCTTTGTGCCTCCTGAGTGCCTACTAGAGTGCCAGGTCCATAATAAGTGCTCATAGATGTCAAAGGAATGACAAAGGTTACAATGAAAGATAAACAAAAAGAAAAGGACCTTACTTGCATTATTTCTTTTCCTCTGCATTGCCACATTATCATCCCCATTTTAGAGATGCTGATACCAAACTAAGAGCAAAAAAAGTAACTGGTCTATCTAGGAAGGTGCAGACCCAGGGTTGAGTTCAAGTCTCACTGATTGAAAGGCCGGAGCCCTGAATCATCATCAGAGATGCCTCCAAGCTTTCACTTGGGGATGAAAATGCTCGAGGCTTGTGGCCCTCAAGCACACTGCAGTCACTGTAAACATGTAATGGCATACATAAATGGTGGCTAATTGGATCACTCATTACAACAGCGTGCCTGCTGAGCTTGGCTTATTTCACCCGGGAACCAGATAAGGCTGAGAAGCTGCAAGAAGGGTGAGTTGAGGCTGTAGAGGCCAGCTGAGTGGGTGGGAATGCAGAAGAAGAGTGAATAGTTGCTATGGAATGAACAATGAGCACCATGGGCCAAGTACAGTGTGAAGTTCTTCGCCACCATGATTTTCCCAGCAACCCTCCATTCTAGAGCTGAGCATGTGAAGGATTAGAGAGATTAATTGACTTGCCCAAGAATATTCAACTAAGGAACCAGGCTGCCAGCCCAGGCTTCCCGACTCTGCTCTTAACCCATATGCTTAACCTCCATTTTACGCTCCCTCTCTCTGTGCTAATGAATTTCCGCCAATATTCTCACGTAGACTTAAGCAACATTTGGAATTAAGTATGATTGGCTCCATTTTAGAGAAGAAGAAACTAAGGCCCTGAATAGTTAATGAGTTGACTGGAAAGCTAGTTACGTGGCAGAGACAACACTCAAACCCAGGTCTGCCTTGTTCCAGGGCTTTCTCCTATACTTCAAGGCCTGGGTCAACAAGGGCTCCAGGACAGCTCACACCGACCCTAATCCAAAGAGAAGAGTTTTGTGTGCTGAAAGAGGATATGATGCAGGAGGGCTGGGGTAGAGCAGAACATGGGGCAGGAGCTGGGACGTATCCATGCTAGAAAGTAGGTGGACGTCGGTGTGTGGCCCAGATCTCCCTTCCAGGAAGGCCTGTGGCCTTCACTGTCAACCCCTCCAGGAGTGCCTGAACTACAGAGTGTCACATCCTTCCAGGGGTAAGGTGATATCCTTCCTGAGGCAGTCCACCCAGTGACTAGTCAAGGCCGGGGCATAAAGACAGCCATATTAGGCCAATGGGGGTTGACACTGTGATGGGCACTTATAGCTCCAGAGCACTACATGAGGTTGGCTGAGACCCTTCTTGGGCTGCATCTTTGCTCATCTTCTTCCTCTGCCCATTCTAACTTCATTCCACAAGTGTTGACTCTAAGAAATGCTCTGCACAGTAAACTTCTCCTCAGAGCCTGCTCCCTGGAAAACTCAATGAGATTTCTCATTTCTAAACAAAACTCTCTGTGGTAATAAGAAGGTCTGGCTTCCTCAGAAAACCTTTCATTAGGGCCACTGGAATGTCTGGAGACCCTTTTCATGCAAATCAGAGGGTGGAGAGGCACACCCCAGAGGAAGAGAAAGGGCTGGGACCTGAGGAGTTCCTGGGAGCTTCAGGAGGAAGCCAGAAGACAGAGTTTGTCTGAGCAGGACCCCTTTGCCTACACACCAAAGACTCATTCACAACGCCCACAAGTGCAGGACTTAACAGGGGCTAAACTTGAACTTCTTTGTTGACATAATTAGTGCTGGCTCCAAGTAAGAGGTTTCATAGCCAACTTGGCGTGGGTGCGTGAGTTTTGATTGGCAAATCTGAAGCAAAGTTCAGCCAAGTTCTATATCTATTTTGTACAGAGCCACATGCGCATCTAAAGAAGCCAACTCTTCCGATAGATTTTCAGGTTTATGGTTGTTGGTAGCTGAAGCTATTAGCTCTTTAAGTGGACAAATGCTTCTGGCAGGCCAGGCTGCACCAGGAAGAGGAGAAAATGCCTTTGGGTTCCTCCGAAAATTAATGTAATAAGATGCATTAATCAGAATTCTATCAAGTCTACACACTTGGCCTGGGCTGAAGAGGCAATACTTTGAAATTGCAGTTGGCTAAGCTTCCCTATTCTTTGTGAATCAGAGTTGGAAAAAAAATGGAACAGAGCTAACGTTAAAGAAAAACTGGCAATGAGAAAAGAGTTTTAAGCAACTTTTAATTCCTTAGCTCCACTAGGGGCTGCAGAGGGTTATGGATGATTTGATCTTTGCATTTCCACAAAGTTCCTTCAGACTGGGATCAGAAACAGTTGTCAGACCCCAAGCCAGCTCAGGACCGGTTTGGGCAATGGCTTGGGCCCACGTTATTTACTTGTTCGTTTCTGGCTAATAATAACTTACTTCGGGACTTGCAATGGAATCTTGGTTATTTCTTGCCTTCAGATGTTTGTAACCAGGTGATGAGAAATTTTGGGAGCTAAAATAGATCACACAACTGAGCATGTTGGTACTGTGTGACTTTTGACTTAAAGATTACCTTCTCCAGAAACCGAAAAACACTGAGCTGCAAAATCAAAGCCAGTACTAGTTTCTTCCTAGCGATTGCACATTTTTAGATGACACTATACCTTTTAAAGTGACATCACAGCGCCCTGAACATTGTACTGCAATTTGGTCCTGCTTTTAATGTGACACAGCTACATCTGTATTTACTATTATAACTCAGTGCCCAAGAGACGAATATTTTTAAAGACAAAGGGCCAGGCTTTTGTGGAAACATTTTTCCCTCTTGTATCAAAAAAAAAAAAAAAAAAAAGTGGCTCCTTCTTGTCTGGTAGACTTCAGTAATTGGCAGGATTTTGAGTAAGCTCTTTTAAGAGCCCTCCGTTTCTATTTTCACATTAAACACACTTGCAGTATCTATTAAAAGCACAAATACTGAAGCACACACCAAGACTATCAATGAGCTTACATCTGGAGTCCTTGATGGATCAGGAGAAATGAAGTGAACATTCATATAGTTTTATTTCTTTGGGAACTCAGATGCTGGAAGAGAAGAAGGTGCCCTCTTTCTCCTCCCTCCTGGACCTGGCCAGTGTCCCAAATTTTATATCAATTCTAAATCCAAGGTGTTATCAGAAGGGGTCAAGTTCAGGATTTGATTAAAACAACAAATACTGGTTTCTGCCTTCATCTCCAGGAGTATTTCCCTTAAAGCCCAGGGGATTTCACAGGGGAAAAGGCAGAACAGACACGTGGATATTTCTGCCATGTTCTGGCTGAGACCCCATGGCCTTACAGTTCTAGGATGATTGAGCAATATCCCAGGAAAGACACACAAGGTCACCCAGGGGACTTGGGAACATCTGGGAGAGGGCAGGGCCAGTGAGTGGGGTGGGGAGAGTGCCTCCGGGCCCTGAAGAGATCTTCAAAGTCATTCTCAAGGTTACATTCGGGCGCAGACAGAGCCAGATGTGAGTGTGGACTTGGAGGCAGCCAAGTAGCAGGATGAGGGTCATTCAGACACAGGCAGCAAGGTCTGCCTGCAACTGCCCTTGGCCTCAGACTGACAGTTGCATATCTAGCTCTTTAGCTCCTTTCCAGATTTCTTTAATAGAATAGGAAGGAGAGGGTCTAAACCTAGGGGAAGAAAAAGTAGCCATAACTCAGCAGAAGTCTTCTTTCAGAGTCTCCCCTCCACCCCCACAAATGTGTGTTTTGGATGAAGCTTATGCATTGGGCAAGGAGAGGGTCATGGTCTGAGATTTCAAACCATATCTATTGGTCAGGGTCCTGGAAAGATACAGATGGCAGACTCAAAATGGGCAATTTGAGGAGCCTTTAATAAAGGGACTGTTTGCAAAGGTCGGTGCAGGGTCTAAAGAACCCATGAGGTTTTGTGCAGTGTCCTGGGGTTACTAACAGCAGGAAGAACTCCTCCCTGCAGGGAGTAAGCTGGGGATGGAATAACCTAACTTTGCTTTGTTCTGAATTCCTGTTGCTGCCCATCATTGCTAAATCTGATCTAAGGATGAGAGGGTAAGAGAAGCCATAGAGGTCACCCTCTTGGGACACTGGGGCAGGGTGGGAGGGATCTGGAGGGGACAGAGATAACCAGCACATTAATCATACTCTAGAGGCCCTTTGGGGGCCTCAAGGACCCTACTGCAAAAGGGCAAATAAAGAGTCAAGTGGGCAGGGCACTGCTCACATTTCCCCAACTTCAATCAGGAGACCCTGGCTGTGATGTTTTATATATTGGGGTGCCACATTATGTGTTATATGAAGGTAGAACTCTTTTCCCAAAAGGTTTGATTTGGAAACCCCTTGCCTAGATGTTCTCTCTGGTTCCTTCCGGGTGTGTGGTACATGATCCCATAGGAAGAACTGGACATAATCCACAGAGCGTACATCTCACAATTGCATGTCAGCAAAGAGCACTGACGCTTTGTATCCAACCACTGCTACAACCCCTTTTGTTCTGTACATACATGGAAAAGCCAGCATTTTTGAAGTAGAGACTTAAAATTTTTTTCCAGAGAGGCCATGTGTTGGTAGTTTTATTTGTCAGTGGGACATAGGGAATCTAAAGATTAGAGAAAAAATAGATAATATTTTTTTGAACACAGCTCTTTTGAATTAAAATGGAAAAATGCATATTTGTTTTAAGATTTTTAAGAAAAGGTAGATATTTCAACAGAGGGATAAAAAGGAGGAAGGGGAGGGAGAATCAAACTCCAGAAAGATGAAAAATTATTGCCTTAAAGACACACCAAGTGGAGGCACATTTTTGCAGAAATTCTTTAGAAGAAAGAACTGGAATGGCTTCCCAGTAACTGGTTCCACTGGCCAGCAGGGGAGGGTCTTACTGAGCTGGATTATCTCCTGTGATGACACTCTGTTGGGCACAGAAGACTTAAGCCAGTGCATCAGGGCGGTGTTATTAAGTGCAGATATTCAAGCAAGAAAAGGAAAACTCAAAGAAGAAACAGGAGGTGCCTAAACGGAAGGAGATATAAACTAACCTGTAGATTGGGGGGTGGGGGCCAGCCAGCCTGGGGAAGGTTGGAATCGGGGCTCTACCTTTTCTAATATAGATTAATGACTTGCTCAGGTGAGCACTATAAACTTGCCAAATGTGCTGACCGCCTGAAATTAGCTAAGGTGGTGACTAAGGAAGGAAGAAAAAAAATAAAATGAGCTGGAGTCTCAATGTGCCTCACTCATCCTGGTCTGACATATGACAAACAAAATTAACCACGACAAAGAGAAAGCAACAAGTGTTGGGTAGTAGAAAACAAACACCGAATGAATATGATTGATCTCAAAGGAGGCCTTCTGTTGTTGTTGATAAGACCTTGGGATTACAATAGACACGGGGCTCACACAGCAAGCCCCCCTCCCCTCCCTACTCACATACGCAGGGCACAGCAGAGCAACGCGGGCTTAATTATGTCTCTTTTAACCAGAACAAAATGAGTGTCCCCAGAAATTAGAATAGATTATTCTGGACCGTGGCAAAACTCAGCTAGAGTATCACACTCCGTTCTGGTCACCACCTTATAAAAATGTTATTAATCTAACACTTGAAAGGTATTAGGAAAAGCACAGGAGCTGATTCTCAGACTCAAAAGTCTGAGTGTTCTTAAAAGGGCTGTCTCTATACGTATAGCTTAGAAGGAAAGAAAGAGGGAAGGGAAAAATGCAATGAAAAGTATTTAGGGCCTGAAACATCTTAGTGAGGTGGATGACCCTAGGGCAACAAAATATCAAAAATCAGAAGCAATATTAAAAGCAAATTTGAGCAGCTGAATTTTTTTTCCAAAAAAACTAAATATCAACTAATTATGGGGAAAAAAAGATGTGCATACAAATTGCAACAACAATAAAAAAAACAGCCAAAAAATTTACAAGTATCTTAGTATTCTCCTACAGCATGATGGAAATAATAGAATTAGCATCAATTTAAAAGGAAAGAAGAAAGAAAGAAAGAAAGAAGGAGGGAAGGAAGGAAAGAAAGAATGGAAGAAAAGGTAGCAGACGTAGTGAGCATACACAGTGACAGTTCCTAAATTGCATTCTAGTGATGTGAATATACTAGTAAACATAATTCCCAAAAGTGGAAAATCCACCCCAGGGAGTCTATGAATCAAGAGAGAATAGAGGATCATGAATTAATCAGCAATTTCAGAATTCTGTAAAAATATATACCTGTGTGTACATTCATGAGCATGTGAGCACACAGAAGTATGTCCCAACTTAGAGTGTCAGAGAACACTAATTTCTCCAGATTGTGAATGGTTGAAGTCCCTTCAGGCTTTTTAATTGATTGTTCACATGCACTCCTCTGAAGCCAAATCTTCACACTGGCACACTGCTGGCCTGTTGCTTTCTTTGTAAACCTCCAAAACACAGTACAAGTTACTGAAAATCAGGGAAGACCCTCAATGTGTCCTAAGTTCACCGGATATGCTTCTGGCATCAGAAGCCTGTGCTCCGCCTGTGCTATTGTCTAAGTGTCTGAGGCATAGTCCCGGCAGCATTACTGTCTCTTCTGGCATTATGACAACATGACGGAGCACTTGTCTTTTTGGATCTTGTGCTGTCATTTGTCTTTTTCTATGGAGTTTTTTCCTCCTGCATAAGATGATTTGTCTCCGAAAAGAAAGTCCTAATATAGTTATTCCTTCAGAGGAGAGCAAATCTAGTTTATATCCCCACCTTCTTCCACACTTGATATCGCAGCCCACTAGAGCCGGGATTAGGCAGGCTTAACAATTAGAACCGAATGTCCTGTTGAGCAGGCAAGAGTTATTTGGAGGAGAGGTGAAGGTAACATTTTCCACTGCTGCACAATTTTCCAGGCAGTCATGGTGAAAGTGAAAGATGCTTTAATCAGCTGTTGACTATTAATTCCTTTTGCCAACAAATATGGCTCCAAGAGTCCCAGGTGATACAGGGGGTCCCATAATACTTCCTAGGAGTGTTTTCTACACTGACATGTCACGTTTGATGACTTATTACGAACTGCCAATGTTTTGCCATTCTCAAATGTGGAAAACAACCGTGGCTCTTTGTGTGTTTATTGTACATGGCATGGTACGTGAATGAGCTATTTCTTAGGTTAGCTGCTATTGAACAGATCTGGGTGGAGACTGCAAATCAGCTGGGAATAAAGCTATGTTTTGATAGGAATTTCTTGAGTATATCTGCATAGTTTTGAAAACATAAGGCAGTGGGCACCCGTGGCTCTGAAGGAGAGTGTCAAAGGACCTTCTAATAAAACTGTGGGGGCTCCTCTTCCCAATATTCTTAACTCACTGGTTAGGGGCTTTGAGAATTTGCACAAGGGGCTGAGAGATTACCTGGAAGCAAAGGGAACGAGACCTCAACTCTCTCTCTCTGGAGGATCCGTGGTCTTAATGCCTCTCTGGTGCTACGAGATTTGCTAGATAAACAGGATACCAAGGGTCCCCAAGAGAGAACGTGCCTTGAGGGGGTGAGCGTGGACTGCTGACCCAGAGGCAGAGGGCATGCTGAAGCGCACGTGTGACTGAGCTACCGCATGTGGTCATCCCTTGCGAACAGCGGCCCAAGAGCCTCCAGGAGCTCCCGCATGGGGCACTTGAGGCAGACAGCACAACGCCCTCCTCCCTCTCCTTCTTCCTTTTGCAACTAGGTTGTAAGAAACTGTCAGTTTAAGAAACTAACCTAAGTTGATTCAACTGCAGGTGAGAACCTGCACGGAAAAACCAAGCCAAGGCAGCCTGCTAGCAGACCCATTTGTTCTCTTGCTAGAAGGCTTTCGGAAGCAAGGATAGCCCTTTTGTACTGGATTAAATCTCCAGGATTCTTGAAAAACTGATGGGAGGAGGGAAAGAAAAGGAGGCAACAAAAAGAAAAGCTGGACTTCTGCCTATTTGGGGCAATTGGAAGGTTGGAAGGGATAGTGGCAGGGGACACCAAAGTATCGGGGTGGAGGGATGGGCTTCAGTTATTAACCTGAACATTAAGAATAGATTTTTATCTCATTTGTACCTTCTGGGGAAGCCAATCATATCAAATACAATAATAACATTTTCATTCAAAAAATGATGTTTTCCTTCCCAGACTACCATGGTGGATTTTTTTAGATCTCGCTTGGCTTTGATTTCATTTCTGCTCCTCCCCTCCAAAAAAAAACTGATTTCTAAAAGCATCTGCTCAGACATCCATTTCAAGTAACAGGACACATGGTCTCAAGCACCATCCAGGAGAAGCATTTGTACATTTCCTCATCTGACTTGAGATTGCTTCTGAGAAGGGTGCAGGGGGCAACGGAAAGAATTGTTCTCTGTGTGCGGAACACCATGTATCCTCGGTGCTTTGTGGCGTCCGTAGCTCATTAGCTACAGTTAGTACGAAGCTTGTGACCTGTGGGGCCATAAAACTCCCAATAATAATTCATCAGGTCCTGAGAGTTCTCCTAAGTACATTTAGATCAAGTGCATGACATTTCTCCCTCATGGTGGCATTGGCTAATGGCCTAACAGGAATTTAGATGGCTCCACCAAGCCACACAATTATATTATGTATGTTCAAATGAGTGGCGATCGTTGAGGTCGATGGGTGGACACAGAATAGCAGGTTAGGCTAGTGGTCAAGACCACACATGTGGGCTCTAAGAAAATTAGACCCTTTGAGCCTCAGTTTACTCTCTTTGCAGTAGACATATTAATATTGAGCACTTAGGTCTGGTATGAGGATTATATGGGATAAATGCTTGGCTCAGTGTAGGAAATTAGAGGTGATGGCTTATTTTTCTGTTGAAGCTTATTTTTAAATCAGTGATGCATTGATGGAGAAAGCTCTGCTTCTCACATCCATGAATAGACTTCAGTCTCCTTTCCCTGATTGTTGCACACTTTTCTGGTGCGAGAACACCTTTTATGACATCAGAAATTCACAGAGACCCACACGTTTAGTACCCATCGATTGAGTAAATACATAACGATCAGATGCTACTATGAATTCAGTAACACTTTAAAATGATTTTCTACTTTACACATCACAATAGCATTTTCCCACATTTGAAAACTATTTGCACCTACATGCAAGACCTATTATTTATTCCATCTAGAATACCATACTTGCAGCATATGTGGATTTGAAGAAACCTTACAGTAACTCCTGGGTCCCAAGAGAATCCACAGTCCAGAGGGGTGAATCATTGCTCTTAAGGAGGACTACATGTCTAGGGTCCTTGTGGGTATCTGAGGAGGAGGAGATTAAGAAAGGCTGGCAGAGGACATGATCCTGAGGCTGAATTCCATACGTGCTAAAAAACAAAAAAGGGAGGGGGTTGCTGCAGGGAGTTCCAGTCAGTTGGGCCCAGGCCCTCGAAAGTTCTCCAAAGTGGGGAAGGGGATGCCTTTGGGCATACAAGAACTCTGGAGAAGATGGGCCATTTAAGCTGGTTGACTTTAATCTGGGGTGAATATGGGAAGAACAAAATGGAGAACCAACTTCTACAGCAGTGCTGTCCAATTAGACTTTTTGTCATGATGGAAATGCTTTCTATCTGTGCTCTCCAGTATGGCAGCCACATGTAGCTACTGAGCACTTGATATGTGGCTAGTGCAACTGAAGAAGTGACTTTTAAAAATTTTATATAATTTTAATTCATTTAAGTTTAAATAACTACATGTGGCTAGTGGCTACCATATTAGACAACACAGCTCTAAAACTGGCTCAGGCCTGTTTGAAGAGATCCTGATTACATAACTGTAAGTCTTTTCCTCTTTCTGAGAATCAGCTAATGGCTGTTAAAGGCTGGCACCCTTCAAGAGAAGGGAATGTTTCTTTCCAGAAGCTATAAAATGTTCCTAGGTGAAATTCAGTTGCGTTATTCCATGGCACCCTGCTCTAGCCACATTTGAATCAGGTTTTAGCCACTGTTATTAATTAGAAACAGTGCAGAAGCAAAAACATCTAAAATGAACCAGAGCCCTGGATGTTAAAGCTGTCATTTTTTACATGGCCTCGTGATTCAACGATTAATGGACCTTAAAACAATCGTAAAACATCAAGGCCCTTGCTCAAGCTTAGAAGAACAAGAATAGTTTCACTTCTGCTCCAGTCTTCTCGTTTTAAATTCATTGGGTGTCACTGAGCTCTGTAAACACTTTTAAGTATTTTGACATTGTGGTATGAGATGCTGTTAATCTGTTTCCTCCCTGACCTTCATTGGCCAGCAGCATGGTGCGACTCAGTGGAAAATTCATGAAAAACAGCAAGGATGTACTCAGTGACATAGATTAGGACACAATAAACTTAAATAATGGCTATAATGTGCAGATTCTGATTCAATAAACTAACTCACCAAAGATTTATTGAGCGTCCACTCTGCAGCAGGCACTCGGTTGACACTCGCACATATAATATATTTTATTTGCATAATCCTCAGCACCAACACATGGGTCAGCATTAGCATACCCCATTTTATAGATGAGCACACTGAGGCTCATTCACACAGTTAATAGTGGGCAGAGGTGGGATTCAAAACTAGATTTTCTGACTCCCAACTAACACTTTTTCCAATACACTACTTCAGGATATTAACCTTTTGCTTATGATCCGTGGCCAAATGGACTTTTCAAAAGTGGCCACAGCAATATTTCCAGTCTCATATTCCCTTCCAGAACCCTCCCACTGCCCCATCAGGAAGTGGAGTCTATTTCCTCTTACTGTAAACCTGGGCAGGCCTTTATGACTGCTTGGACAAACAACGCAGAAAAACCAACCTACATGACTTCTGTGGCTAGGCCATAAAAGGCAACACAGAGTCAGCCTGGTTCTCTCTCTCTTTCTCAGGACACTCACTCTTGGAACCCAGCTGCCATATTGTGAGGAAGCCCAGGCTACGTGGAAACAATGTGTGGGTGTTCCAGCCAAGAGTCAGGATCAACCTGCAGACTCATGAGTAAACAACGTTCAGATGATCCCAGTCACCAGCTTTCAAGCTGCCTCAGCTGATGCTGACTGGAGCAGAAACAAGCTGTTCCTGCCAAGCCCCACTAAAACCACAGATTCACGAACAAGACAAATGTTGACATTTTAAACCACTAAATTTTGGGGTGGCTTGTTATGGAACAACAGTTACTGGAACCTGGTCAAACTTTAATGAAACTCTACAGATGCTTTAATTCCCTCATCAAAGACATCCAGTGGCTAGATGATGGGTTCCCATGAAAGAAATCCTGGGAGGAAAAACATAAAGGCCTTAGCTATAGAGAAACACTGAGAATTTGGAAGGCTCATCATACCAGGAAATTAAATGGAACATTTGAAAGAAAAGAAAACAGAATGCCTAATGAATATATCACAAAATTTAGATTTATGGGATTGTACATTTATTGCTTTGACTGCTAAGATCTATCCAGAGCCTCAAGTGGCTTTGGACTAATTTGCTAGTTTGGCTCTGAAAGATCTCATGGCTTCAGCGGATCTTCCATTTCTATCTCTTAGGGGTACGGGGTGGTACCTGGTTTATTCTACAATGTTCAGAAGATGAGAAAAATGTTGCTGGAATGCTAGAAAGGAAATCCAAAAAGGCAGAAGAGCATCTTACTCATTTCTGTATTCACAGATCCTGCCACTGTCCCTGGCAGTTTTTAGAGGAATTAACAGAAAAACTGGATGTCCTCATGGAGCTACAGCCATACAAAGAGTTAAAGGAGGTTGGCAAAGAGTGACAGTGACTTCTATTTGACACTCACACATTTCACCAAGACAAGAGGTTGTTATGTCATAGCAATGAATAACCTAGAATCCAACGTGGAACTCTCCATTTTCTATACGCCCTCAAGGTGGCTCCTATCTGTGACATCTTGTATTCAACCAGCCAGAGGTGCTGGTGAACTCATTAGATCCCTCTCAAATACATTTGTCCTCTTCTGGTTGAGATTCCTTTGCTTATCTTAAATTTTATAGTCTATTTCTTAAATTTTGATATTTTGATAGTAATATTCTTAACTTCATTTATATGACTATATACATGCACATATTTTTATTTTTAAGATGTGCTGCAAGTATCAGGAGAAAGAGTCATTTTGCATGAGCGTCCCAAATACAGATGGGAATCATCCATAGCTATGGGCAGCAATATTGAAATCTTTCAGGAGCTGTTAATTTTGAAGAAATTTAGATTAATCAGGTTGCTTTTAAAACATGTAATACTGCCATGGTTACATCCTTAGAATCACAAAATGCCTAAAGTATAAAGAGGATTTTTTTTTTTCTTTTTATTGACGGCTGTGAATTTTCTGTGCACACTTGTAATATATCAAGGTAACTTTTGCTATAAACAGCATTTTAAAATTATCACATAAAAAACTATCAAGCACTAAATTAGAAAAAAACAGAAATTCGAAGGTGATAGTTAAATTTATGAAGCAATTCTGCTACACTCGAAGGCTCTGCGCTTGACATGTAAAAAATTTTGAGCCGTGTGGAAGGCCTGGGTCTGAATTTCTCTCCAGTGGAGAAAGCGCAATCCACACTAGGCTCCAAACGAGAGCCACGTGCAGAACATATGCGCTTCGGATGTGGGCTTGACTAATAGTGATAATATTAAAAGTCTTTTTTCATCATTTCAATTCTTTCTTTCTTTCTTTTTTTTTTATTTGGCTGAGTGCCTTTTTTGCTACCTCCAAGAGCTGTTAATTTTGCTCACTGCCGAGCAAAAGTCAAAGTCAGAGTCTAAACAGCTTGTAATGAGTTTTCAATGGCCCATCTCAATGAAATTGAGGGCAAAGACCAGCCAGCTCAGGCAGTGTCAGCCCTCGGAATTTATTAGCGAGGGCGAGGTGTGTTGGGGGGAAGGCACAGAGCAGAGACTGAAGTTCCTGGGCTCTTCAAAAGGAGCCCAGGTCTTATTAAACAGTGGTGACAGCAGACTCTTCTGGCAGGGCACACACTATCAGACCTCTCTGCCCCCGACCTCCACTGTTGCAGGGTCATCCCTGGTTGGGGAATGAAGGAGAAGGAAGTCTTTTGTACGAAAGAAGAGTTTCCATCTCATGATGATGTGAAGATGAGGTTACTCCTATCTCTATCTCCTCCCTCACCCCCCGCATCTATCCACAAAGAAGGAGATGATCCTTCATACCTCAAGATCTTCCAAGTACCACCTCCCTCTCTCCACACCACACATGCTTGTCTCAATCTGCTGATGGGGATTTAGGCAAAATGGGGCAGTATTCAATTTATGAGTCCTGACTCTTATTTGTTCAGCTCTGTTTAAATTTCTCTGTTGCACCCGTTTCCTAGAGATCCCTTGTGACTTTACTTCCAAGAACACCCTTTAAAACCACACAATACTTTTCTGCACAAATGCAAAATCTCCATGTAAAACAGAATTCTGCGTGAGTCTGACAAATAAATTCTACACTTGAGAGTGGAGATCAATTGGACAATAGCTTCTTGGGCCAAAAGAAATGCACAGCAAAGCCACTGAAACAACACACTAGAATGAGGTGGTGGTTTAAGGGAGAAAAATCTTCCTTCTGCACAGCCACACATTTTTATTTTAGGAGGAATCTGTGGGATTTGTGCTAAGGGCAGAATAAATTAGGATTGTTGGATCCTCCAAGACAAATTTTTATATAATTGATAATAAATTTTGATTGATTCTATATATATATATATATATGTTTTTTGGTTTTTTTTGGTGAGGAAGATTGTCCCTGAGCTAACATCTGTGCCAATCTTCCTCCACTTTGTATGTGGGACACTGCCACAGCATAGCTTGATGAGCGGTGTGTACGTCCACACCCAGGATCTGAACCTGTGAACCCAGGGCCACCAAAGCAGAGCGTGTGAACTTAACCACTGTGCCATCAGGCTGGCCCCCCAATATGTTTTTTTATGGAGCACCGACTAAATGCCAGCAGCCACAGTGCTAGGCACCAGAAATTCTGTGACAGACCTGTGCTGAAAGTCAACTCACCTTTTTTGCCACCCATTCATTTCTTCAACCATTCATTCATTGATTCAGTCACTCGCTACATTCACAAAGATTTATGAAGTAAGTGCTAAGAACAAAGTTATGGACTAGGTTTGGGGGAATATGTATAGATTCTGACCTCCACTAATTTAAATTCTAGTGGCACAGAAAATTCCCGATTAATAGAGTGGATTTCCAAAGGCTTCACAAACCACTGACTTCCTTTTTATTTAAATAGACTTGTTTTCCCAGCATTCGCCTCATTCAACTTACTTATTCACTTCCAGAACTACCCTCACTCTCTGCAGCCAGGTATGTCCCTTTCCATGTCCCACAGCATTGCTGGGAAAATTAAACAAACATTAAATGTCTTACACAGAGCCTTTGTAAGAATGTGTCATATGCATTCCATAAATATCAGCCAAAAACCAAAAAAAGTTGCTTTTTGTGTTTAATATACCTGTATATTTGAAAAGCTTGTCTGATCTAAGAGTGTGAATTACTCATACGCACATTCTTAGTCATTGTCACAATGACAACAATGCAAACAACAATAACAATAAGAAGCAGCAGCAGCAGCAGAAGCAATTACTGTGTGCCAAACTCTGTGATAGGCCGTTTACACGCATTATCTCATTAAATTCTCATTTAACCTGCAAGTCAGGTACTATTTTTATCCCATTTTGCTGATAAAAGGTTGACAGAGGTTAAGTGATTTACTCCAAATCACAAAACCAGTGCATTTCAGATCAGGAGAATCTGACTTCAAAAACCTATAAAAAAGCAAAACCCTGTTTAGATTGTAAATCCTACATGGCTTTAATCTTTCAAGTGAAAATTGAAAAGTCCCTTTGTCTGAAAGGGAAATGTACTTGATCCATATACCCTAAGGAGAAGGACTAAGGCTGTGTGCATCTGCTTCAAAGAGGTATGTATCTAAAACTCACTGCCAACTCTCAAACTGTAGGTAACTTCATTCAGAAACTAAGTGAAGGGGAGAAACTGCTTGCCTGGGGTGATGGTTCAAGAATCTCCCCCTCCCCGCCAATAAGGCCCAGATTCCTCATCAATTTCCACTACATTCAAATACTAGGGGCATAAATACCCTCCCAGGAATTAAAATGCCAAGTGTTTTTAAAAAATAAGAGAGAGAGAGAGGATTACATATACGATTGCCCAGAAAACTGTAGCATGGAAGAAACCAACTGTTACATGGGGCAATATTTAAACTTACAATGTTTTGTATTTTACAAAACTTCCCTAACAGAGCTTGGTGCTTCGTGTTTTATTTTGGGGAACACTTTGTTACAATGTTCTAAATTTTATCAGACTATTTGTCTGCTAAGAAAATCAGTCAAGTGAGTGCAGGAAGAAAAGTAATTGCTAGAAGAGTTTGCTACCTTGTAACAAACCTGATATAGACTAGACACACGGATCTTAGCCAACTGAGCCTTTGGGTTTTTGAATAATTCTCTCATTCTCAAAAGTGATCTGAAATTAGAACTCCCAAATGAACCCCCTCAAATGTCTGCTGGTGAATCTTTGCTGTGTCTAGCTTCCCCTCTGGTTGTCAGCTTATGTTGCAAATCATTTAGCAGAGGAAGTGAATGACAAATCCTATCAGTGAGGACAGTCTCTGCATGGTAATGTGTGTCGCAGGCTAATTCTGATCGCACACGCTTACCCCTTTCCCCAGCCATCCAAATTCTCAGAAGAAGGAATAACACAGAGGGTAACACCCTCTTTGGGGTGATTTCACACCCAGCGTCTAGAGGTTCCCATAGAATCATAACCTGCAGCCATCGCATCACTCCATCTGGTTGCCCCTTTCCAAGCAAAATCTCAGAGCAACATATTTGTCTTTGTGCTGAAACTTTATGGCACACATTTATGGAAAACCCGGCCCTTCCCTGGCATTCCTCTGAAATACCACGGCTGAAAAGCCCGACTCTTTTTTGCCACGGAACAGTGAACATTTATACAATCATTAAAATCGCATCTACCACCATATTTTTTCTCCTTCTCAGTTTTAATACATTTTTATAATTGCATTGAAGATATTCTAACCCTGTTTTTAGTGCAAAGATAAAATTTATGAACCGTGACAAACGTATCATCTCAGAGCCAACCCAAAGTATAACAATGTGTGTGGCAAAGCCCAAGTGTTAGCTCTCTTCTGCCCATTTTAATGGGGCGGGAGAGAAAAAGAGTTAATTCGAATGCCAATCCTCGAATTCCAGACGTGGGGGAGGTTCCCAACTCAGGCCAGAGAGCCAGGACACATTTCAAGGAAAAGTATTTATTTGCACAAAAATTTTTTAAAGTTATGTACGTATCTGGAACTGTGACTAATGTATTTTCAATTTTTATGTTGGGTGTAATTGTGGCAGCTTCTGTCAACACAACCAAAGGTATCTAATTAGATTTGTTCTCTCAATGACTCACTTCCTCCTTTATCTTTTTCCATATTTCCTTTAGAGTGTGTTTTTGGAGGACAAAAAGAGAAAGGACAGAATGGGGTAGCAGAAAAAACAGCAAATAAGTGCTAGAGAAAGTGGGGTTCAGAGTTCAGTTGGGCCATCAGGGAGCTGGGTGACCTCGAACAACTTCCTTCATCTCTCTGGGCTTTGCTCTCCTCATCTATAGAAGGAAGGATTTGGAGTGGATTTCTGAGCTTTAAAATGAGATGTCACAAAGAGATTATTTAAGATAAAATAAAACATCTCCAAGCTTTCAGACTATATCATTGGTGAGGAAAATCATTTTTAAAAGAGAATCTTAAATGTTGACGAGTTCTTAAAAATTCAGCCATCTCATGTGTTTAAACATGTGTTTACAAACCCAGATGGACACCATGAAATAAAAAAAAGATTTTTGTAAGCATCTACCCTGGGGTTTTCATTCCTCTTTGTAGAATGTACCCTGGCCACGAACTCGCCACTGAAAATGAGAACAATGGAGAAGACTAACTCCAGATGAACTTTTCTGCACTGTAGCCCTTTTTCTTTAGAAACACAGAATTTTAAATATTTCCTAACTTTTTCCATAATAGCTTTGAATCAGACACAAATGCTAGGAACCATAATAAAGTGGAGGTAATCTACACGATTGTGACAAAATGGATTGACGAGGTACGGGCGATGCAAACACACATAAATGAAATGCATCCCACCAGAAAAGCATTGTGCTCTCATTGTCATTTACGGCTGCTGAATTAATAGACCAGGAAAGGCACCACCGGCCCCAGGAAAATGCCGTAAAACCACTGGCAGCGAGTGGTGTCTCAAACTTTAATTCCCCTGGGGAGAAAAGGACACTGCCTAATCTGTATTCAGTTCTGACATTGGCCACATCTGATATGGAACATTAGCTTCTAAGTCTCTCAATAGACTAGTGTCCTTCAGTTTATATTACTTTATGTTAATAGTAGAAAAATTACACACAACATCATTTATCATTGTTATACTCTGCTATACATCCCATAGCTTATTTTAATATATTTATTTACCCCTGAGACAGTGAGAAATTAAAAATATATATGTATCAAGAAAAACCTATAGGGAAAGAATCACTGTAAATCTCTTAAAAACAACAACAACAAAAAACCTCCCTTGGGGGGAAAAATATATTATATAGCCAAGCTCGTGAATGATAAGGTGCTTTCTGCCTAAGGACGCAAGTACTAGCTGTCCAATAATTCCTGGTGCGTGAGTACATAACAAAAAGCGGCATATTAATGATAATATATCTTTTGTTCCCTCATCTCACCAGTTTTTTCATTTGTCAATTATATCCTTGGGTCCCTTTCGTTCTGTTATTAGCTTTTTTGACATTTGACCTCTAGCCAGGGAAAGGCAAGATTCTTTCTTTTTTTTTCCTTTGAAAAGCACTGTCAGTCTGAACCTGACTTGCACTCTTTTTGACCCGGGTTCCACAAGCGCACAGCGGAACCTCAGTTTGGATTAAAACTGCAAAGACGTCCTTGCGTTTAGTGCCTTCACTTCCACCAAGTGGTTTTGCCGACATTATGGAGACAGCGCAGTGGGTTGAAAGGAGCCCCAGCCTTGCTATTAGGAGGTCTGGGTTCCAGCTCAGGCTCCATCCGTCTCTCCCTATGGAACATGGGCAAGTGGCCCATCTCTCTGAGCCTCAGTTTCCTCAGAAACAGAAGGAGAAGTTTGGACTCAATGAATTAAGAACCCTCGAAGCTTCGGTGATTTTTTTTGGCCTGGCGATTTTTCCGTGATATTATTTGTTCTTCATCACAGTCTCAGGAAGCTGGACCGATCTTCCCATTTTCAGATGAGCAAT
Source organism: Diceros bicornis minor (assembly GCF_020826845.1). NCBI lineage: Eukaryota > Metazoa > Chordata > Mammalia > Perissodactyla > Rhinocerotidae > Diceros > Diceros bicornis. The sequence goes on along the minus strand of NC_080771.1, from coordinate 28,674,269 downwards.
TGGAAGCTCAGAAATATTGCCTTGACTACGGTCCCAGGTTGGAAAAGCAAGCAGAGTCAGGGGTGGGCCCACGCCTCAGTATCTCTGCTGGGCACGCTAGCCTGAGCGCCACGCTGCCTAGAGAACATCTCTATCAGTGAGCGTCACTTGAGCAAACAGATCCACTTTAGGGATTTGGGGAAATAAACATAAGCTTGTGGTTCTCAGGGCTGCCTCTTCATATCTCATTTTCATTTATTTTTACCACTTTGACACTTAAAAACAAAAATGAATACCTTGAGTAATGCATGGTTATACAACATATTCCTCTAATTTTGTCTTCTTATTCAGCTAGGAGGCGGCTGTCTTGAGACAATCTCTTCTCTCTAGCAGGTACTCTCAGTTACAAGGTACTTTCACAGATTATGTCACATCCTCCTCACCCAACACAGTGGGCAGGGCAGGTACAATTTCCCCAATTCTATTGATAAGGAAACTGAAGACAGATATATACTGAGGAGTCCATGCTCACCCAGCAATGAAAGGCTGAATGGCTGAGCCAGGAACTGAAGCACAATTCTGGCTCCCAGCCCAGGCTGGTCTCTTTATAATACATTATAATGATACTAATAAACAGATATATTTGCAATGAATACGGACAATAATTTTTTCCAAAAGGCAAAATAAAACTGGTCATTTATACAAGACTGTGCAATTTAAAAGCAATATAGTAAGCAATCAACGCTAGAGAGCGAGGTGGAGAAAGCAACGTGTCACTGAAACACTTCTCTTGCCTCCTGGAGGCATCACTGGACTACATTTCCCAGACTCGCTTGCAGTTGGGTGTGACCACATGACTGAGTTCTGGCCAATGGAAAACAGGTGGAAGTGATCTCACTGCTTCTAGGCTTGGCCCATGAAACCTCCCAGGAGCCTTGTTCTTTTTCTTCCCTTGCCTGATGTATGGATTTTCACGATCCAGCAGAGGATTTGGGGACCGTTTGACAATGATAACAATAATGATAATAATAGCAAGGATTTATTGGGCACTTACTGTATGCCAGCCACTCTACTAGATACTTTATATACAATGTCTCATTCCATCCTCAAATATATTAGGTAGATGTCATTATAGTCCTCATTTTACAGATGAGAAAATGGAGATTTAGAAACTTAAGGGGCTTGGGGCCGGCCCTGTGGCTTAGCGGTTAAGTGTGCGTGCTCCGCCACTGGTGGCCTGGGGTTTGGATACCGGGCGCGCACCGACGCACCACTTCTCCGGCCATGCTGAGGCCACGTCCCACATACAGCAACTAGAAGGAAGTGCAGCTATGACATACAACTATCTACTGGGGCTTTGGGGAAAAAAAAAGGGAGGAGGATTGGCAATAGATGTTAGCTCACAGCCGGTCTTCCTCAGCAAAAAGAGGAGGATTAGCATGGACGTTAGCTCAGGGCTGATCTTCCTCACAAAAAAAAGAAAGAAAGAAAGAAGAAAGAAACATAAGGGCCTTGCCCACTAGATTGAATCCCGAGAGCCTAGCCCAATGCAGGTTATATATGTGTTGACTAAAGGAATGAAAATTCAGGAGCCAAGTTTGGAAATTAGTGTTAAATTGATAGTGAGGCTTAATGCTTTCAGATAGCATTTTCCTAGAAATCTGTGTGAGAAGTTGTACTCTAAATCTTTTGTAGAATCAGGAAGATCCAGCAGTGGCCTAAAGCTCCAGGTTTGATGTAGAGGATCATGTCAGCACTTACTCTATCGAGACCAAAGTTGAAGAAAACTCTTGGTGGCAGTGGGTGCGTGGCCCTTAGAATTTAAGAGCTTGCTTTCCTTACTACTCCTTGACAAAAACAGCTGGACAGATAGAAGGGCACAGTGATAAAGAGCCAGCTTTCTGGGGTCAGACTGCTGGACTCAAGACCTCTACTTGAGATCGTGGGTAAGTTATTTAAAGTATTTGTACCTCAGTTTCCTTGTATGTAGAAAGAGAACATCTGTGAAGTGTAAATGACATAATGCCTGTAAAGCACGTAGCACAATATCTGGCATCTTTAGAGCATTCAGTAAATTCGGGATATATTACTATCATTGTCAACATCATCACCATCACCTCCACCACCACCAGCTCCATCCTTCAAAGAGGGATCTCCTTAACCATCAACATGCAAAATGGGATGACTGGAGAAACCGCCAGCTCCAAGATCAGCCTGAAGACTCCCAACTCCCATTATTTACAGACTTCTCAAAATGCTTATAAGATGATGGCGAGATTAAATGATCAACTACGGATATTTGCAGTATGCCAAGCACAGAGTTAATATAAAAAAGGAAAGTCATTTGTCACTCACTCAGCCAAGGGCAGACAGGGACCAGCAGCCACATCTGATAGTTCCATGCCCCATTCCTGCACCTCCTGCCTGGGCTCACTGTCTGAAGACAGGGGTCTCCATCTTCCCTGGCCAGAGCATCACCACGATACTAGTGCTAGTACTAACTGTAAGAGTAATGGCAGCGACAACGATGGCAGTAATGATGGGAGCAGCTATAATTTACTGAGGGTTCTCTACAGGTGAGGCATTGTGCTGATCACATGAGGACCCTTGCCTCACTAAATCTCACAGCAACCCTAAGAGGTAGATATTATTTACCCATTTTTTGGATGGGGAAATTGATATTCAGAGAGCTTAAGTATTTTGCCTAAGGGGACACAGGTAGAGGGATTCAAATCTAGGTCATTGCTACTCAAAAGACTGGATTAAGATCTTTACCCTACTGCATGAGCCTCTCTGAGATCTGCCCGATACAGGCCCTCTTCCACATCAAAAATTGCATTGTTCCTGACCTGGATTCCTCTTAGGAACTACTGAAATAATGAACTGCATTTGTAACATTTCTGAATGAAATCATAAGTCATTTCCACAATAGCTGGATAGTCTGAAAAAATATTATTTTGCTGTGTGCTATGTGAATGCACTGCATAATATTTAAACAATGAAGGGTACCTCCAGTGTACTACAGCTGCGTTTTATGTTAATAACTAGAATCATTTAATAATTATGGGCTAATGACCTGCAAAATTTCATTTTAAAAATGAAGTCATACCTGGGCTTTTAGAAGGCAAAATTGGATAAAAAATGAGGAAAGTCAACGTTCAATGTGTGTCAACTTGAGTCAACAGCAGCTGAACAGTCTGTGTTGTATCATACCAACTTTGAGGAGTAAAAGGACTCATACATTTGAACTAAAAGCAGGAAGGAAATTCTACATCTTAAGTGTCTCACTGGTATCACTTAAGTGTCAACAGAATAAACTGATCCCTGTTCCAGCACCATGGTTATCAAGAGAGGTTTGGATGTGTGTCTTTCCTCCTTTCTCTGCACAGCCCTCCATCCTCCTAAGTTTGGGATCTGTTCCTGCTAAACCTCAGCTGTCCAGGGTGAGCAGAGAATCGAGCTGTGGACAATCACAGCTCCCTGCTGGGGATCCTGGTGAGTGATATGGCCTTCCTGGGCTTCTCCTCCCCTGACCACCCTCTACTCCTCTGGGGGAGGTGCCAAACACATTCTTAGTCATCCCACATTGCTTTGCCCAAACTTGATCTTAGACTTGAATTAGTGAGATGCCCCCATAGACTTGTGTTGTGAGCTCTGTTTGTTGCCTGCCCAAAAGCTATCCTTCTTCCTTCCTTCCTAACAGAACTGTGATTCTGTTAAGATGACAAAGTCCTTTGGCGATGAATCAGTGTCCATCTAAGCCAATCACGGTGTGATAAAATGTTATTAATGGCCCCAATTCTACACTATGCCCTTATCCATGCCCTGTGCCATGCAAATTTGCAGTGCCTCCAGTCTGTAGGTGGGACACAATTCCTCACCCTGAATATGACCATATGATTTGCTTTGATTCTTAGATATGACATCAAAAGCACAAGCAACAGAAGGAAAAAAATAGATAAATTGGACTTGATCAAAATTTAAAACTTTTGACCACCAAAGGATACTATCAAGAGGGTAAAAAGAGCAACTACAGAATGGGAAAAAATATTTGCAAACCATATATTTGATAAGATTCTAGTGTTGTACACTAGAATAACAAACAAAAGATAATCCAATTAAAAAATGGATAAAGGACCTGAATAGACATTTCTCCGAAGGAGATATGCAAATGTCCAATAAGCACATAAAAAGATGCTCAACATCATTAGTCATTAGGGAAATGCTAACCAAACCCACAGTGAATACTACTTTCCATCTTCTAGGATGGCTATAATAAAAACCAACAAACAAAAAGACAGAAACTACAAGTGTTGGCAAGGATGTGAAGAAATTGGAACCTTTATACATTGTGAGTGGGAATTTAAAATGGTGCAGACACTGTGGAAAACCATTTGGTAGCTTCTCAAAAAGTTAAATATAGAATTACTATATGATCCAGAAATTCCACTCCTAAGTACATACTCAAAAGAACAGAAAACAGGTCTTCAAACAAAAACCTGTATGTGAATGATTACAGCAGCATAATTCATAATAGCCAAAAAGTAGAAACAACTCAATGCCCATCAATTGGTGAGTGGATAAACAAAATGTGGTATATCCATATAATGGAATATTATTCAGCCATAAAAAATACTGACATGCTACAACATGGATGCAAATTGAAAACACAATGCTAAATGAAATAAACCACACATAAAAGGCTATATATTGTATGGTCCTGTTATATGAAATATTCTGTTCAGAATAGGCAGAGCTGTAGAGACAGAAAGTAGATTAATGGTTACCAGGGGCTGGAGGAGGGGATATGGGGAATGACTGCTTAATGGATATGGGGCTTCTTTGGGGGGAAATAAAAATGTTCTGGAATTCGATAGTGGTGACTGCATACAAGAAAGAGTATTGTGTATATTATTATTTGTAAATTAGGTGCTACATATCCATTATGTCAGCAATTTATAATAACTCTGTGTGTGAATATATACACATGCACATTTTTTTTTCCCAGAGAGCCAGCTGTTAAACATTTACCAGTACATCACTGGCTGCAGGGCTGTATGCTCCAGAGTGACACCTCCTCATGCCCCTAAAAACATGCCCCTTAACTGACTCTCTTTTCCAGCAACTGGCGCCCAAAGAAACGTTCAGAGCAAGGTGCTGAAATCTGCTGCTGGGAGGTGAGAATTCCTGCAGCCAACGGTGGCACCTGCCCCTTGAAGGTGGAAAGAACGAGAATTACCACGGTCCTGACTCCTCTTCGCTGGGAACGCCTGCTGGCAAAAGACACTTCATCTTACTTTGCTTAATTCTAGACAGCCAGTCGTGCTTGGTTATTGTTTTTAGTTTTACATACTAGTATTGAATTATTTTTTATGGATGTTATTTCTCAATTAGCATATTCCCTGGAGACAGCACAAGCCTCTAGAATTTAGCTTCTCCTTGGCTGTAATCACTACTGCCACGTGTACCACCTGGGAGCTGGTTTTATGTGCCTCTGGCTATCCTGCCCAGGCTAACCCATGGGCTCCACGGACTAGCTGCAGAGGAGGATCTGGCTTACCCACGTGGGGTCACAGGCTGTGAGGATGACCTCAGGCTTGTCCAGAGGTGTTGGCTGGACACTAAAGAGAACACATGAGCACCTTCAGCCATGAATACTCTTTGACGGTCCTTGGGACTGACAGATGTTGGTCCTTAGGTGCAAGGTCAGAGGTTGACCTTGAAGCTACTGGGCTCTAATGGAGATTTCAGGTGGTATACTTCCAGACTGCTCATCAGGCTCCCTGCCTCATAAACCCCTTGCTAAGAGCAGCTAAAATAACAATAACAATGGCAGCCACTGATTGAGAGCCTGCCAAATGCCAGGCTGTCTCCTAAGCACTACATATATATCATCTCATTTAATGCTCGCAACAATGCTTTGAGGCAGTTGTTATTATTTATTCCCATTTTGGAGATGAGGAAACTGAGGCTCAAAGAGATGAAATGATTTCCTCAAAATCCCATGGCTGGCAGCCTGGCTCGAGAGTCTGTACTCTCATCCACGATCTTGTAAAATCTCCAAATTAGTAAGAACTTCACTCACCAGCTTCTAGGTCCTGGATGGGGAAAGCCAGCTAGAGCCACAGATTTCTCATTCTTTACCTTTCAGCTCCAATGAGGAGACTGGAGAGCAGTGGTCTTATCAGGGTCACAAAGGAGTCAGGGCTTGACTCCCCCTCCCATTACTGTCTGTGAACTTGAGCTTATCCTCTCTGAACCTCAGCTTCCTCATAGACAAAAGGGGGATAATAATATCTACCTATTTTAAGGATTGTGGGATTGCATGATTTGTGTGTAATATGGGGATAGCAACGGCATTGCCCTTATAGGGTTGTTGTGAGGATTTGGTGTGTTATTGCATATAAAGAGCCATGAATATTTCATGATGGAAAGCAAGTGCTCAGTACATGTCACCCACTGATATCAGCATCAGCATCATCATCATCACCCCTACCACCATCACCATTATCATCATCATCATAACTCCTATTTAGAAGACAATATTTATGTCTTTCTAAAAGACATATGGGGTATGCCTGGCACATCATTGGCATCCAATAAATACCAGCTCCATCTACGATCTCCCTACTTCCCAGGGCTCCCAATGTCATGCCCATCAACCTCTTGAAGGTCCATTCTAGCCTCACCCAGCTTTCAGTCAGAGGCCCTTGCTTTGGTGAAGAGTGACCTGTCTCCCAGAAGAAGCTCACACAAAGTAGAGCTGGATGGTGGGTGCAAACCCTTACTTCTCCTCTCTCTGTTTGCTGTGATGTGCAAGAATGCACCTCCTTCTCAAGAATGCACCCCTGGGCCCTCTCCACTAGCCAGGCCTGTCCCCACGCACCACGGCATGGTTCGCTAACCTGCACAGTGCCACGCACACAGTAAGTAGAGTTCAGTAGAAGCCAGTTGAAATCTAAATGTCTGATGATTAAGAGAACAGGTAAGCAAAGTCTGGCACATATATCCCCAACTACCATGCAGCCATCATAAATGATGGATCATCTTCCATTCATTTTGAGACATGTGGTTTTTTTCCTGAAAACTTGCCCATAACTGAAATGTTCCACATTTCAGTGAAAATAAGTGCACTGTTGGTGCTATTCATGTTGAGTTTAACTGACATTTAAAATGTCTTCAGAAAGATCACACAATGATTCAGTATTGTAACTCAAATTCACTATGTTTGCAGGATGGCATGGAAATGGCCACCTGGTATATGATGAATTCTCCATCTAAATAAGTTAAAAGATCTTGTATTAAAAAATAGATAAGAAATAGTAAGTTCTGAGAGAGAGGAAAGCTTTGGATCACGGCTTAGTTGACAATGTCTTCCCCTTTCTTAGTGGAACATGAAATAACAGCACATCTTATAATTGACTATATCTTATATTCATAAAATACATTATAGGAAGCCTTTGCAATACTATAATAATGTTGTCAAAATACCTTAAAATTGCATTTATAGTATGATTATGATTACAACTGGGAAAACGCACAACAACATCAACAAAACAGGGTATGAAAAAGAAAGACTGAAAAGAAATAAACCTAAAAGTTAATGGAGCTTGTATTTGGGAGGTGGAGTAAAGATGGAATCCTCTTTAGCCGGCAGAGAGAAGGAAATGCATTAATAATTTTTGGTCCATCACTCTTGAATTCAATTATCAAGCAGTTTGGATGACTTTTCCTTCCCAACCTAGGAGAGTATTTAGAATCTCTGGAGTGCTACAGAATACAAATGTTGGAAGCATTGCCCCAGGATAGGAGAGGTAAGCTCTATGCTCTCTCATAATCCACAGAAAGAGTAGCCCTAGAGGGGGCAGCTGGAGGCTGTGGCAAAAGCAGTGATCAAAGAAAAGAAGGAAAATGGAGAGGGAGCATGAAGAATTCATTGGAAAACTCATGTACCTTGAAGGTAAAGGCAGCAGTCATTGGAAGAGAGATGAAATCAAGTAGCAGATAAGTCTAACGGGGTAAATCAGAGAAGGCGGGGTGGTGAGAGGAGGGTGTGAAGAGGAAGAACAGAGTGAAGGTGAAGGCAAGAAGGTCAGAAGAGGGAAATCAAAATAAACGAAGGTGATGATTTACATCTGCTACCAAATGTACAGCCTCATCTATTTCCTCCCAAAAGAAAAGGAAAAAGAGTTCACCAAAGTCTAACAGTAGTCAAGAGAGTAGGCTTTGGAATCATATTCTTGAGCTCTAATCCTCTGCCTCAGTCTGCATGTAAAATGAGAATAGTGATGGTACTTGGTTTACGGGGTTGGTGTGAGGATTCAAAGTTATTACATTTAAAGAGCCATGAACTTTGCATGGAGCGAAGCAAGTGCTCGGTACATGTTATCCACTGATACCATCATCACCATCACCATCGCCACTATCATCATCACCATCACCACCATCATCATCATCATCACCACCACCGCCATTATCATCACTGACACCACCATCATCATCATCACCAACGCCACCATGACCATCCTTACCATCAGCAGCAGCACCATCACCATCACCACCATTATCATCATCATCACCACCATTATCCTCATCGTCATCATCATTATCATCACCAGCATGATCATCATCATCATTATCATTATTTTTGCTTAGAAGATAATATTTATATCTTTGTAAAAGACTAAATAATGGCTTTTGGATAAAAGGAGGGGGAAAAAGATAAATGTTTTAAGTAGGAAGCACACAAAAGCAGCAGCTTCAACTCACTGCTCCTCAGAGGGCTACGTCATCTATACCTTGGTAACACCAGGTCATGAAATAAAAGCAGTTCTTGAAACGGACGTGGTCTCTTTCCTGGTGGGGACTGTCAAGGGTGCAGCAGAGATGGGAGGGTGGATAAAGACTGATGGAATATCGCTGGTAGACAGAAGGTGGGGTGCATATTTCTGAGATCTGAAACACAGCTCTCCTTTCCTGTCCTCCCAATTTTTAAAGGCGAGAATTTCCAAAATAGCTCTGTTGACAGCTGAGTGCCCGATTACCAGGAAGCACGGAAGAAGTCCCAGACATGTAGGCTTTGGAACAAGCCAAGGGTCCCAACACGCCTGACAAATGCTTCAGTTGTGGTGAATGTGTCATCATTTTCCTGTCTTGATTTACTTTTCAGAAACGATAGTGTTTGTTTGCCTCTAGAATGCTACCTGGTAACTTAGGGTGTTCTGTTTTCAGAAGGTTGCAGCTGCAAAAGAATCATCCAGAAGGGGAGAGGGTGGTAGAGGAGTATCACAGTTATTTTGCCTGTCCAGTCTCCAGCCTGGCCCTGAGGTCATGCTCTAAGTCATCCGTGCACTTCTGCTCTTGTTCTCTGAACCCATGCTCCCTAAGGCAGCTAGATAGATCTCTCAAAAAATGTCATTGGATCTTGTCACTCCCCTGCTTAAAACCCTTCAGTGGCTTCCTTTATTCCTTGAGGATAAATCCTAGCTGGCGTCCACTACTCTCTCCAATCCCAAGCTCCTTCAGTCACTCAGGCCCCTTTTTTGCTCTAGCCCACAAAAAGTCCTCCTTTCTGTCCCAGGGCCTTTGCACTTCTGTTCACCTTGCCTGGAATGTTGATGCTCACTCAGTCCTTCCAATTGCAGGCTCTTTTTCATTCCTTGGCTTTCAGCTCTAACATCATCTCCTTTAAGAGTTCTTCCCTGACTTTCCTCCTCCCTCCATCTGCCACCACAAGGCCCGGTTCAATTTCCTTATTGCACTCATCACAGTCTCTATTTCTTTTGCATATTTACTTGTTTACTTGCTTATTGGCTTCTTCCTCCTCGGTCATGTAAGTCCTCTTAAGGCAGGGGCCTTTTTGTCTTTGATTTGTTTACTGTTTTATTCTAGCACTTAGCTCTGCATAACATCCAAAGATGATAACTTAATGGATCAATCATTCAGTCAATCAGTGAATGAATGAACCAACTGATTCATGAAGGAATGGATGTACCTTAAGCATCTTAAGCTGGTGAAGACAAGTCAATCCTCTTTGGATCCCCTTCCTTGGCCCCTAGCCTCCAAAGATGATAGAAGGATGTTGCGGGTGTCTTCTCTTGGAAGGGGAAGAGAGTCCCAACAGACTTCACCAACCAAAGGGTTGGAGAGGAGGAGACCCAAGTGAGAAGAGCATTGCCACAGGCTGTAGGACCCAGGACGCAGGAGCCTGACAGGGACTTGAAGTACCAGAAACACTGGCCACATCATTACTTCATTTCAACAACCAAAAAAAATGCATATATTGAGCTCCTGGTGGGTACTGCCACTGCTATGTTTCATAGATGCTGACACTAAGGACATGCAATTAGACTCACAAAGGCTTGGTCCAGTGGCTTCTCATTATTGCTTTGTGGCTGCAATCCAGAGCCTGTGTTTTAATCTATAGCAGGAAGGGTAAGGCTGGAAGAAATAAAATTTTATACCCACCCAGTTCCAAAGGCCCCTCTCCTTTCCCTTCCATTCCATGGGGCCAGAGATAGTATAAATTGAGTGCCTCAGTCTAGATCCCACCTCTGCCACCAACTCACTGCGTGGGACAAGAATGTCCCTCACATCCTGGTCAGGAGAACAAACTCCTCAATCAGACTGACTGCATGTGAGCCCCAGTTTCATCATGGACTAGCTGTGTGAACGAAGGCTGTCTGCTCAAATTCTCTGAGCTTTGGTTTCCTCATCCTTAAAATGGAGATAATAATACACTCTATTCATAGAATTGTGAGGATTCAAAGATCTATGCAAAATACTGAGCACAGAGCCTTGTACAGAGCAAGCAACTAATGTTAGCCATCCTCAGCAGGAGCAGCGACACCCTTTTTTGGGCCTTAATATTTCATTTTAGAAAATGAGATGGGTTGGAGCCACATTCGTTTCCCAATGACGGGATACAGAGAAGAGTTAATTTTAGGTGATACTGTGATCTCTACGAATCTCTTCCAGGGAAAATATCCCACAAGTAGATTGAGCTCACTGGTTTAATGCAGACCTGTCAAAGCTCCAAAATAGCTAGAGATCTGAAGCAGGGTTTGGAATGAATCAAACAGGTTGGCTGCCAAGGGGGGACATCATATCTCTGTCAAGTGCCACCTTGTGGGGAATTGCATGCCGCTGGGTCATTGTGGGTGTTTCTTGGAAGAATTAACGTGGAACTAAGAAGAGATGCCAAGGGTTTATGAGCCAGTGAATACGGTTCCCTTTCAATGAACGGGACAGAACTGGCTCAGGGCTAGGAAAAGCAATGCCCTCAGTCATACAGTTTTTTCAAGAGAAGTCTTCCTTCAAACCAACCCGTAAACTTTCCTTGAACACTCAAACGGGAGGCAAGTAGATGGTGAGTGATGTTCTCATTTTACATATTGAGAAAACACGGCCTAGAAGTTGTTAAATAAAATGACTCTGAGACCACACCTTGAATTTCATACCTTGAATTTCTATTGCGTTCGTCTTCTGAGAAGCTTGGAACACTCACCCAAATTGTGAAATGACTTGGCCCCATCCTCACAGTCATACCGAGACCAGGATCAGAGCCTGAACATGTGACACCCTCGTCAACAGCACACACATCAATCATGCTGAGGTCCTGCATTATGTAAATACCGGCATATTTATTAGTTTGTGGTCTTGCTGTCACCTCATTCCTTGCCGAGCGGCAAGCCAATTACGTGAAACCTGGCATCACTCAGAGTGTAGACGGATGGGGTGTATCAGTGGCTACCAATCACCAGAATATTGGAAGGAATCCAATAAAGGAGATGGAGGATAGAGAGGGTAAATTAAGAAACATGCTGCCTGGTGTGGCTTGGGAGTCAGGCAAATCTTGATTTAATTATAACCTAAGCTGAGCAGGGATAGTCACCAATTTGAATCTCAGACTTCCCCTCTGTGGAATGGGTGGCAATAGCAATGATGAAGGTCAAATGTGACAGCATCTATGGAGAGTGTCCCAGTATGTGGCAAAATGATGATTCTCTCCCCGCTAGAGATCCTTAGGGACAGGCCAGCATGCTGTGCTAGAGAGTCTTCTGTGAAGTTATCCTTGACTATTCTGGCAAAATTAGATACTATTTTGTCTGGCTTTCTCAGCACCTCGAACATGTCTCCATGAGAATGCTTATCAGACCACACTCTGACTGTCCATGTAAATAGCTAGCTCCCAGTATGACCAGGAGATCCTTATGGGCAGGCATACTGTCTTTTTATGTCTGTATTTCCAGTGTCTCAACTGTGCTGTCCACTATGACAGCCACTAGGCACATGTGGCTATTTACATTATTTAAATTACATTAAAAATTCAGCCTCTCAGTCACACTAGCCACATTGCAAGTGCACAATAGCTACATGTACTTACTGCCTTGGACAACGAAGACACAGAGCATTTCCCCATCGCACAAAGTCCTGTTGGACAGTGATGACACAGGAAGGCATAGAGTAAATGTCAGCGTCGATTAAGCAGGAAGGGAGAAACGGAAGTAGGAGCGGGGATGAACGTGGCCTGATGGACCATGTGCTAGACGTGGCCTGATGGACCATGTGCTAGGGTCGAAACGCAGAAACAACGATTCTTACAACATACTCACTGAGACTTTCAACCTTCCCTTCATTCCCAATTTTCCTTATTTTCTTCAAATTGATCTTAAAATTTCATGTAAAATTTGAAAACACACATGCTGCATAAAATGGGATTTGGTGAGGTAAACATCCATACTGACTGTGAATCTATTCAATTTGTAAAGATTACACTTCTTAGCACAGTACATACTACAGGTGCTAAATGGGTAATGTGACCAGATTTCCTAAGGATTATTGGCCAGGCATTATTTGTGTATCATCATATTTAATTCTCATAATAACTACTAGAATACTCATTTTACAGACGAGACAATTGAGGAGTGGGAGATATGAATTGCCACAGGTCACAGAGTAAGTGTCAGAGCTGGGACTCAAACCATGGATGCCTGGCCCTGGATGCCAGGGTCCCAACCACTGTATGTCCTGTCTAATGAGAGCCAAGCAAACTCAGTCTGCACTGCTGTTGCTCGCCCACAATTCTCACACACACAGGTTGCTTCTGGAGAGGGCCTGGAGGAATCGTGCTGGATCATTTCATCGAAGTCACCAATCCAAGCTCTTCATTCTCCCACCCCCTTTACTTCCCAGTTTCATGTCAGTTGGAAGTTGGATTAAGGTTTTACAAATTAGCCATGATGTTCTCCTATAGGCCCAAGACCATCCATAGGGCACCGCTGGGTCCTCCAGAAAAAAAATAAATAAATAGGAAACTAATGAGTGTCATCACATGGTCCAGTGATTAGAGTAGTGATGGCTACCACTGACCTTGACTCAGAAGGACTCAGACTCCTGAAGAGGGTCATGGTATATGTACCAATGCCCAATAAGACCAGGATAAAAGGAAGGTGCCCATCCACTCATGGTTCAGTAGAAAGTAGTGAACCAGATACCAATGCTCCGTTGACTAAAGGAAACAAAAGGTAGAGAGAAGGAGGGAAAATAAAACCATTAGGGTAATGATGCTAATGGTTATTATAATAATAGCCCCATTCAATGGGCACCTACTTCCTGTGCGAAGCACTGATGGTGCCATATTGCTAAAGCTCATGTCTGATCCATAAGGAAGAATCTTTCATCCTCATTGGAGCAGGGTCAGGTGGGGTGGTGGTTATAAGCCATGCCCTCCAAGGTTGTAGAAGGCACGAGCAGTCTCAGAACCTGTATATGTCCCTGACCCCCCTGGGGGGGTGCCGCAGTGACTTCTCTGTTTCAACAAGAGATGAGGAATGAGTCTGGGTATTTCAATTCTTGGAGCAGACAAGCCACAAAAGAACAACACTTTGGGGTAAGAGTCAGGCCCAGGTTTACTCATCAAAAAGCTGCCAAAGAACTCCATGGGGGGGACGACACATGCAACTTGCAAAGGCTTTGCTGTGAATAGTCAAAACACTCATGAGTTGCAAACCCATGAGATAGTTCTGTTTCGTGATATTATTGGAGAGGGCTGAATATAGTTCTGATATCTTTCAGTGCACTGAACAGGCAGGAGAGAGGCAAGGAGCCAGGGAGGCAAGAGGAATTGAGGTATTTCAAGAACCAGACACTTCCAAAAATACGACCATGTTTGATGGAGGTAATTGGCAATCACGTTACTCTTCTTCCCCGAAGCTTGAGATGACTCCCCACGGTCTCGGGAAAGGGCTGTGATGTCACTCACTGCCTGCCCAGCTTATCTCTTTCCAGTCTCACCTGGAGCTTCTCTCCCAGCAGGGGCCTGATACACTAGCTATAAGGGACGATGTGCTGTCCCCTGGATGTGTCACACGTATTCAGGTTCCCTGAGTGGGCTCAGGCTCATACCTCTGCCTGGAAAGCCCTTTTGCTCCCTTCTCTGATCGGAAGAAAAACCCATTTATCTTCCTGGCATACTTGGAATGTGGCCACCTATGTGAAGTCTTCTCTAACTCCCCATCAAAGCTGAAGGCATTGATCTCTCCATGCTCTGCTCCTTTCCCACTATAGCACATGACCCCAGCATCCTATTTAGTTGTACATGGGTCTGTCTCCTTCTCAGGACCATGAGTGCTTACAGGCAAGAGTGACATCCAATTTATCTTTGTACTCTGCAGTAAATATTTGCTGAATGAGGGAATAGATTTGTTGGGTATCCATGTGATAGGAAGCACAGTCTCTTGGGGGTACCTCACAGTCCAGAACAACGCACATGCACCAGGAATTGCTTTTTTTATTTTTTCTTCTTTTGGTGAGGAAGATTAGCCCTGAGCTAACATCTATGCCAATCTTCCTCTATTTTGTATGTGGGTGGCCGCCACAGCATGGCGGATGAGTGGTGTAGGTCTGCGCCTGGGATCTGAACCCACAAACCCTGGGCCGCTGAAGTAGAGCAAGCCAAACTTAACCACTATGCCACGGGGCCAGCCCTGGGAATTGCTTCTGTCTATGGCATGTGTGCACGTGCGTGTGCACACACATACACACAATACACATGCACGCGTGCACAGATACACACACACAATGGTTTTTCAAGGAACTAGGCAAAGAACTTACAGGAGACAGGGCAAGATGGATTCCAATGCCTGTAAGAACTGAGAACTCATTTTGAATTAAAGTCTCCAGCCTTTCTTCTCAGAGGACCTGGAATGGCTTCTTTCAAGCAACAGGGAAAAATGATGTGTGTGCAGACACCGACACACCCATGTGCAGTTTCACGCATTTTGAAAGGATCTCATCTCAACCACATGCTTTCAGAATCATATTTCCTAATGCCATGTAAGGCCTGGGTAAAATGTGTTAAACTCAAATTCTGGATCTTCCGTAAAAGTATGTGAAGTATGCCAACAAAAGTTGAATACAATAATTATTTTGCAGCCGAGCTCCGTGTTCACAATTCACATGCAAAGTACGGCCTGATCCCAATTAGCTCAAACTTGTTTTTGCTTTTCATTGTTTATCGCCTGCTGCCCACCTTCCTGGGACTCCTCCTTTTGGGTTATTTGTTCAGACTTCAGCTCCAGACACACCACTGTGATTTCCTTTTTAATAAACACTATCCAGTGAGTAGTGGAAAACAATGAGAGGCACCTGCACTCTATTATAACTTCTCATTCCACCCACAAACGCGGAGCTATGAATAAGTGAGAACCACCACGAGGCTAAGAATAGTAACAGCATTTTCCCATAAACACGGTATCAGAAAACTTCAGCTAACATGAAGGACCAAGTACCCCACTACCCCATTGTTTTCAAGGGGGGGAGAAATGTCACTGGGAGAGCCAACTGTCTGCTGTCTGTCTGTGGCCAATGACTTGGTCGTGGGTGGGGCCATGGGACCATTCATTGCAGGCTAGGACACAGCTGAACATTCCTGAAATCTTAGGGATGGGCAGTGCTAATTAATGACAGACCAGGAACCAGAGGCAGACGTTCTAGAAGAAAGAACAGGAGATGTGGAGTCACAAATGTATACTCAGGCTCCATCTTATGCATACAACACATATCTGTTGAGTGCCTAAAACAGGTGCAGGCACTCTGCTGCGTGCCTGGAATATAGCACTGGTGAACACAGCTATCAAAGACCCCTGCCGTCGTGGAGTTTACAATCTAGCCACTCACTAGCTGTGCTACCTTGAGCAAGTCACCTAATTTCATTGAGTCTCTGTTTC
This sequence comes from Diceros bicornis minor, assembly GCF_020826845.1. Lineage (NCBI taxonomy): Eukaryota > Metazoa > Chordata > Mammalia > Perissodactyla > Rhinocerotidae > Diceros > Diceros bicornis. The sequence goes on along the minus strand of NC_080771.1, from coordinate 28,658,061 downwards.
CCACCTGTGAAATGGGCTAAAAACAAGCCTAAGTCCCAGCTGTCAGAAGCCTGGAGTGAGCTGGTAGCAGCCGTGCTGGTAATAATAGTCACCACTTTTTTTGGTAAAATTTCCTCCAAAGTATTTATTGCCTACAAAGAGACCGATGGTAACTTTACAGAAGAGGACGCAGCAGACTTCACATTGACCAAGTGATAGAGATTAACAACACCAATGAAGAGACACATGTACACTATTAACCCCTTGATAAGACACACTGAGAAGGACATAGCATAATTTCTGTAATACTCTTTTTTTGGATAGATTTTTAAATTGTAATTATATATATGGAATATAAAATTTGCCATTTTAACTATTTTTAAGTGCACAATTCAGTGGCACTAATTACATTCACAATGTTGTACAACCATCACCACTATCTATTTCCAAAACTGTTTCATCACCCCAAACAGAATGGTGACCACTTTTGAACATACATTTATGTTGGACACTGAGGTTCTTCAAAGGTTTTGGTGGCAACTACATTCATTCAGTGGTCAAGGCCAAGATCTTACAAACATCCCAGACTCCTTCCTCTCTCTCCACTCCACTTCCAATCCATTAGAAAAACTGCTCTCAGGCTAAAGCCAGCCTCTGACCACTGCTCACCACTGCCATTGCTACCTCTCTTGCCAGAGCCACTATCATCTCTCTCTTGGATTACCGCAGAAGCTCCCTCACTGGGGTCCCTACTTCAGTCCTCACCCCTCCCCAAGCTACTCCCAACACAGCAGCCAGAGTGATCCTATTGAAGTGCAAGCCAGTTCATGGCACTCTCTGCTCAAAACTCTCTAAAAAGCTTCCCATCTCTCTTGGCATGCATGCTCTGGCCAAAGGCTAATTCTCAGGCACCCTCTCATCCCTTCACCCGTACTCATTGTGCTGCAGCTGGCTTCCTTGTTGTTCTTCAAATGTGCCATGCCAGCTCTGACCTTTAGGCCTTTGCATCTGCTGTTTCCTATATCTGGAATGCTCTGCCACCAGCTTATCACTTCCTCAGGTCTCTGCTCCAACATCAGCTTTCCAGAAAGGCCTTCCCTGAACATTCTCTATAAAATGGCACTCCTTATCCTGTGCTACTTATTTTCCCCAAAGCACTTATTAGCATCTTCAATCTGCCAGTCTTCACAGATTACCTCTCAGCGCAAAACCCAACTAACATTGCCCATTGAGACCGGGAACAGTTCCCCTCTAGCCACAGGGCACTATGTTAGGCTTTGCCAGTAGAGGGCGCTGGAGGGACAGTGGAGGAGCCAGTTCTGTGTCTCAGGAGGCGCCTCCCAGTGGGCAGCTTACTCCTGCCACGCCTACCCCCACTCCTAGGGCAACTTCCCAGCACACCACCCCCAGTGGCAGATTTCCAGTGACTTCCATGGTAGGCACCTCCATAGACAGGCTTCCCTGGCACCATGGAGAAAGGCTTCCCAGCAAGTCCTACCTGCACACGCCCTCAGAGAAAATTTCTCCGTCATCCAATAAACCATGGCTGGCCAGATGCCAGTCTTGGGGAGTGGGGGCCCCTCTTCCTGATGTGTTCCTTCCTTGGGTGCACTGCCTCAGCCCTTGGGGCAGTGGCTGCTCCCAAATCTGTACTCCCTTAGGAGCTTTACTGTAGTTAATAAACCTTTATATTAAACTTTCCCTGTTAACATCACTGTGTAGTTTCTGTCTCCTGATTGAAACCTGACTAATACAGTGGCAGATGCAAGCAAGCTGTGTTCACTACTTTACTAACAACTTTATATTTAATAGTTTGTTTACTACTTGTGTTTGACACATTATAGGCGCTTGATAAATCTTGGTAGGTAAGTTGGTAAGAAGGAAAAGAGAGAAGGAAGAAGGAGAGAAGGAGGGAGGGAGGATGTATGGATGGGTGGATGGTGACCCCAACTCCATGTAGCATTACATGGTCTATAACAGCACTAGGTATGCAGTAAGCACTCATGAAATAGTCATCCGTTCATCTCCTTGAAGCCCTTACATGACTCCATTTAACCCTTGCCATCCTTCCACCAACTATTTGGAAAATGGAAATACCTCACTGTCAAATGCCAGAATCTAAAGCCTGGGCCTGCCCCATGACTTTCTTGGAGAAAAATGGCAACAACAACATGATCAAAGGGAGAAAGAGGAAAGAAAGCATCCCCGGACCAAACCTGGAACTTCTGGTGCTTGTTTTTATTCCGATGATCAAAACAGAATGGAAAGAGTTGGCTTTACCTACACCGTGGTGCAGCTCGCTTCCTGCTCACGACAATGGCAGTGGGTCATGTTCTCCTTTCTCTTTGATTGGAAAACCCTGTGTGGGTCAGCATCTGATTTCTGGTGTGACTATTCACTTTCTCATTCTACAAAAAGATCTACAGTAGGCTGTGAAATGAGCATTTCACGAAAGCATAAAACGTGCCCGATAATTAAAATGCTCAGCAATTAGAGTGATGAACTATACTCCAATCTACTCAGTTAATTTCATAACCTCAGAAAATTATAAAGAAAAACTATTTGGAGATTAGAAAGCTCTAAAGGATTTTTTTTTTTCCTTTTTGACTCATCTATCATTTTTTGGTTTGCTTACAATTTCATTCTCCTTCAGCTGTTTTTCTACTGTGGTCCATTTGCTTCAGAATCATCCTGGCCATACTTGTCTGCTTACAAAATAAACCAAGAAGAAAGCTACAAAATCCCAAAGCCAAGAATTACGATGACCTAATAAAACACATAATAAGCATATAATACAGCTAATGAAAGAACACAAGAGTATTTAATACCAACTCTCTGATGTAAATAACAACTGTCTATTTCAATTACTGCTTTCTTTTTACCTCAAATTCTAAACAGTACTAGAAGGAATTAGCACAGTGGAAACTCACGGTGCTGGAATGTAGCTACGAACCAAAAGAAAGCAAGAATAAAAAGGCATCTGAGTGTCAAAATGGATGTCACTTTCTCCAAAGGAGATAGACAATTGGCCAAGGAGTATATGAAAACATGCTCAACATCATTACTCATTACAGAAATGCAAGTCAAAAGCACAATGAGTTATCACTTCACATCTTCTAGGATGGCTTTTATTAAAAAAACAAAAATGGAAAATAACAAGCGTTGGTGAGGATATGGACAATGTCCTGCTGGTGGAAATGTAAAATGGCACAGCTGCTATGGAAAACAATTTGGTAGCTCTTCAAAAAGTTAGACCTACAACTACCATATGACCCAGCAATTTCACTGATAGGTAAGTATCCAGAAGAACTGAAAGCAGAGACACAAACAGATATTTGTGCACTAATGTTCACAGCAGCGTTAGTCACAACAGCCAAAAGGTGGAAGGAATCCAAGTGTCCATCAACAGGTGAGTGGATAAACAAAATGTGGTCTATGTATACAATGGAATATTATTCAGCCATAAAAAAGAATGAAATTTTGATATATGCTAAAATATGGATAGACCTTGAAAACACTATGCTTAGTGAAAAACAGACACAGAAGCACAGATATTGTATGATTCCACTTATATGAGACAGCTAGAAAAGGCAAATTCATAGAAGCAGAAAGTAGAATAGATGTTACCAGAGGCTGCAGGGAGTGGGGAAGGGGGGTTATTGTTTAATGGGTACAGAGTTTATGTTTGGGATGATGAAAAAGCTTTAGGTATAGACAGTGGTTATACAACACTGTAAATGTAGTTAATGCCTCTGATTTATAAAATTACAAATGGTTAAAATGATAAATATTATGTTACATATATTTTACCACAATAAAAAAAATGGATGCCACACACATTAAAAATACACCTACTGTCTCATAGGAGAGCTTGCCAGGTCCTTGCTCTGGGCCTGTTTACTTCCATTTTACAAACAACTCCAACAAACTTGATGAATTGGATTCCTCATCTTAGAGTTTGGAGGCAGCTCACTCAGGAGGCCTCTGCACATTTTAATAAGGTTGGCAAATACCTGGGAGGGATGAAGAAGAGCAGGGCTTCTCGCCAGTCCTGGGTGATTCAAGCTTATCTGATGGAATCCATTTTAGACTAGCCTGAGAAATAGCCTTTTTGGAATAGTTTGGACATAGCCTGGGGCAAGGCATGGAGTCTGTCTAATCTCCCGCACCTGGCCTGTGGAGCCTGACCCAGACAGCACTCATCCCATAAACTGTCAGCAGACGGTGTGTGTGTGCACACACAACCTCTGAGTCACAGTTGTTACCCACAGTGGAAGGGCTTGAATGACAAGTCCTGGAGAGGTGAAAAGTCTGAACAACAAGAAAAAAAATCCCCACCTGGTGACCGGCAAAGAGAGCTCCACGCAGAGCAGGAATTAAAAAAAACCTAGAAAAACCAGTGGGACCAACAGAAGAGGCCCGTCAGGCAGCAGGCAGGCTGGGAGGGATCTCTGCAGCTGGTTCCAGTGAAGCCACAGCACCACACGCCACCCCTATGCCACTTGTGTGGGCACAGCGTGAGCATCCAAGGGGCTGCGATGGCCAGCAGTGATCTAGGGCAGCACTATTTACAGTGTGTTCCACGGGACCAGCAGCTCAACATCACTCAGAAACTTGTTAGAAATGGAAATGCGTGGGCCTCTTCTGAATCAGAATCTCTGAGGGCAGGGCCCAGCAATCAGGGTATTAATAACTCTCCAGGCAATTCTGACACCCTCTAAGGGGTTCTTAGGATTGCACTGCTGAGTGACCTGAGCCCTTATTCCAAGGGGTTTCCTAAGTGCCTCTGAGATGCTCCCTCCAAATGGTCCTCCCAGCCTGGTCCAGGCTACGAGGCTCCTGGATCTCTGACCACAGAGCACCGGCTCCCTGTCCCGCCCTTTGGAACTGCTCAGGGCACCTTGTATCTGTACTCCATTAACCTTTTCTGTGCAGACTTGCATCTCTCCAGCTGGATTCCCCCAGGGAGGGGTTCTTGGCTTTAGTCATACTTTTGTCATACTTTCAAATCATCGGGACCCCCCAATCACCCCTCACGGCTTACAACCCACCAGCACCCAAGTCAGGTAAATGTCTCCCTCCCTGATACCTCTCACGTCCATGCTGCCCACCCCATTCCCTTTGGTTTCACCATCCCAGCTCAGGGTTGGAAGAGTGGAATGGTGTTTCCTATAGAGATACTTATTTTTACGTCTGGTTTCTCTCCATGTCAGTCCCTCCTTGGCTCAACTGCCAGAGTGAATTCACTAAAGCTCTCCTTTGCTGTGACCCAACTCTTACTTAGAACCTTCAGTGTTTATACATCTCAGTAAGCAGATATCTATGCTCTAAAGGCACAACTTAGATACTTAAACACTTGCGTTTGTGAAAGTGAATTCTTTAAGAACACCGCTATACCACAGCAAGTCCAATAAATCCTAGCTATGAAGAACAACAGCAAGAGAACAGACACATGTAGAATGTTGACCATGTTCCCAACACTATGTGAAGCTCTCTGCAGACATCACCTCATCCAATCCTCACAACTTCAGGAGGTAGGTACTAGTCAGTCTTGCACCCATTTTGCACATGAGCAAACTGAGACTCAGAGAGACTCAAGCACTTGTCCAAGGTGATCACAGGCAACGTGGGGGAGCCAGGAATCAAAACAGCAGCATGGTTTTTGAACCCACCCCGTTATCCACCATCCTATACTGCACATGTGATTGAGTAAATGGATGAAGGACGGAAGGAAGGAATGTCAATACAAGAGGCAGGAAGAAGAGGATGCAATTTCTGGAGAAGTAAGTAGCTGATTTCGATAGAAACAGTCATGATCCTCCAAACTCACTCCCAGAAGAGGCCTCTCCCCACAACAATGAACTTCCCGCCACCAAGAGGATAAGAATGCCTGCCCAGTGGGGCTGGAGGAGCAGGCATCTCAGGTCAAGCTCCCAGAGGAATCGGGACTTGCCCAGCTCTGATATGCTGACTGAAAGGCAATGCTGGCTGGACTGGGAGGTGGCCCCCCTCCCCACAGAAACAACTCTTTCTGGCAGGAACGTGGAGCTATTTAACAACATCTAGCCATGTTTCGAAACAGGCGAGTGCCGGAAGACTGAAGACAATATGGCACCCCATAAACTGCTGAGTGGAGGAGAAGCATAGTGACTTTTCAGCAAAGACAGTGAAATGATTTTTATCCTGGAGCACCAGCTGATCCTACTCAGATCGCCACTTCTGGATCCCTCAGAGCAAATATTTCACGTATCCTGTGCAGCTGGTGCCATTCCAAGTATGATCTGGGCAGAGGCCCAAACATACATCCCAGACCACCACGCATGGATGGAAGGCAGAGCGAGAGAGGGGGTTCTCTGGCTCACGGTGGTAAAGGAAACAGACAGGAGTCTTGGGGTGCTGGGGGTTCGCACAACCCCATACGAACTCACCAAACAGAACAATTTGAAAGAGGAGAGAGACCTCCACTGTGCTAACAAATATGGTTTGGCTACATCTTAACTGAATATTGGATAAATTAGTCAACATCGACGGGTTTAGAGAATAACCAAAAGAACTGGGACAAAATGCATGGATACTAAAGAATAACTTTGTTGAACAAACACTTAATAAGTACCCACTGTGTGCAGGGCACTGAGCTAGGTGCTGGAATACAGTGGTGACCAGGACAGGCTTCACTTCAAAGGTAGCAATCAAGCAGTGAAAAATACCTCGGGAGTCAGAGAAACTGGGGTTGGGAGATTAGGAACAGAGACTTCTTTGGCTCAGTGTAAAAAGTTGTGTTTATGTCTGTCTCCCTCAACTAGATGGTGGATGCCTCTTTGGAATGTCAACTCCTGGAGGTCCAAAGCTTTGCCTAAGTCACTGCCTGGTGCATAGCAGGAGTTCAGTGAGTGTTGGCTGGGCTGAACAGAAATGAGTAAATGCTGCAACAAACATGTGAAGGTCAAAGAAGAAATCACATGGGAAATATTTTGAATGACTGAGAAGGAAAATACAATATACCAAAATGGGTGGGATGAAGCTAAAGTAGTACTTAGAGGGACATGCGTAGCTTTGTAATAAACATATGAATGTCAGACGGCCAGCGGCTTTCTAGCGGTTGACTGTGAGGCCTTCAGGCATAGGAACTGTTTTTGTAAATTTAGCTTCATATCCTCTGAGCCTAGAATAGTGCTTGGCACAGAGTACATGTTCAGGAAATATCTCTTTTAATGGAATGAAAATGTTCCATTGTGTTTCCCAGATGTCATACTCAGGTGTGCATCTGCATTTGGAGAGCTATTGTTCATCCGGTCCCCCTGCCTGGAAAACTCTGCCCAGCCTTTTGTTCTTATTGCTTCTTGTAAACTCAGCCTTCAATAATAATTAACATATATTAAGCTGAGTGCCAGATGCTGTGTTGGGTTCCTCTTAAGTATCATTTCATTTAATCTGCACAAGAAGCAGATACTATTATGATCCCCTAGAACCAAATAGTACTTGCTTGTTGTGCAGATATAGAAAGTGATACAGAAACTGAGGCCCAGATGTGTTAAGTAACTTGTCCCACATCACACAGCTGGAAGTAGTAGAACCGGGACTTGAAACTAGACAATACGAATCCAGAGCTGCTGTTCTCAACCACAGTGAATTACTGCCTCCCACTCAGGTTAGGAATAAGCTCCCAGAGAGGCTTCCTGGTAAACTGCACCTCCTCTGTGCTCCCCAAACATCCCGTGACTACTGTTATTACTGCACTACCACTCCCACAAAGTTGGGGTATGCTGCCCTATGCTCTGAGTTTCTCACGACAGGGGCTGGGTCTTACTGTCTCTGCAGCCTCACTAGAGGATTAATGCACAAGGAATGCTCAATTACTGTCTACTCAACTCAGTTGGAGGCGGGGGTGGAGGCGAACAACTCTTCTTAACCCATAACGTGCGCACAAATCACCTGGAGATTTTGTTAAAACGCAGATTCTGACTCAGCAGGTCTGGTGTCGGCTTGCAATTCTGCATTTCCAACAAGCTCCCAGGGGATGCTGATACTGGTGGTCCACAGACCAGGTTTGGAGTAGCCAGGGGAGAGATGAAAGAGGCGAGTCCAGTGACAGAGCTGCCTTTGGCTCTTAGCTGAAAAAGTTCCTGACTCTCTGATCTTGGGCAAATCAATTCACTGCTTTTGGCCTCAGATTCCTGATCCATAAAATGGGAACAACTGGACCTGCCTTACGCTTATTGCGGGGATTAAATCACATAACTTGAATGAAAAGCCCAGCAGATTTGACACCAAATAAGAGAGATATTTCTTTAATCTGAGAAATTTTCTCAATATTTATTTGTTGATTCATCTTCCTCGTGTAGGGTTTCTTGAATCTTTCGTAGACTGTCTTTTGTCTCCTGTATATGTAACACACACACACCCACACACCCACACCCACACCCACACCCACACACACACACAGAGATGGAAACAAAGAAAGTAATGACCTCGTTTTAAGTTACCTAGCTTGGGCTGGCTTTACTGCATGATTTTCCTCCCTAACTTGTTGATTATTATCTTTCTCCTCACACCAAGGGGGGTTAATACCTAAATCCAACAACGAAGGTGGGATTTTGAAGATGACGTTGAGGTGCCACAAACGAGATTTCCAAAATCCAAGGAGGCCATCAGCTTTTCTTGTCAGACTAAACAGGGGTGACCCAGATGTCACAAGGAACCCAAGTGTGTCAGCTGTTCCAAACAAACCAATCTTGTCTAGACCCGTGAGAGTCCTGAGGTCAAGAACTGCGAGCCCTCCACAAACCACAGAGAAACTGTTGGGGTAGCTGAGTGGAGAGAGAAAAGCAACAGACCAACCACAAATTTAGCCAACGCAAATTTCTCCCTGGTGATAAGAACCGTGTTTGTTGGTCTGGGAGCTGACAGGGCATTAGACAAGTAAACAAAACTAAATGAAAAATTTAAACGCTAAAGAGTTCTCACTGAAAACTCATTGGGTCTTTGAAATTTGTGGGGAAATGGGCCAAGAAAATCCAAACAGATTAATAAAGACAAGCAGATCCAACTTCTTGAATGTTCCTCTTTCTGACCTGGTCTGCTAATGGCCTACTACAAACTGAGTCCGGAAAAGACAAACCCGGTAACCTCTTGGGTGATGATGTAATAAACACAGTTGAAAACCTTTCAGGAACAGAAAAGAAAATGTAATAATTGTTATAAGAACAGAACAAGAAATAACCCCATACTGTCATTAGCTCATCATATCCTCCATGCATGTGAGGTACCATGCCTCAAAGACTCTCACGTCCCACGCCAGGCCAAGTATGTTCCCTGAAACTGGGAGTTTGAGATGAGCCATCTGACCCTAAATCCAAGATCTTGGCTCTTGGCCAAAGACAAGGGCATGTATCTGTTCTTGGAGGGGACACAAGACACAGACACAAAACCCCCAGTCCACTGTGGGCATCCCCTCCTGACTGTGAGATTGGGAGGGGTGTATTAAGTTGAATAATAACCCCCACCAAAAGGTGTCCATGTCCTAATCCCCAGAACCTATGAATCTACTTTACATAGCAAAAGGGACTTTGTAGATGTCATAAAATTAAGGATCTTGAGGTGCAGAGATTATCCTGAATAATCCAGGTGGGTCCAATGTAATCACAAGGGTCTTTATAAGAGGGAGTTAGGAGGGTCACAGTCAGAGGAGATGTGACAATTGAAGCAGAGATTGGAGGGATGTGACCTTGAGCCAAGAAATGCCAGCAGCCTCTAGAATCTGCCAGATGGAAGGAACAGATTCTCCCCTAAAGCTTCCAGAGGGAACCACTCCTGCCGACATCTTGATTTTAGCTCCATCAGACTCATTTCAGACATGTGACCTCCAGAAGTAAGAGAATCAATCCATGGTGTTTTAAGCCGCTAAATTGGTAGTAATTTGTTACAGCAGCAACAGGAAACTAACAAGGGCAGCGAACAGTCTCAGGCTCAAATTTCAGCTCTGCCTCTTCCAAATGGATGACTGTGGGCATGTGGCTTAACTTTCCCGAGTTTCCATTTCCTTGTCCATAGAATGGGAACTCTGTGGAGGGTTAGTTGTAAGGATTCAATGAGGACCTAGGTTAGTGCCTGACATATTAGCAGCCTCCCTCCACTGCTCCTGGATGACTCAGTATGTAAGAGGCTTGGAAACCAAAACCCTCCCTGGCTTAGTTTACAATAAGGGGATCCACCCTCAATGGCAGTGAAGGAAGAAGGAACAGAGAGAGATAAGAATAGGAAAAGATCCTGTCCATTGGGAACAGAGGAGAACATTATCTGTACCCTGCCTGGCTCTCTAGGGACGGTCAACACACACTTAGGAATTCACTTCTCATCGAGCTTGGCACCTTGGTATTTCCCTACCAGGCCCACCTTCAAAATACATTGGTATTTACATGAAATGGGTTCCCAGCTACTTAAACTGTTGACGCATCTTCCCTTAATCACCACTAAGCATCATGCATGGTTTCACTGAAGAAAGTACTCAGATCAGCCAGGAATCTCCCACTGGCAACCATATACAACTTGTACTATCTTAAATCAAATGTGGGAATGTAGTGACCTACATAAATGGCGGGAGCAGTTCCAGCTTCTAGCTACAGACAACAGAACTGGAGACTCAACACACCTAAAGTATGGCCCTGGTTTTATCTGCAGAAGGAGCTTTTTCGAAAGAGAAAATGCAGGACTGGGAAGTAGATTCTCTTCCAAACTTGAACACAAAATCTGCAAATAGTGAAGCAAATAACGAACTGAGATATATCCTCTTTACAGCAAAGGCCAATGTCTTATATACATCATCACTCTTGATGCTCGCAGTAACCTGTGAGTATATATTATCATCTCTATTTGCCTATAGGCTCAGAGAAGTGAATCAATTTACTCAGAGTCACACAGTGAAGAGAAGAAACAGGATGTGAACCAAAGGCAGAGCTCTTAATCTCCATGCTGTAGAACAGGGAAAGGCAAGCTAAGGAGATTGTACCCATGGGTGATGGTCTTTGCCATGCAGATCTGGGGAGATGATGCTTGGGATGGTGTTCAGTCAAAAGATACTGGCATCACAAACTCTAACACACTTGGAGAAAGCCTGCTTCACTTCTGAGGCAGTAACCATGCCTACCAAACTATGAATGATTAGAGCTGGCTCACAGACCCCATAGTAAATAATTTTGGTGAGATAGTTATTCCTTCTGTCCTCTTCAAGCCTTCTGATTGAAGAGAGTTTTGGTTTGTTTTTAGTTTATCTTGAACGCCTCTCTGCAAGTTGCTAGTCTCCCATTTACATGAAGAGAAGACAGGCCTTGGGCTTAGAATCTTCTCTGGTAACACCAGCTACTTGCAATTAATGATATTGTTCTGTTTCCATGGTATGTAGTTTTATCCTTATCTATTTTTGGCAAATCATATTGATTATTCCTTTATGACGGTGATAGAAAATTTCCTTTTAAAACAAAGTTCATGAAAGTATGAATTGATTTAAAGATACATTTTAATATTAATTAAATCTTAAATGTTGATTAAATAATAATATGGGAACAGTGTGAAGGTAGGAAGGTGAGAGGACTGACAGAAGTTTGGAAGGTAACACCCTGGCCGATTCAGCAAAGGCTCAACTACAACCCGACGCTCTGGTGTCCGTGAGGTTATTTATGCTTTCCTTCACGAAATGGGGTAGAGACCAGCCAACAGGCTGGCAATGGAGAGGGCATGGAGAAGGCATCCAGGGCTGGCCCAGGGACTGATATCCACATCCTTATCCACAGGGTGTGTTTCTGCCCATGGATGTTCTGCCTTCATAGCCACCCTTTAGACCTCACAATAATGGTAGTCCAGAGTCATCCAGGCTGCAAAATGTGCTTTGTTTGAGAAGGCAAGGAAGCAGGTGGTACCTTTTAGAAAGACATACATTAAAATAAATTTAAATATTTATAATATGGCACTTTTAAAGGATTAACCCAACTATTGTTAAATGGTTAAACTTCAACTATCTGTAAAATTTAGCTGTCTTAACAAGCTCATGCAGCTAGGGTTCTGAATGGTCTTTGCCATACCAATACATCACACCACAGACTGATTAGGTAAGAGGTCCAAAAGCAATGGACGGTGTCTGATAAGGTCACATTTGCTAAAGCAAACCTCACTCTAAATACAGGGTGGGAAGCGGGGAGACACAACATTTAACTCACTTTTCATTCACTTGGAACTAGGTAGTGGTGACTAAATAGTCAATAGTTTGGACTCTGAATGGGCAGCTAAAGATTATTTTCATTAATTTTATCCAATTGGATTAGTTATCTATTGCTGCATAACAAATTATCACAAAACTAAGTGGGCTCAAACAATTATAAGCATTTGTTATCTCACAGTTTCTGTGGGTCAGAAATTGGGGAGCAGCTTAGAGTGACGGTTCTGGCTCAGGGTCTCAAATGTAGCTCGAGTCAAGATTATAGCTGGGTCTGCAGTCATCCGAAGGCTTGGCTAGGGCTGGAGAATCCACTTCTAAGATGGCTTATGTGCACTGCTATGGGCAGGAGGCCTCAGTTCCTCTCCATGGGCTGCTTGAGCATCCTCACAATATGGCAGCCAGCTTCTCCCAGAGTGAGTGATCCCAGAGAGAGTCAGAAGCTTCAACGTCTTTTATGGCCTAGGCTCAGAAGTCATATACTCTGATTTCTGCAATGTCCTATTGTTACACAGGCCAGCACTATTCGTTGTAGGAGAAGACTACTAAGAAGTGAGAACCACTGGGGGACACATTTCTCAGCTTATATTTGATTCCTGGCTGGCTACCTTAAAGCTAGGAACAGTAGTTACTTAACTGTAGTTTAATGGAAGAATGAATTAACAAGCAGGTGAAACTGAGGGGTGTTAAAGATTCTAAAATTGACCCAATAATCTGTACAAAGTGCCTATAACTAATGAAACTCTCACGGGAATATTAAAGCTCTCTCAGAACACTAAAAATAATCCCTTCCCTCAACTTTTCTCTTGGGTTTGACAGTCTGTTTTGGCTAAAGTCCATCTTGTAATGGTCTAAGGTAAACTATTGCCTAACTAATCTTTTTTTAGAATTCCAGACTGAGTAAACTTCAGAGCTTCCTGAATAATGTCGAAGAATCCTATGGAGTTCTGTCCTTTCTCAACTGCCTTCACTCTGCCTCCCAAAGCTGCTCATTTTATTGATTTTTCTTTGTTCCAAATCCACATTAAATAAACTGAGTCTTAAAAGTGAACAAAATTGTCCACAAGCATGACATCTACTTTGCCACTTTAAGCGATGGGCCGACTGGAAAGGGTGGAAAAGTACACATGTTCACGATCCTCATTTGTCAAGGTGGTTCATACTAGAAGGTCAAGTTTCCCACGGTCCCTGCTCTCATTGCCTATATTCTCTCTCTCCACGTTCCACCATTTCTTCCCTTCTTCAAACAGAAGGCTGAAGATGGGGTGAGTTCTGATACTTCTCATGACCAAGAGTTCATGAGTGAGGCCTTCTTTTCCCAGGGGGATTTGGTCATACAATTTAAGAGCTACCATGTCTTACAAACCTACGATATGCCAGGAAACTGTTATTCTTGGCACGTGTTGTTCTCATCATTTAGTCCTGAGAACAATCCCATGATGTTATAATAACTATTAATATGCCTTATATACAGAGAAGGAAAGATTCGGGGAGGTAACTTGAGGTTCTGAGGCTCTTAAATGGCAGAGGTGGGACTGGAACCAGGTATGTTTGGGGAATTATTCCCATATTCTTTATCAGGGATGACACCAAACATATTTAACAGTTGGCACTGAGCAATCTGAATGGACACTGGTCATGTCCCTGGAGCGTGGATACTCCTCCCCCATCAAAGCAGGCATTAATCCTTCAGGTGGTGAGTCACCCAGGAATCCCAGCGATATGTGGGCACCTGAGAGCCTTGGGGCAGGACTATTTATCCAATAGTGTGGTAGTATCTGATATGATAACACCAGTATGGCCACCCTGGTAGGCACTAGCTGAAGAACATCCCTGCTCTTACCACATCATCATGCAGCCTTAGAATGATTAGTATCACAAGGCCCCATCATGCCAATAAAGACGGACATGGTCCAAGGGGAGAGCGACAAGTCCTGCTTTACCCAAACCTGGAGTTGTGGGTCACCCACCGCATTCATCACCTTCAGCAGATGTCTAAGACTCGCTCCTCAAACTCCTGGAATGAAGTCCTTCAAGGAGAGGCCTCTTTTTCACTTGTGTATCCTCTGACAGTGTAAAGGGTGAGCTGCTTCTGCACAGCACCCTTCCCCGGGCACAGCAATATCGCCCCAGGAGACAAGGGACACTGCAGGACACAGCACAGACTATGAGTAAGTTATTACCCATCGGCTGAGTTAGTACAGCTCCCAGCCACGATCGCTCAGCTCTACAAGAAAGGGCCTTAGAGATCTTCTCACCCACACCACCAAACTCAGAGGCCCCGGCAATGAAGGACAAGATCTCCTCTTTCAGAATACATAAAGAAAAGAGTGTATTTATTTGTGTCAAGGCTGTGCTCACTAATTAAAATGTCCTGTTTCCATGCTTTTGGATATAATTAAAACATTCATGAGTAAAATAAGCCAGACAGACAAAAACAAATACTGTATGGTATCATGTATATGTGGAATCTAAAAAAAGAAAGAAAATTCAACTCATAGGAACAGAGAGTAGAATGGTGGTTGCCAGGGGCTGGGGGGAGGGGAAAATGGGGAGATGTTGGTCTAAGGGTACAAACTTTCAGTTGTAAGATGAATCAGCTCTGAAGATTTAACGTACAGCATGATGCCCACAGTTAATAACACTGTACTACATACTCAAAATTTACAAAGAGGGTAGATCTTAAGCTTTCTCACACACACACAAAAAGGTAACTGTGTGAGATGATGGTTCATTAACTTGATTTTAGTAATCATTTCACGATGTATACATCTATCAAATCATCACGTGGTACACTCTAAATATACACAATTTTATTTGTCAATTATACCTCAATAAAGCTGGGGAAAAATAAATGGAATGCAAGGAAAGTTGCTTTCAAAGAAGAAATTCAAAGGCTGCAACACTGGTTGATATATAAGAAATGCATTTTTATTTAATAAATAACATTTATTTGGAGAGGAAAAAAACCTTCAGAACATGGAATCCAAGAAAGGAGAAAAAAGAAATTGTTCTGTGCAATGACACTTTAGCTTTCAAATTCTGGGCCATCTTCTTCCAAGTGTTAATGACCTAGTTAGTCCTTCATTCAACCATCCAATAAAAATGACAATGGTTACTTACTAACTCGCACATTGATCTTAGGCTGCCTGAAATCAGCCTGAATATCTTCTTCCCTGAAAATTCACTGAGCACTCATCAGTTGACTTTACAGCTGAAGGAAGCCTGAATGTTGGGAAGGGAAATGATGCTCCCAGGGCTTCATCTCCAACAAATGAAGTTAGGGAAGATGGTTTCTCCAGAGTCCAAGTCCTCTAGAGAAAAAGCTGCCACAGAGCAGAAGAGAAATGCTTGGCCAAATTCATTTATAATCACAATCCAATAATGCTTAACAATGCCCTATGGGATAAGCCTAAAGAAAATTATGAGAGTAATTACAAGGGTTCACATTAGTGATAATTTAATAATCATCCTTCTTGGCATATCTCTCTTCTCGAGATGGATAAGTTGGATTGCATTAGACAGACTTCCTCTGTCTCTGCCACTCGCAAACCATGTGACCTTGGAAAAGTCCCTTCAATTCTCTGCTTTCTTACTGTTTTATCGTCTGTAAGATGGAGGATACAATGCAAAAATTCTACAATAAATCTTGAGAAGTAGAAGTGGATGGTCCCTCTGACCCCAATATTCCTCCTGCTCATTGCATCTGGCTTATGCAGTGAGATTCCTAGGAGATTCCTGGAATCGTTGCCACTATCCTGGAAGACCCAGCCAACCAAAGGACCCAGAATTATCCCCATTGATATTTAAGCTGGAGTGTGCAGCTGCCCCAGGTAGCACCACGCCAAGTTAGGACCACGACAGACTTGGATGAGGAAGCTTAACCCCTGGAATTCCTGGCCAGCGAGCTAGACTGGCTTACCAGGTCATGTAAATAATTATATGATCAAATTTATTGGATGCCACTTATCACATAAAATTGTCATGAAAATTAAATAAGATAATGTATATAAAGCACATGGTAAGTGCTCCATAAATGTTAACTAAGATGGTTATCATGGGAAAACAGAAGACAAACACGTTTATCTTACAGATTTTTATCATGATTTAGGAGTGGGTTTAAAAATCTGCTGAGTTTGCTAGCTAAATTATAGTAGAAAGAATAGTCTTGTTTTAATCTGATATTCTCTAAGACTTACATGAAAACTATTATATAACATTTACCAAGATTTCAAGTCACTCAACTACTTAAAGGTATATTTTCAGTTATGTGTCCAAGTGAATCTCTCAATAGCAGATGTTGGACTAGAGATGTTGGGGTTCTCTTTTAGGGACTGAGACAACTGATTGGCAAGACTTGGTCTTTATTTGTGTTAAATAATCAAAGTCAGAATTTGTGTTCATTTTCTTGAGTGAATTTGGTGCTCTCTCTTCTCCTCATCTTTCTCCTCGTCTTCCTCCTCCTCCTCCTTTTTTACACAAAAATGTTGATTTTCTTCAGAGATATTATAGCAGCCCACCATCAAATAGAGGGGGCAGAGATGAGTGCCACTCAGTTATTCATTTCCATCTGGGTGACCACTTTGCCTCTAGTCTTGTTCTGAAACCCTTGAATGTCTTACCCTCTTTTTTTTCAATCACAGAATGTTGGCATATTGGTAATGAACTGGGCCTATATATTTTTTAACTCTTTGCAGAAACAGCTTCCTTAACTTATAGTTTAATATTACACTCTATTTTTACTCTAGGTAAATATAAGGCATGCATGACTGATGGAAGACTGTTCTGACATCTTTAGTAAACCCTTTTCTAAGATACAGTATCATTATCTGACTCTTTATTTATTTATTTATTTATTTATTTTTGTGAGGAAGATCAGTCCTGAGCTAACATCCAATGCTAATCCTCTTCTTTTTTGCTGAGGAAGATTGGCCCTGAGCTAACACCCATGCCCATCTTCCTCTACTTTATATGGGACGCCGCCACTGCATGGCTTGACAAGCGGTGCATTGGTACGTGCCCGGGATCTGAACCTGCAAACCCTGGGCCGCCGAAGCAGAGCACGTGCACTTAACCGCTGTGCCACCGGGCTGGCCCCTCTTTTTTTTTTTTTTTTTTTTTTTAAATAAATAAGGATCTACCTGATAAATTCTTAGAATTATGTTCCAGATTTAAGGTTTGCTAGTATACATCTATACTTCTTTTCATAAGTTAATGAGAACTTTGTTTCAGACTCCTACGAAACTCAGTTCAATTTAATGCTGGTCGACAGAATTTATCTACATTCCTGGTATATTCATCTCCTTTTTTATTGTAATTAGTTTCTGACACGTTGTTCAAAACATAAAATACATATGTCTAAGTGTCTTTTATATGTAAGGTGCTATTCCCTTTAGAGACACTTCAAATCTACTTTAGAAGAAAGTGTGGTGTCAATTCTTTGAAAGAGCGCTGTTATTTCTTCACTTTTTCTAAGCCAGCTGGCACCTCCTGCTCCTCATGGGAATTTTCTTTTCAGGTTGCACAGCTAGGAGTCCTGGTGACACCCGCTTCTCACAGCTCTTGGGAGTGACAGTATAGCTACGAAATTTTGTGTTTGGCATTTCAGTCCTTCAGATGGACCGAGGCTTGGAACAGGGATTAAGTGGAGATCACAGACCAGCCGACCTGGCGATGGCTGCTCTTCCTCTGTTGGGATAAGGGGACAGCTGAACTGCGCAGAGACCTCAACTTCCAGAGAGGAATCGCTCAGTTTTCTCTTTTCTTTTGTTTTGTTTCTTCTTCCTTGTTTCTAAGATGTGGAAAGGACTTTTGGAAATGCTTTCCTTATGCTGCCTTATTTTTCTCTTGATTTGGCCCATGATAATCTATTTACAACTAAAGGGAAAAAAAAAAAAAAGAAAGAAAAGGGGCTGCTCACAGTCACTCTGCTGAAAAGCATTTGACTTGTAAACAGTGCAAGCTTTTTAAAAGACTACTTTCTGGTCTTCTGTCTATTTTGAGGACCCTCAAAGTGAGGAAAGTCAAACCTGGTATTAAATAACCACCCAGGATGTGGCTGTCAGCTTGAGGTGTTAAGAAGAACAGTTTATAAAAAGCCTGGTTAAATATAGGAAGTACAGTTGCATTCCAGGTAACCTGAGATTTGAACATCCAATATGACTTTAATGGAAGCAATCTATTTGGCCCATTTTCACAGCTATGTAATATATTACGCCTATTTTAAGATCTGTAATTTTTCCTCCTTAGCTATTTCTCAACTAGACCAGAAAATACTTCCTCTAGCCTAATTCATGGCTCCATTATTATCCATATGTGCATTCCTCACCATTATTTTTTCCCTACTAAAATAAATACATTCTCAACTATTGTACCTACTCCTAATGTTAAGAAAAATCCCAAACATTAAATATTTCATTGTGATTTAATATTCTACCACCAGAATCCAAAACCCGAGTTTGAGTGTTTTTGTCCTTTTTCTTTTTTAATTAAAATAGTCATTTTAATGCAATAGTCTACATGGAATTTTTAAACATTTCAATGTTTTTTAACTCTCTTAAAAATCCAATTTTCTCCCCTTCCTCTCTGTAGGGCAAGGGCTTTGCCTTCTCTAGGGCTCTGTTTTCTCATCTATACAATGGTCCCACTACCTGTGTACAGGTGGATATAAGGATTTAAAGGTAATCTATATATGATGCATGGCACACAGACAGCAGCTAACTCACAAAAGCATTGTTTTTTTTTTCTTTTTCCGCTTGAGGAAGATTAGTCCTGAGCTAACATCTGTGCCAATCTTCCTCTATTTTTTGTATGTGGGTTGCCGCAACAGCATGGCTTGATGAGTGGTGGAGATCCGCACCCAGGATCCAAACCCACAAACCCGGGCTGCCAAAGCGGAGCGCATGGAACTTAAGCACTACGCCACCAGGCTGGCCCCAAAGCACTGCTGTTTTGCATTTTCTTATCCATGGAGGCAGCCCTTGGTCGTGGAGTGCCAGCCCACCGCAGCCTTGGTCCACCCACCCACAAGGCCTAAAACACACCCCGGCTGTGTGATCAGCAATTAATAATTTTAGAATACACTTGGCTAATTTCTTCCATCCCACTGCTAGGAACAGTCCTTGTTTTCGCCCAGGTTCGAATTTCACTGTGGCCCTAGGGGTATAAAGATGAATTATTTGATCGCAAGGAGAAATAGGAGACCATGTGTCAGGCTGCTTTGCAAATCAATTCACCTCCCCCCAAAGATGCTCCTTCCTACTTAAGATCTACAGCTTTACAAGGATTTTGGCAGCATCCGTGTTTGCCGTGTCAGAGGGCAAGGTGCATGCAGATGTAATATCACCGAGCGGTGTAATCCGAGCATGCATGAAAAATAACTGCAGAGGGCACGCCGCGAGCCCGAGGGAACCCTTTTGCCACGGGCTCTGACAGTACCTCAAATAAGCACCTTACCTAATCTCCCTTGTTGATTCCTATCTGCCCCCAGTGATTTCATGCAGCAGCCATCTGCTCACCGGTTAAGGCATGCTGACCGTGGCTATACTGTAATTAGAGCCGGGGTCTCTGACGGCCTGTTGCCGAGATGGGGCAAGACCCTAATGAGACGAGTGGGAGGGAGCCAAAAGGTGAACTTCACAGCCAGCATGGCTGGGTTAAGCTTCTACTATTTTATTTAACTCTGTATCCCCAGGGCTTGACATGGAGGAATGCCCAGGAAGTGCTGGAGACAGAAATCATTGAATGACTGCCTGAAAAAGAATCGAGCACTTTCTCCACTGGGCAACCGTCAGTATTTGCATATAGTCTTTGGGGCTATTTTATAGATATTTGTGATGAGCTGTTTGTAGGACATAGACAAGATTCTTTCATTCATTCATTCATTCATTCATTCATCAAACATGTATTGAGTGGCCACTCTGCCCAAGGTACTTGAGGACTCAACAGGTAGCCCAGGACACGGGGTACATTGCATAAATGTTAGATGCAGGAATGAACGAATCAGGTTCTGGAGAGGAATAGCTGAGTTTGAGGACAAATGAACTGTGTGACAGGCAGGGAACTCTTTTGTCATCCCTGTAGGGTCTGTAGATACCCGGAGCCCCAACCAAGTTCAATACTCTGGTGCAGATGGACTCAGAACTTCCTGGGTCACTATGCACCAGGGCTTCCCTGAAGGAAAGTTATTTCGGCTGCAGAGTCTTTGAGAACCAAGGGATGTTCAGTCTCAGAGGGACCCAAGAGATTAAGGACAAGTCCCTCCTTTGACTGGTGGGGAAACTGAGGCCAAGAGAAGGGCTGCAACTTATCCTCGGTCATGGAGCAGACTGGAGACAGAGCTGGGCTGAGCTCTGGTACATTGGGCAGTCTATACTCTGCCCACTGTATCCACAGAACCTTCCCTGTATGCTGTGCAAGCCCGCGGGCCTACACTCTAGGGAAGAAGAGAGAGACAGTACAGGAGGAAACAAATGCATACATATTCAGAGGGTGGTAAGTTCTCCAAAGAAAAGAAATAGAGTGGACAAGGAGGGGCGGGGTTTGAATCCAACTACACCATTTACTAGCTGGGTAACTCAGATGAGTTGCAAAGCCTCTCTGAGCCTCATTGCCTCATCTGTACAATAGAAGATTAATTATAGTACCCGTCTCATAAGGCTGTTATGAGATGCCAAGAGCATAGTCTGGCACATAATGAGCACTTAATAAATGACATGAAAATTATTGCTATTGCTATTGTTGTTATTTAGATAGGGTGGTCAGGGTAAGCTACACCTCTGAGGAAGTGACAGTTGAACTGAGACAGCAGGATTAGAAGAAAGAGCCAGCTATGGCTCTTCCCAGGCAAAAGGAGCAACACGCGTAAAGGCCCTGAGGCAAGTATAGGCTTTGTATGTCCAAGGAATAGAAAGACGACCAGAGCAACTGGAGAGCACTGGGCAAGCCTGTGCATAGTGAGAAATAAAGTCTGAGAGGCAGGCAAGGGTTTGGATTTGCAGGACATGTACACCCTGGTAGAGACCGTGAATTTTTTCTTTTTTATGAGGAAGATCAGCCCTGAGCTAACATCGATGCCAATCCTCCTCTTTTTTTTTTTTTTTGCTGAGGAAGATTGGCCCTGAGCTAATATCTGTGCCGATCTTCCTCTACTTTATATGGGATGCCACCACAGCATGGCTTGACAAGTGGTGCATCAGTGTGTGCCCAGGTTCCAAACCTGCAAACGCCGGGCTACCAAAGTTGAATGCGTGCACTTAACCGCTTGTGCCACTGGGCGGGCCTGAGACTGTGAATTTTTATTCTAAGTGGAATATGAAGCCACTGGGGGGTGTATTAGTCGGCTATTGACACAATACTGCCGCATAACAAACAACCTTGAAATCTTAATGATTTACAAGAACAAGTATTTATTTTTCTCAGTCCCTGGTTTATAGGTTGGTTGGGGTTTGGCTGATATTGACTGAGCTTGGCTGAACTTGGCTCCAAGCTGGAAGTCAGGGTCAGGGTTGCTTCATGTGTCTCATTCTGGGGCTCAAGCTGGAGAGGCATTGGCTATGAGAGGAGTGCAAGGGGGCAAACCCAATTGTGCAAGCACATCTCAAGCCTCTGCTTATGCCATGTTGGCTAATATCCCATAGGCAAAAGAAAATCACATGACCAAGGCCAAAATTCCAAGAGCAAGGAAGTTCACCCCACCCACCCGGAGCCAAGATAATAATAATATTAATATACAGTATTACTACCGTGCAGTTTGTCAGGGCCAACGAGCCCACGCTATCCATGGTCCATAGGAAAGTGGGAGTGCGTTCCCTGGGCATCCAGAGTGCCCATCAGGGTCAGAGCTTAGCAGATTTTTGACCACTACTCTGTGCACTCTTCTCCCGGCCTCGCAGCACCAGCCTCATGCTACCTATTTTGGACCAAACTAGCTTTCTACTGGACCCTGCTTTGACGAGTAGCCAAACCACCCATGGATCGTCCAATCGGGAGGATGCCCTTCAACAAATCACACGCTGGCTTGTGCCACCCTAACACTGGCCGTCTGGAGTCTTTTGGCTTTCTCAGAGTCAGCCCTCCTCCAACTCTGGTTGGGAGAGGAGACACATTTTGGGCCTGCCCGGTAGCCTCTGCAGGCCTGGCACAGGGTTTGGCCTCACAGTGGCTCATGTCAGGGCTGGAAGGAACAGGGAGTGTTTGCTTTCCTTGGCAGGGTTCTGGCACACGCACATCGCTTGTTGGGTTAAAATATGACATGCCTTTCCAAACTGGATGACCCACATCGCCTGTTACATTTTATCTGTAATCTAGCTCCCCCCTCCTCAACTGTGGTCTTGGAAGTATTTGAAGGGAAAAAAAAAGAAGAAAAAGAAGAAGGAGAAATATATGAGGAGGGTGTGGTAGTGCGGGGGTGGGTGTCCATGAAAATTTATGTGCTGAAAAACAGCGATAAAACGTTCAATGTTTCAATGAATGTTTTATGTTTACAATAAAAAACCCCAGAGCCAAGAAGGTCTTTAAAATGTTACATTTCCAAGCAGATCCAAGTATAAGAGGCAAAGGGAGAAGATTCCCACAAACCCCTCTCTTTGGAGTGACCCTCAAGCATTCACCATTAAAATGAGGTCCCACCAGCTTATGCATTTTAGCACCCAGCTTGATCGTGAGTGAGAAGGGAATAAAGGCCGTGAGACACGGGGAGACTGGCAACAAGAAGGAAAAATATGCTGATTTTTCTCCAAGCCAAGGAGCCATGGCATGAAGCTTTGGAAACTCAGGTTTTGGAAGGGGGCAGTGGAGGGAGGGGGGAAGATGCCCAGCTCAGCCAAAAGCTTGCTAAAAGATTTGACTGTCATCAATCAGTCCACCAACAGGAACTAATCAGGTGCCATTGGGCTGAGTTCTTCTAAGAAAGAGCCTGGCTGAAGGGACTCTGGCTTTGACACAGAGACACAGGTTTGAGTCCAAACTCCACTGTGAACTGGCTCTGTCTCCTTAGGTAAGTTCTTTAACTGCATGGACCCCGATTTCTTGATCAATGAAATGCAAGTGGCAAGCATCACTGCCTGCTCCGAATAAATGGTATGTGCTGGGAGCAGGGGCTGAGAAAGCCAGACATTGGGATGGAATCGGATCAGGGCAGGCTGTGAGCATCAGGTAGAGGAATTAAGACTGGATGTGGCAGGAAACTTGGGGCTGTTAAAGCTTTGAGGAAAATGTAAGTTTTGTTCTTCTTTGCTTAACTGATGACTTTAGTCAAGTCACCACGTGGGTTTTCTGGCCAAGAAGCCAATTTTACTTTTGATCTCCTTTGTAATTCACATTTTCCACATTGCTTTCAGGTAACACAAATGCACTGTAGCCCACAGCCCTTTCACAATCTGGTCCCTTCTTGCCTGCTCTGCATACAATGCTCCTGAAGCTACTCAAAATAAACACATAAATAAAAACCAAAAATCATGTGCAGCTTCTCAGACACACCCTGCAGTCTTGAGCCTATGAGCTTATAAGTCCTCTTCTTTCTGCTTCTTATGACCTTCCCCAAACCCCTTCTTCTTTTAGCAAACTTCTACTAAGGCCTCAAAGCCCAGTTCAAGCACCACCTTCTCATCATCTGTGTCGAATGCCCCTTTACTATGCTCTGATAGCACACATCACTCTCTTGTACCCCAATACTCATCACACTGCCTTAAAAACATCTCCTGCTTTTCTGATTTCTCCTGTAAATGATGCTCCTTGAGGGCAGCTACTGAATCTTAATCATCTTGGTATTGCCTGTGTGTTGTACAGGGTGTGATGTGAAGTAGGTCCCCAGGAAAATCTGATTAGTCAGTGAATGAATGAATGAATGAATGGTGGAAAACAATTTCCTTTCTATGATGACAGAGGATGGGACTGCTGGCCTCCGAGAGTCAAATAGGGCCATTGTTCCCCTTCTCAACTCACCTTCCACCGAGAGAGAGGAGACATCCTTTGCTCTCCTAGGCAGGAAGAGTGGCCTGCCTTCGCTTTGTCCAGGGAACAGATAAGAATCAGGAACTGACTTGCCGTGCTGTTTAGCAAGGAAGCTTTTCAGACTATTGCAGCACCAAGAGAGATGCTCAAGTGTCTCCTCCAAGGAGAAAGGTGGGTGTTTCCTTCGGGGGCTGGTACAGTTCACTTCCTGATCATGAACTCCGGGTGTGGCTGTGGACTGTGTGTAGGGGGGCAGGGGGCTGTGCTTGGGAGATACTAAGGAGACCCCTTCTGTTCTCCCAGAAGCCAGAGCCCTCTCCTTCCTCTCTTTGGGACACCTAGGAAGTGTCTATTGCCTGACTGGACGCCCTGCCGGGAGCCCCCTGGCTCTTACCATGAACCATGACAGTCATGTGGCGGCTGTTCACTGGACAATTTCAAACGAATCCCCACAAAGTTTCACAAGAACACCAGCTACAAAAGAGATGAAGGACGGAAACTCACACAATAAACCAAAGTGAAAACAAAACTGTGTCGCCAAACCCCATGTGAACTGAAACCACAGGGCAGAGTGCTCTGACTCTCTAGACACAAACAGCTTAACCCCCGAATGAGTCAACAGTGTCGCCAGAACAATGTTAGAGAGAGAAGGCTCAATTTGAGGGAAGTTCACTCGTGGTGTTCTGGGGACCCTCTGTACTTTCCATTTCTGAGAGATTTATTCTCATTTGAGTAGAAGGAAAGAGAACATTTATACAGCACCTACTATATCCCGCTGGTTCTGGTCAACACTATAGACACAAATATCCAATGGGTATTTTACAATAACCCCGTCTAGGAATGAAATATCATCTCCATTTGCACATGAGGACACAGAACCCAGAGTGTTTAAACAACTAGATCAGCCAGGGCTGGAATCTGCCTTCTTTCCTCCCCACACTTCACCAGAAGTCACACTCAAAACACTGACTGGTCACATGAGTGGGAGTTTTTCCCGCTCTCCTAGTGGCCTCCAAGCTGCTTTGATCATGCACCACTACTGGTAAAATTAAATGTTGAGCATAACCCCTAATAGCTGTACACCTATTTATCTGCAAATGATGTATATACCACTAGATGTAATATTACAAAACATTCAAAGAAATAAGAATTGAAATGAGTTGAGCTAAAAGACAAATGTAAACAGAAGTTGCACTATTTCCTTCCCAAGTCCCTATGCAGGGGTCGTGAGGTAGCCAGAGAAAAAATATAGGTTGCCCAGTTAAATTTGGGATACATTTTTGGTCAAAAAATTATTCACTGTTTATTTGAAATTCAAATTTAAATGGGGAGTATCCTGTATTTTTATTTGCTAAATCTGGCAACCCTGGGGGGTCAGCAAATGTATTCTGTTAAAAGAGGATAGTGAATATTCTAGGCTTGGTGGGTCAACTACTCAACTCTCCACTGTGGTGTGAACGCAGCCCTAGGGAAATCCTAAACAAATGGGTGTGGCTGTGTTTCAATAAAACTTTATTTATAAAGACAAGTGGTGGGCTATATTTGGCTGTGGGCTGTAGTTTGCTGACCCCCGCTCTAGTGGATCATCATGGGTGCATTCTACTTAGGAGAGCTCTGGTCTATAGAAGAGAAGGGCCTGTATTTGCACAGTTCTCCAATAACATGACATAGGAGAAAAATAAACTCTTGTGATGTTTTCTCTGAGGGTTGGGGGTGGGGCTGGTGAGCAGGCAGATGATGGTAATGACAACCCCGTGTGTAACGGGGAGGGTAGAAAGAGTAAAGGAGGAGCACATCCGAGCCACAAACACACGTGTGCACGCGTACACTGAGAAACTGCCACAACCAAGATACCGGCTCCGGTGCACGTGCATTCAGGGCATCAAATTAAACGCCTCCCCCGCCCCGATTACTAGCGATTTAAGCGGCCAACTGGCAGCTATAACAACGCATTAACCTTTTTGCCAAATCAATTCTACCAAGTCCCCTTCCAGCACTAAGAGAAATGAAATGGCACCCCTACACCCGGGAGGAGGGGCACGCTCTCAATTACCATACACTTTGGAATCCCCCTCTGCACCTGGAACTCTGAATCTCTGCTCCTAAATGGTGGCCTTCTATCATCAGAGAGCGCTGGAAACTGGTTTCCTGAGGCTGTCTTCCCTCCCCTCTGCAGCTAGCGGGGGTACAAAGGTCCCAGCCATCGGCTACTGCCAACCACTATTAACAGGACTATCTCCACAAATCATGTCAGCATTTGCTCTGCACCAGATGAAGCTGTTTGACTTAACTTTCAGGAGCCCCTTGATGGGTAATTTCACACAGAAACACACAGGCATAGTGAACTGTCTGAGTCATATCAGCATTTTAATCACGCCCTGAGACCCCGGCCCTTCCTGAATCCTCCTTTCAACTTCAGGCCTGTGGCGTTGGGGCTTCTTTCTAAGAAATGTTGTTGTCAGAAGATGAAACTGTTTTCTAACTCAGCAGCACTACCTGGCATAGGGGACTGAGCCAAGTCTGGCTGTGCTTAGGAGCAGCTAAAACGAGGCAGGAGGCAGAGGTGCCCCTGGTGGAGTCAGTGAGATGGCAGAAGGCGGTGACAATGGGAGACATACTTCTGTGCTTAGCTCCTGGATCAGTGTCTCCTTTGGGGGGAGAGAGTGAATTGTCTAACTTTTCTGAGCTGTGTGTGCATGTGTCTAACAAGAAATGCACAGTTCTCCCATTCTGTCTGACCCCAATTATTCAAAAACACATCACCTGTTTCTCCATGTATACTAAGGGATCTCTCCACATCCATCCCAGCCCTCTGTTCATCTGGCCTGTCGACATCCAACGCACTGTTACAGAACTTTCCCAGAGACTGGAGGAACCCTGGAACTTCTGAAGATGGGGAGTGTGCTTTCTGAACGCACACAGCACCCAGCAGGCTCCTCAATGACTGATGCCTAAACGTGGTTCTCATGCTCTCCACAGGTAAGTGTGGACTAGGAAGTCTGGGTACCAAAACCCGGTATTACCAGCTTGCTCTGACCAAGCTAAGCCGATCTCCTTCCTTGAACCACCACAAGAATGGTCTTTAGGATCAAGCATTTCTTCAGCAAACACCTTTGGAGCCAGGTGCTTCAGTACCCAGAAGTAAAGTCATAGCCTCAGCTTTGAGGAGGTCACAGGAGGCTGGGAAGTCACCCAGGGTCTAGAGGGTACTGTTAGCCTGCCTCAAGCTTTTGTAACTTTTCAGCCATAGAATAGAACGCCAGCCCTGTGCTTTACTGCAATGCTGGAGAAACTATGGTCCGCCAGGAAGCCATGGCTTCTAGCTGTTGATTTTGTCCCATCATCCTATGACTTCCTGGGGCCAGGAGGACTAAATTGGCAATACAGGGTGTGGCATTTAGGGAGTCCCAGTGATGAGGGTAAAGAATTAGCACAGCCGAATGGGTACAAAAACAGACGAGTGGGACAACATTTAGGGGAAAATTTCTGCCCACTTGCTCCCTCCTGATCTTCAGGGAGAGGGCAGTGTGGCTGTGTAGTCAGGGGCATGGGTTCCAGGACTAGACAGCCCTGGTCTGAGGCCAGACTCTGTCCACATTTGCATGTCAAACAGGCAGAGTCTCACCTGGCTCACCTCCTGCCTGGTTCAGCGAGAGAAGCAAATGAGATGATGGCAGTGAGGATGCTTCAGAAACCACGAAGTATAACCAAAAAATGTGAGGAAGTGTTAAAGGACTAGATAAATGACAAGCTGTTTTGAGCAAACATGCACTCATTTAGGGAGAAAAATAGAGATACAGTCATATTTTAATATGCCAACAGTCCCAAAGCAGTGGAAGTCTGATAATTTAAATGTCAGGGTTTTGCATAGAAATGCAGTCCTGAAACCTCCTGGCTTTATTTTATTTATTTATTTATTATAATTTTATTTATTTATTTATTTTCCCCCAAAGCCCCAGTAGATAGTTGTATGTCATAGGTGCACATTCTTCTAGTTGCTGTATGTGGGACGCGGCCTCAGCATGGCTGGAGAAGCGGTGCGTCGGTGCACGCCCGGGATCCGAACCAGGGCCACCAGCAGCAGAGCGCGAGCACTTAACCGCTAAGCCACGGGGCCGGTCTGGAAGTCTGATAATTTAAAAATTCCCTTTACATCATAACATCTCATAGGCCAACTGGAGCCAGATTTTCATTTGTAAAGTCCGGAGTCATACATTGAGAGAATCTTCAGATTACGAGTTATACATAAATACCGATTTTGTGTCTAATTATTATAACAACGAAACAGCAGTAACGACAATGATTCTATTTCACCCAATGCAAGAGCACACTGAATATAAAATATTAGGAAGGGGGAAAATATTAGGAAGGAGCTATTCAACTCCAACAGCTCCTGAAATCTTAAATGACTGTAGTCTTCTCTCTGCGACAACCTTCTGAACTTTTATGAGTCAGACACACGCAAGGGCTTAAAACTGTCACTGTTACCTATTCGAACTCTTTTTCAGAAAGACATAATCAGAGCCTCTAACTTTCTGGCAGTTGGCAGCTGCCTCTTAGGAGCCCACCTTGAGTTGCTTAAGGCCACACACCCAGCCAGGCTCTGACAGTGAGATCCTGTTACATTGGAACTCACAGAATCATGTTAGCATCTTTCTCCTGGGATGGGGGAAATGGATTAAAAACAATAAATACTGATAAAGGGAAATGACTGACTGAGAACTCATGGCCTTTGAGAGGGACAGGAGAGGGAAAAGAGTGACCTGGAGACAAACCACCCAGGATGCACTCCACAGCCCTGCAGGCATTTCTTCTGCAAATGCACGGTGCAAGTCTCTGCAAGACGGAGGTCAGCCAAGGAAGAGCAGTGGGAGTCAGCAAAGGACCAGGCCATCATCGAGGACACCTACACTTTTATGCCTTTTCTTTTCCTTTAATATAACCCAGTAAATTTAATTACTTCGAGGCCCCTACTCATCACTCTGCAAATCTACTCTCTGCTCTGGAATCTGTTTTATGGGCCTCTGTGACTAAGGCAATAATAAAATATACCATAGATATATGAAAAACACTGTGTGCCATGGATAATCACAAATTTGAGTACATGTCTGCTTTTGTGTGTGGAAATCTGAGGCACCAAAGATGGTGAGGAGAGAGCAAAGGTGACACTGAGGGGGCAGCAGAGGCCACTGGTGCCCATGGTACCATCTCCCAGCTTTTGTGACCGTCTCTGGAGAAGCATCCTTGGTCAATGTCCTTCTTCACCTTGCCCAAGACACCTGGGAAGATACAGCCCCCACCAGGGGATGGCCTATGACTGCCTGAGATGGGGGTGCAACAGCCTGGCCGTCTGGCCTCAAAGTGGGGCAGTTCTGAGGTGTGATTTGAACCCCAGAGCCCATGGAGCATCTGGCCAAAGCTAGTCATCACTTGAGATCACATCTTCCCTTGACTCCTTTCCCCTTTCCTACCTTGGTTTCCTCACCCATTATAGGTTTCTCCTGAGAACACTCCCTCAGTAAAGCATATGCAGCCAAGCCCGTCTCAGGCTCTCCTCCTAGATGACTCAATCTTAAGACACAGACTTAAGAATCAATGAAGGCCAGAATCGCTCAAGGTGTGTTTACCAGTTGTCTGACAGGTAAATTGAGAAGGCCAACCCATTGAGAGGTAAGAGGAAGACAGCAAGTGTGTACAGGACTTATGGGTAGGCAAGAATGTATTCAGATCCCTGGTGCAGTTGTGGAAGAGGCACTTGTGTGGATTCTGTCCAGAAAGGAAAAGACTGATGTCCAGTTCAAAGCAATCAGGCAGGAGGGGTTCTCTCTTACTCATGAGAGGGTCGGCCTTTTGCTCTATTCATGCCTTCAACTGATTAGATGCAGCCTACCCACATTAGCGAGGGCAATCTGCTTTATTCAGTCTATAGATTCAAGTGTTAATCTCATCCAACAACACCCTCACAGACACATCCAGAAAACTGTTTGACCAAATGTATGTGCACCCTGTGGCTCAGTCAAGTTGGCATATAAAATTAATCATCACAGCCTCAGTTACATATAAACCAGCTCTGCCCTCAAGCTCAACTAGATCAAGAACCTGGCATATTTCCCAAATAGGTATGGAGATGGCTTCATTCACTAGAAATGTCAGTCAACAGCCCTTAAGATTAAGAGAACAAAAGACAAATAGGTTCATTAACACAGCAAATATTTATGAAATTCTGATAAGGAATATTATGGGAACGGTGTTATGGGCAAAATAGTCATGCAAATGTTGAAGGTAAAAATCAAGACTTCTGAGACTATACTCCTGAGACATATACAGCGAGGAAAACAAACCCCTTTTCAATTCTCTTACAACCATTGGACTTCTTATAAAAAAGAAGAGTCCCATTTTGATGCTTCGTTGTCTTTAAAACCTAACTCTCCAGTTTCAGAGTCACTGATAATCGGATTAAGTATCTAACTAGAATCTAATACCACTGTTCTGTTTTCATTATATTTATTTTTATGGATATCTTGTATTTACGACAAATGATAGGGATCTTCCATTTATGTTAGTAATATAAAAATTTCCTTATAATAGCTGTACATAATAATATAAGGAAATATAAAGATAAATTAAAACTAAACAGAAGAGCAAATAGGACAAAAATTGTGAAGGTGGTATAAAAATGAAGTTTGGGAAACAGTGTTTCACATTATTAAAATGTGAAAACCACAAAAAGGGGGAAAGGGGGAAAGGGATGGGTCCTAAAAAAGTTTAGCAAGAAAAGATGAGAAGAAAATGAACAGCCCCCCATTCAACTTCAGTAATGACACAGAATAAATGCACTTCTTTATTCTTGCTAAAACACCATGCTAATTCTCAGGAAACGAGGAAGTCAAAGCTAATGGAGATAAATCCTGAATCCTTCCTAAGAATTACAGAAACAATTACTTCTACCTGCTATGGATCCAAAAGCCATAGGAAAGTAGGCCAGGTCAGAAATAACTCAACTATTTTCTGTTGATTTACTTCTATTTTATTTAAATTAACTAAAGGATTTGAGTCAAATTTCCTTAAATTCAGACATGCCCACACCACACCCAGGTGGTTAATTAAGTATAAAGATTTAATTTCTGATAAAAAATTAGCCAAGAATATTGATTAGAGCATATTCCAGTCATTATATCTGTGCATCAAACTACCCCAAAACTTAGAGGTGTAAAACAACCACTTATTCTGTTCATGAATTTTGGGAGTCAGAAATTTGAACAGTCTGTCCCTGCTTAACGACGTCTGGAAGCTGGAATCATCTGAAGGCTCAGTCATCCACGTCATGCCTGCTGGTTGATGTGGCCTCAGTTCCTCTCCATGTGTGCCTCTCTGTGTGGTCTCTCCACATGTGCTAGATTGAGCTTCTCCACAGCATGATGACCGGGTTCCCAGAGTAAGCATCCCATGAGGGAGACAAGAACCAGATGGAAGCTATCTCATCGTTTATGACCTAACTTCAGAAGTACTACAATGTTCCTTGTACCACATTCTAAGTAGAAATGAGTCAGGAAGGGTGGCCCAGATTCAAGGATGGGAGGGTGGAATTAACTCTACCTTTTACTGGGAGAACGTCCAAGAATTTGTAGGCAAACGTTATAAAACCACCAAAGAGAGGATTCACAAAAGAGGAAGACTGCCCTCCCTGCCTCCTGGCCCCGTCTCCCTCTTCTCACAGTCTTCCCACCCAAAAATGATCCTGATGGTCCTTGACCACTCACATTATTACTTGAACGCCAAGTGGGAGTGCTCTATGCTGTCCCCTCTCAATTTCAAAGTAATGATCTTTACAACCAAGAAGTCCAAAGAAATGAGGAAGGAAAGAAGGTGAGAAAGGGGCAGATGAGAATGGGATCAGAGAAAGAAAAAGGAATTAAGAAAGAGGAAAAAGACAGAGGGAACAGAGGCTTATATATTTCTTTTCTTGGTAACAAGTCCCTGTTGAAACACTGGATGTTCAAAGGAATCACTGCCAGAAGGATTTCCTGAGGAGACATAGGGTTAGTATGCATCTTTGAAGGCCCACATTCTATAAATTGAGCTGGTTACCTTAAAAAGTAGAGTGGTTGGCACCTCAATGTGAGCATACTTCTTGGCTCCAAGTTCTAACCTCAGCTCTAACCTTGGACATGTCACACGGCTGTGTCAAGAACCAGGCTCTCTCTCTAATGAACATAGGCAAAATATTGGCCAAAGAATGAGCCACCTGGACAGACACAGTCAGTACCCCTGCGGCTTACAGAGCCCAGTCAGGTTGGATTCATTAAAAAAAAAAAAAAAAGAAAAGCAATTTCCAACCAATGATACCAAATAATTTTGACATTATCTTAAATTAACACCAAACATAATGTGTTGGATGCTACAATGACACCAGCGTCAACTGTTCTCTGTTGACTTGATACTGCAAGTTGGGTGACCTCGTTAATGATGATAATTTGTTATTCCATGGGGAACAAACAGAGTGATCAAAGTTTTTTAATCACTGCCCAGTTTCTGTATCTCCTGTGGCTATTGAGTTCCCAGGATTCTGGGGTTCCTGGTGGCCCCCTAACGGAACAGACTCCCCGCATCCCATATGATAAGCCAAAAGAGAAAGTTGTCCACGTTTTTTTCTGAACAGATTTATTTCTCTTGGAGTCATGTAAATGAGCCCTAAGAATTATCTTAGTCATGGATTTGGTGTGCTTAGCACAGCCCAGCACATGGATTACAAGGAAATGTTGGAAAGAAAGAAGGAAGGAAGGAAGGGAGGGAGGGAGGGAGGGAGGCAGGAAGGAAGGGAGGGAAGAAGGGAGGAAGGGAGGAAGGGAGGAAGGGAGGAAGGGAGGAAGGAAGGATGGAAGGATGGAAGGAGGGAACAAGGTAGGGAGTGAGGGAAGAATGGATCTGAGGTGCCAGGCTTGTTAGTAAAACCATCCTGACATACTGTATATACTTTTCAGTGAGCATTTGATAATATGTAACCAGAGTCTTAAAAACAAAAAAAACAACTTTATATTCTTGGACCAAGTAGTTCCATTCCCAAGAATGCTAAGAATTCCTCAAGAATTTGTAGTAAGGAATTAAAAAAAAAAAAAAAAATCTTAGGCATCCCAAAGACATTTATGTCAAAGTTACTACGTTACTTATCATGTGGAAAAATCAGCAGTAACAGCACGTCCGACCATGTGGGCTGGTGACATACAAGTTGGCACAGTCACAGGATTAGTAGGGAGGAAACTACGACTTGATTAGCTCTGTGTCTGGTGTTACCCGTGTCTGTTTACCTTCAGGGTCTTGTTCAAACCTAAATGGAGTCCAGTGGGTTTGGGAACACAGTGGTTCTACTATCAGGGAAGAAGCATTGCATAGCAGGCTCAGGAGTCAAAATTGTGGGTTCAGATCCTGTCTCTGACCCTCGGCCACTGAGTGATTTTGCACAAAGTCTTCACCCTCTGTATGAGCTTCCTGTGGCTGCTGTAGCAAATTGCCACAAACAGGGTGGTTTAAACAACAGAAATTTATTCTCTCACAGTTCTGGAAGCCAGAAGTCTGAAATTAAGGTGTTGGAAGGGCTGCACTCCCTCCAAAGGCTCTAGAGGAGGATCTGCCCCTGCTTATTCCAGCTTTTATTTTTCCATTAATAAATGTCCTTTTCATATAAGAACCCAAAGTAGATCTGTCTCTTGGGGCCCAGTTCTAGAAATACCTGGGAACCATGTAAGGGATCATGTTTCCCTTTTTGCATATCTGCTGGAAAGCTCAGAGTCTTCCTTCAGCTAGTCGATAGGCCCTCCTGACACACATTTTACAAACTAGCCTCAGTCTTGACTTTGTGTTGTTTTTTCCTATTCTTATGCTACCTTCCCTTGATTTCCTTGCTTATTTTCCCCCTGGATTTATTACACTCCTGTTGGGCACTCTAACCACCTGTGACTAATAATGCAAAAGCAAATAGCACTTTCGTATATTTCCTCATCACATTTTCTTAATGCAACTAGGTGTATAATGACAAAATTAAGCTGACTTTAGGCGGCAATAAGAAAGCCCTGCTTACCTAATACAACCTCCATTTTCCCACAAAGGCTGCACTAGCAATTGGGGGGACCTAAGGCTGGTGTGTCTCCCATTGCCCTGTGTGCGGCTGGTCTAGAAACCAGCCTGCCAAGGAGCTTTGCCCAGGAGCTACTGCAGGATATGATCTGACGCTGGCAGCGCTTGGGACAGAAGAGTCATCAACCCTGATGGCCTGCTCTGCCCTCGCCTCATGCTTTACGTGGAAGCACTCTAAAAATCAGAATAAAATATGAAATACGCTAACAGATGCCCTTAATGCAGCCCTCTGTTACTGCACTAATCTTGATAGAACAAACTAACAAGGAGAAGGGTGGCGTGGAGGGGAGGCAGCAGGGTGCAGTGCCAGCAGCAAACACAGAAACAAAAAGACTGCTGGAAGTTTCTGGATAATCAGAAGTCCGAGGGGCCCCAGAGGCTGTGGATGGCTCCTGGTGGCTGGGTGGGGAACCTAAAAGAGCCCAAACTGGCTCTGATTCTAACAGACACTCCCAGGACATTGAGTTCCTCAAGGACTCACACCGTATCTAATCCATCCTAAGGCGCCAGCAGCAGACCTGGAGTTTGGCACAAAATTAAGGTGCAGTGTTGGCAGAAGAACAGGAGTGAGGGGAAATGGAAGTCATCTCTGATTGTGCAAACTACTGGGTTCCAGGCACTGTGTTAACTGCTTGACAAGCATTATTTCACTGTTTCGTTGATATTATTGGCTCCATCTTTCAGATGAGAAAAATTCAGCCTTGGCGATGTTGAGTATCTTGTCTACGGCTCCTCACCAAAACATGTCGAGCAGAGATTCAAGCCCAGGAATGATGGGGTCACGCCCAGATCTTTGTGCAATCCCACCATCTCCTTGATGAAGCCTTTCCCAAACACCCAGCCGCCTGGTTTCTTTATGCATTTGTCCTTTTGTTCCTTCCTGCCTTTATCCATCAAACATGTATGAATTCAGGTACTGTGAATTCGAGAATAAAAGATTCATGAGGCATGGTGCTTTTCTGAAAGGGGATATTGCATATTGCGGGTGGTATTGTGTCACCCCAAAAAGATATGTTGAAGTTGTGATCTCCGGTATCTGTGAATGTGACCTTATTGGGAAATAGGGTCTTCACAGATGATCAAGTTAAGATGAGTTCATCCTGGAGTAGGGTGGGCCCTCATTCAATGACTAGTGTCCTTACAAGAAGAGAAGAGACAGAGAGACACACAAGGAGAATGCCCTGTGATGACGAGGCAGAAATTGGAGTGATGCATCTATAAGCCAAGGAACGCCAAGGACGGTCAGCAATACCAGAAGCTAAGAGAAGGCATAAAACAGATCCTCCCCTAGAGCCTTCAGAGAGAGCAGGGCCCTGCCGACACCTTGCTCTATGACTTCCAGCCTTCAGAACGGTGAGAGAATACATTGCTGTTGTTTTAAACCACCTGATTTGTGGTACTTTACTATGGCAGCCCTGGGAAGACCATAGAGTTCATTAATGCAACAAGCTGCTGTGAAACACCTACTACGTGCTGGGCCCTCTACTAGGTGCTCAGCCTTCTGAGGTGCAAAGGGAAACAAATAAAACACACACACACTTACCCGTGAGGAACTCTTCAGGGAAAGAGATGGGGAAGAGATACGTCTGGAAAACTCCCTCCCCCCAAATAAAACCTCATCAAATCATTTTCACTGCTCTCCAGAAAATGTCTCCTTGAGGGTGTGCAGGAAATGGCTGTGCAATATTTATTCAGAGCTTACAGAGTGTGGTTTTCAATCCCAAGGGCAATGAGATGATTTTGATGTAAGCCAAGAGGGAACCGCATGCAAATGCTTTCCCAGCTCTGGAGATTGTCGTCATCTCACCAGGGACTTCACAATGAGTGGGGCTGCTCCCCCAAATTCCCAAAACCAAGGGGCTTTGACCCACCCTGCTGAAGAACATACGGGCACGCCAATAACTCTAATCATTTATTATAATGTTGATGCTCATAGTGGGTACCATGTGCTGAAGACTCTCTGCCTTAACTTCTTCTGGAAGAAGGAGAGGTATGAATGAATGCAGGAAAGAATGGTTATTCTTATGAATTGTTGCTAACACTTATGTCAATGAAAACTCTCGTTTTCATAGAACACAGTGGGAAATCTAAGCTGCAAGTTATCACAGAGATAATAGAATCCAACTAGTTTATTTTATCAACTGGGACTTTGCTCATTGCTGGTAACCAGATACCCTGAGAGAGGGCCCAATCTGTGACAGGCACTCCCTGAAGATTTAATTATAGATTATAAATGAAGGGCTGAGATCCAGAACCCGGGGGATGCGGCAAAACCTGGTTAGATTGTCACTAAACCTATTTCCCTCTTCTTCCTGGACATCCTTAATTCTTGTCAATGGAATGATGGTGGATGTGAGGTATGCTACTTCCAGGCCTGCTCCAGAGAACGTCCCATATGGTTCTATGCTTCCTCTGCCTCTTCTGCTGGCTTGAATGAGAGAGTATCACAGAGGCCCTAGGGGGATGGATGGTGAAGCCCCTGGACAGATAAAGTCTAGATCCCAGAATGACCCACAATAGACTGTGACCAGAGCTATAAATAAATCCTTCTTATATTAAGGATTAAATGTTAAAACACTGAAATTTTGGGGTTGTCTTTTACATCAACTAGCTTCACCTGACTGATACAAGGAAAAAAGAGCAATTTCTGTTTTTGACCTTGGCAGAGATGAGAAATCAGTGAGCAACTGTCAGGAGTGACCCCAGGGGGAGCTCCAATGGCCAGATTAGCAGAGAGGCTGTTGACATTACAGAGAAGCTCTCAGAATCCCTGAGAGGTAGGAACGAGAACACTGAACGGGGGTAGAAGGTAGAAGAGAAGCATGAAAGAATAAGATGAAGCTGGAAGGAGCGAAATGTGCAGGTAAGAACGAGGTGGAACATTTATTTTATAGCTTGAATTCATTTATAGTCATAGCCTGGAGCAACCTGGGCATCTTGCAGTCACCTCTGCCTCTGCTGCCTCAGTCCTCATGGGGGAAAACTTTTTAGCAAAAGCCACAGTGACAAATATTGACTCCACACGCAAGAAACTATGCTCGATGGCACTGGGATGTTTCAAAAGCTTCCCAGGTGATTCTAATATGTTGCCAGAGTTGAGAACCACTGCTGTAGAGTGAACTTAAAACAGAAAGAAGAAAATAAATGTTCTGTAGCTACTAAGAAAGTTACTCCGACAATCATTGGAGGATGCCAGTTCTTCACCTCTGCTAACCAAGAGAAGTGGCAGGGCGGCAGTCGGTCCGACTGGCCTTCACTTTTCCTTGCTCCCCCCAGTCCTTACTAATTTAGTTTAATTCCAAGCTTCCTGGCATCATTTTCTATCCCTTTGTTTATTAAACAAACACACACACACTATAGTTCCTTTAAATTATGCTCCACTTTTGTTCCTCTTCCACTCCTGTTAGTCTCTCCAGTACACTAACCAGTTCATGAGCCTTCATAGCCATCAGACATATAACACAGCTATTGGAGAGACAGAATGACTCCTTGCTTTGTGCTCCCACTGCCGCCTGTGAAATAAAATACAACGGCAACCACAAACCTGTCACTCTTTCTTGGTGCTTCCCACGTGCCAGGAACTGTGACAACTGCTGCCTACTACATACAGTTACTTTCAGATATTATCTCTATCATTAATCCTCAAACAGCTCCAGGAGTTGGATACTGTTATCATCTCCATTTTATAGATGAGGAAACTGAGCCCAAGAGGGTTTAGTAAAACTGCCCAAAGTCATGTCCTGCAACTAGTAAGTGGCAGAGCTGGGATTGAACCCCATATTCGTGTGACCCTAGAGTCAGTGACCATAAGCACTGCAGGAGGCTGTGGTCAGTCTGTGTGTCCCCATGCCTCGGTCACCTCTACGGGACAGACAGGGAGTGTGCCCTGGGCAGGCTGTTCCCTCAGTCTCTTTTGCAGGTGTTGATAAGCAGGAACTGCTCAGTGGATGCTGAAGGAATAAATGAATGAATGAATCATTCCAAAGTTGTAACTTTCATGGGACCAGGGTGTGCATGGTCATGATCCTAATCAAGTCATGTGAAGGCAGATATGATAATGGTCAAAATTGTAGCTTCTTGATTAAAAAAACAAGGATTAATATTCAAAATGCCACCGTCTAGGAAAACAATGGCCGGATCTGAATTGATTTAATAGTTTACATAAATAGCTCCTTGATGGGCAACAAGCACCAAAGTGCAGTCACATATGTCCAGCGGGGTTTATTGATCGCAGTAATATCAAATATTCCAGCTTGTATAGATCTGTTTGTATTTGCTCTACATGCCTATCTGTTGGGACAGACAGTAGGGCCCCTTTATTTGTAGGAAAAGAGAAGGGAGCATCTATGAAGCATACCCCTGTGAGGATGCTACTGGCCACTCAATATGTCAGAAAACGCTCAGAGAGTTTGAGCTCTTTCTTAAGGTCACATAGCCAGTAAACGGTGGAATCAGGTTTTGAACCCAGGTCCCTCTGATTTCAAAGCACACATCCTTTCTTTATAGAGCATATTTCTAAAATAAGTCGTTCAGACTTCCTTGAACTTAACCCTCATGACTTCTACCGAAGAGAAAATGCTCTGTATTTTTCCCTGCTTGGAGAACACACAGTCAGTCTGATGGCTGAATAACATCTATCTTAAACATCTTCATACAATAATAACTAGAATAATTGTGATCACCACACAGATTTTTAAACAGGACCTAAGAATTAACAAGTAAATGTAAACAGTATTAGGATATATTTATAACCTGAAAGGGAAAAGGAGAATTAGAATACTGGGAAGGAAAAATAATTATTTTCATTATGGAAACAAACTAACTTTTTTTTTCAGCTAGACACAGGGCATATAAGTTAAGGATATTGTAGAAAGCATGATGGGCCATAAGATGCTTATGGCACTTGCCACTTGTGAGACACAAACCATGTGGTACCCAAATCAAGAAGCACAGTTTAAGGAGATGCAGGGTTAAGAGATTTCCACAAATATTCATCTACAAGTGATCACCGATAACCTACCTCAATCACCTAGACTAATAAGATGCAGGAGTTGGCCATAGTAAATTCAAAAGCTGAAAAGGAGCCCTCCTGGCACATCCTAACCATTGTGCTTGATGGCTTTTCCGCCACTGGAGATGACCTCTGGGTTCCATTCCGAGAATGGGAGGATGTACTTATCTTTTGGTCAGGACCAAATTAATTTTAATGCAGCTTTGTGGCTCCTGTTTAAACAGCTGTTTACTATCTCCCCCAAGAAATTATTTAATGTGCTTTTGGAGGCAGCTACTTGGACACTGCTGGAATCACAGACGTGGGGAATAACCCTAAACCCTGCAAGAGACAAATAAGCAGAGACCAGTGGAAATTTATAGTGCAACCCAAGTTTTCAGAATCATAAAACTTGGGTGTTTTCTTTTATATAGTCAGAGCCTCACATTCGATTCAAGGGTCAAGAATCTGAAACATTGGCAGGCTTCCGAGGACAAATATGGGGGTCTGAAATCCTAAACATCTGGCTCTGTTTCTCAAAGACACATTCTGATATAAGATCCTGAGGTCGAGTGACTGGTTCCTAAGGACTTTTCCAGAATAACAGTGTCATCGTAAAAAAAGAAAGAAAAGAGAAAAAAAGAATATTGCAAATTTTGAAAGCGAGGTATAAGGGTTTTTTTTTTTTTTTTTTTTTTAAACAGATGGCTACTGGCAAACAAAATTTCTTGGGAGAAGAAAGAAAATAATTTAGAAAGAGCTATATATCTGTTATACTCAGATTATTATTAAGATTCTCTCTGTCTCGCCCATGCACATAATCTTCAAGTCTATCAGACAAATCACAGTAGACCTAAGTCTTACTGGTAGGGTCTAAAAGAAACACATCAATTTTCAAACACTAACAATTTTA
Organism: Diceros bicornis minor; assembly: GCF_020826845.1. Classification (NCBI taxonomy): domain Eukaryota; kingdom Metazoa; phylum Chordata; class Mammalia; order Perissodactyla; family Rhinocerotidae; genus Diceros; species Diceros bicornis. The sequence goes on along the minus strand of NC_080771.1, from coordinate 28,617,891 downwards.
AATTAGGACAAGAAAGAATATTGTTAGTAAGAGCAAAAAGCAGGAGGGAAGTATTTCAACTTGCAGAATAACAATCCCATTAAATTGAAATCGTTGTTTTCGGAACACAGTCATTTTATAAAATGTACAGTAACGCTTTTATATGTAAATTATCTAAACTCAAAAAACCTTTCACTTTAAATTGAATTGAGACTAGCTTAGAGTAGAACACTCTGGTGAAAACGTGCTTAAAATGAATAGAATAGCAAAGTGAAACAAATAATATTTTGCAGACAAATATTGCACATAAATGCTAGGTTTTTCTTTCTCTTTTTGTTGTTTGTCTTGTTTTTGATTGATGCATGTTACACTAAGAGAAATAGATAAAACCTCTGCCTGCAAATTCATTCTCAACTTGCTGCTGCTTAAAGCTGAGTGATATTTTCCATTTGGTAAATTATAAATGTTACTAACACATTTCAGAGGAGGTAAGCAGATATGAAAATCTTATGAGCCAGCGTAAGACAGGACAAACTAACTTATTTGAATAAAGATGCTTATTTCAAAATGATCTCTCAATGTGTCCAGGGATCTCTTTCCTTTTTAAAAAATCTTATTCAAAATCTCCCTCCCTTTTCTTAATCAACAACATGCGTGTCTCCCATTTATCAGCATTTCGTCTCAGCACCCCTCCTTGGGCGGCTGTTACAACCTCTGTAAACTTTTCCAGAGTACGTATGACTGTCTCCCCAATGAAGCCATGTACTCACTTAAGGAAAGCGTGGCATCTTTTGATGTTTGTTCCTTCTCTGATCTGACACCTGACAGAAGATTCAGCAAATGGTAGTCTCACAAGAACGAATGAGCAGGGATGGTTAATGAGACGACCAGGGGGGCATCTCCCCAGGATACCTCTCCACCATGATCACGCGTTGTGTCTGTGGCTGGGTCCCAGGCACTGTGCTCAACATCCTATGTGCACTGACTGCTTCCACCATCATGCCATAGACTACGAAATGGGCTTTGAGAGGAAAGTGATTACTCACAACCAAATAGACAATATGGCATGCGGCTTGGATCTGAAACCAGGTGTGCGTGAGGGGAGGCTCATAATCTTAACCAATCCCATTAGATCTGTTGGACAGGAATTCTGCTTGTCCATTCACCCCTTCGACACTACTGTGTTCTATAGTGCCTGGTACCTTACAGATGGAAAAAAAAAAAAAAATGAATGAATGAATCTTAGTTCAAGTTATTTCAAAAGAGCCCAGATGCCATTTTCCCCACGTCATGGGCCCAGTACCACCCACCCCCATCTCCCTCTCTCCATCTCTATCTCCTCAGCTCTATCAATTCCTTTCTTCATTTTGCCCTCCTATGAATCAACAGAATAATTCCTGGCATGTATTAGGGGCTCAAAAAATATTTTTTACCTGAATAAATATTTCCTTTTCAAAGAAATTCCTTAGAAAAACTGGAAGTCTCCTAAGCTATATATTTTACCCATCGAGAGTATGAAGAGGAGCACAGAATTTATCAATGTATGCCTTAATTAATTGATTAATATTGTGGTAAGTAATTAAACATTTCCATTCAGGTATGGAAAACAGATGGAACCTTCATATCTGGTTATAAAGTTTGACTCCAACTCTAAAGTTAGCAAAAAAGCATTAAATTCATTTAACTCCAAACACTAAAAACCGAATGGTAACTCCTGAGTTGGTCTTTTTTTTTTCTGGCACCACAATAATTCTTTTATGATGGTATCCAGTGAGAAACCCTCATGGAATTTTCTCTTAACATGGAAATGCATATGGCCTCTGTGGTACAACAGCTGCATAACTACATAATTGTTTACAAATGTGCAAAATAAGTACCCAAGTCAATAAAAAATAATAACTTGGGCATCCATAAAGAAGAGATACTATAAACATGCAATGGCCCATACTTTCTCTATAAATAACTGTTGAGGCAAAAATACAACCACCAAAACCCCTTATTTCAAATCCCTTTCCATAAAGCAAATAGCGGTGGCAGTCTGGCAGGCTAATACCCTCGTGCTTTCCCAAGCGAAAATGCTTTTTTATTAACATTTATCATTTAAGCGCCATTCAAGTAACTGCAGTAAAAGTGGATCCATTGACAATAAGACACTTGGTGTTGAGTCCACTATATTCTGCATAGGTTTCAAACCAGCACACAGCTTCCCCCCATCACCAAAGAGGTAGGAAGGACAGAGAGGGAAATATAAATATGAAGAGATGATAAGAGGAAGAAGAACAACATGGATCCTTCCAAATATGTGTCCAACTACCGTCTATCACAATCTTCCACTAGATCCACCAGAGCCCAACCCAAAGGAATTCTGCATTGGAGACTCCAAAGAAGCAACAAAGTCTTGCCCTCTCCTCTCCCCTCCCACTCCACCTCCTCAGTGTGTCTGGGGAAACTCTTATTCACTCATCAAAACCCAACTCAACTATCTCCTGTCCCAGGAAACCTTCCTTGTCCACTATCAGAGAAAGCAAATCACATCTTTCACAGAGGTACCTCTGAACCCTCTACTCTACCAATTTATGCACTAAATACACAATTGTTGATGACCTACCAAGAGCCAAGCACTGTTCAAAAGGTACTAGAGGGGGCCAGCCTGGTGGCGTAGCGGTTAAGTTCATGTGCTCTGCTTTGGCAGCCTGGGCAGGGATCTACACATCGCTTGTCAAGCCATGCTGTGGCGGCGTCCCACATACAAAATAGAGGAAGACTGGCACGGATGTTAGCTCAGGGACAATCTTCCTCAAGCAAAAAGAAGATTGGCAACAGATGTTAGCTCAGGGCCAATCTTCCTCACCAAAAAAAAAAAAAAAAAAGGCACTAGAGAAATAGCTATAAACAAGATGGACAAGGAGCTTATAGTCTATTAATAAATAGTATAATATTAGGTCATATTATTTCAATTATATTATTTCAGGTTCTAAACTTATTGCAATTATTATGCTGTCTGTTTCCCATGGTGGACTATTAACTCCCATATCTCTATATTAACATTGTTCCTTAATTTAGTAACATCTATTGAATTGATTTAAATTAAATTTTAAAAACCACATTAACTATTAGCATAGACTGGGTCAAGCACTAGGCCTGAGGAGAGAGACTAGATTTATACACAACACCTCTGCCCTCAAGGAGCTTAGAGCAATGTCTGGGCAATTCTGGGAATGATAACTGTGATCATAACATGATCAAACCACTTACCCTTTTATACTTTTCAGAGCAAATGTTATCAGAGGATGGGGAATGGGAGAGGGGGCAGTATATACCCCTTTTGAAATGAAAATAATAAAATCAACATGAAGCTGGTGAGATCAGGTAAAGAAAACCTGGCTAAAGACATGGTTGCCCACAAGAAGAATGATGGTTGATTGGGAGGGTCTACAGACCAAGAAGACGCTGGACATGGTTATCCAGCATTTAAAGGAAGGCCCTGAATCCTGATGAGGGTCACTCTTCCTTGTGGTCCACACCTCTAAGGAAGTCTCCCTGGAGGCAGTCCCATGGACGCGACTTTGTGTCACACAACAAGTAGCATATAGACATGAGGGCGACCACAGAACAATAAACACTTGTCCAGGAGGGACTGGAGGATACTGGCATGGAGTATGGACAGGGCAGCATGAGGACCCAGGAGGGGGAACCTCACCTAAAACGGAGGGTGCATTTGGGATAAGGGTCTTGGGAGGATTCTTCTATCAAATAACTCTAGTCTTGAAGGGCAAGCAGGAGGTAGTGGCTGTATTAGTTCCTAGAGCAGCTGTAACAAACTACCATAAACTGGCTTAGAACAAAGGAAATTAATTGTTTTACAGTTGTGGAGGCTAGAAGGCTGAAATCAAGGTGTCAGCAGAGCCACCTTCCCTCCAAAGGCTCTAGAGGAGGTTCCTTCTTTGCCTCTTCCAGCTTCTGTAAAGACCTTATTTCCAAATAAGGTCACATTCTGAGTTACAGGAGGTTAGGACTTCAACATGACCTTTTGATCGTTTTTGGGGGACACAATTCAACCCATAACAGCAGGGGAGTGGGGAAAGGGCACGTGATCCTTTCCCAAAAAGCCTGGGTTGGGACCTGTCTTCTCCACTCACTACTTGTGTGACCTGGAGAAAGATTTTGACCACTCTGTCCCTCAGTTTTCTCATCTGTAAAATGAGATGGATAACACATACCTCACAGGCTAGTTATGAGAATTACATGAGCTAATTCAAGTAAAACCCTTAGATGAGGAGCTGACAGAATTAACAGCTCATTTTTTTTCCTTTCCTTTAGACATTCCTTTTGGTGGTAATGTTTATTAGAATGTATCTTCTCTGAGGCCACAGGACTTCTTGCTCAAACCTCAGCAATACCGCCTGTGGCAGACATCTTGGTTGGCGGTCCTATCAGCCTTCTCCCCTGCAGGCTTCCACTTGCTTTCCCAGCATTCCTTGCAGCCCAGGTGGTCATGTGACACAGTCCATGCCAATCAGACACATGCACTAGTCAGTTGAGGGATTTTGGAAAAGCTTTTGCTTTTCGTGATAAAAGGGACAGATCCAGCTGCTATCATTCCCTTTTCCTTCTTCCCACCTTGAACCAGAATGGTATGTCTAGTGCTGTGGTGACCAGCTAAGACCCCAGAAGAACGACATAGAGAATCGCATAGATGACATAGAGGGCTAGCGACCAGAACTCTGACAAGGGTCGAGCTGCTGAGTCAGCTGAACCAATGCCAGCAACTGCCTCCCTCTGGGCTTCTTACTAACCAAGAAAAGACAAAGCCCTATTTGTTTAAGCTAATTTTACCTGTGTTTTCTCTAACTTGCAGCTGAACTCATTCCTCACTGACAAGCCTTCTAACTGGTCTCTCTCTGTGTTTCCAACCCTAATCCCTAAAGATCCATTCTCTACCCAGCAGCCATGGTGTTGGCATGAGTCACGTCATGTCATATCATGTCATATCTTATATCAAACATGCCATATCATACATATCATATACCATATTGTGTCATATCCATCTCTCTCTAGCTTAAAACCATCCAGTGGCTCCTTAGTGCAACTAGAATGAAGTTGCAAGCCTTGCCATGGTTTACAGGCTCTTTTTAGTCCCTGCGCACCTCTGGGCTTTCACCTTGAACCTTCCCTTTCATTTATTCTGTTCTAATTTCACTGGACCTCTTTAGTGCCTCAAACACGCCAAGCTCCTTCTCACCTCCAGAGGTCTTGACGGTTGTTTCCTCTGCTTAGAACACTCTGTCCTCGAATCTTTGAGTAACTGGCTCTTCGTCATCCTTCATGGCACTCCTAGAACAGTGCCTTGCACAGGGAGGACTGTCAGCGCATGTTTGTTGAATGAAGGAGAACCTAACATTCATTGAGCACAACAGTGTAAGACAGCCACATTCTAAAAAGGGACCCCACAAAAGAGCTTTGGCTTCATCCAGTCCCCTAAAGTTGTTATTTTGTCTTCTTTTTCCCACTTCCCTTCCCATCCCATGAAATACAGTCTCATGGAAATAAAATCTGATATGTGCACACATGTACGCACATAGCCCTCCTAGCTGGAGAGAGAGCCAGGACCACGGCCAGGTTCCCTTTTCGCTAAGTCCCAGGCCTTAGGTCTTTTTGCTCCATCATAATACCTCATATTCAAATCAGGACCCTGTTGGAGTGTACGTATTAATCTGCAGGGCTACTGTAACAAAATACCATACACTGGGTGGCTTAAACAACCCAAATTTATGTTCTCACTGTTCTGGAAGCTGGAAGTCCTAAATCAAGATGGTGGCAGGTTTGGTTTCTTCTGAGGCCTCTCTCCTTGGCTTGCAGATGGCCACCTTCTTGTTGCGTCCTCAGATGGTCTTTCCTCTGTGCACATGAACCCCTGGTGTCTATCTGTGTATCCAAATTTCTCCTTCTTATAAGGACACCAGTTAGATTGGATTAGGGCCTACCCTAATGGCTTCATTTTAGGATAATCACCTCTTTAAAGACCCTATCTCCAAACACAGTCACATTCTGAGGTACTGGGGTTAGGGCCTCAACATATGAATTTTGGGGGAACACAATTCCACCCATAATAGGTACTAAATAATAATAGCCTCAAAAGGACAGAACTTTGCTGGTCCGGTTACAGGAATTGTCTGTCTATTCTGGCACACGCTATGCCCTGTCTAGAGGCTCTGGGATCTAATACTGGCTATTTCTGTCATTCCTGGCAGCCTGTCTCTGGAGACTACTAGATAACATCTTATTACGGAAATTTTCAAACATACCCCAAAATAGAGAAACTAGTTAAATGAACCCACAGTCGACCAAGAATTATCAACATTTTCCAATCTTGATTTGTTTACTCTGGCCTCCAACTATTTTTTCTAGATCATTTTAAAGAAAATCCCAGACAGCATATCATCTCACTAACAATTTTTCAGTTATGCATCTCTAACATAAAATGAATTTTATTTAAAATATTATCATACTTAAAAATTAATATTTTCTTAATACTATCTATTACCTACTCCATATTCAGATTTTCCCAATTGTCTCAGCAAAATGTCTTTGATAGTAGGTTCATTTAAATCCCAATCAAAACAAGCCTTTCACATACTGCGTTCGGATGCTACATCTCAAGTCTCTTTTAATCCACATAACATTTTGAAGTCAAATGCACATGGGCTTCGCGCTCAGAGCACTTGCTCACTTAAGACATCACAACGGAGCAGCCATCATCCAAGATACAGGAACTGGAGAGCTGAGGCACCCCATGACCGGGAGGGTGTTCGGGCTTCTTTGCCGAGCTAGCACAGATTACGAATGATTTAACGTCCAGGAGCGCAGCTGCTGAAAGAGATGCTCTTTCCCTTTCCAAGGGAGCTTTGTTCTGAATTTGGATTTATTTAAATGGTGTGTGCACAGAGGGAACTTGTAAGATATGTTTACAGAATAATTGTGATCAATACTCATGCGTTTATAAGTGGGAGTGTGTGCTCAGTCGGCTTCGGGAGGCTCCTGTGCGCTCACTCTTTAACGCTGATCAATACTCATAGTCAATCACTAACAGGGGAATCGGAGCGAACATTTATATTCAAACTGTGCTGGGTCTCCTTGTGGAAGGTTCTTTCATTTGGTCTGTTCGTCGCAAATGCATTTATCAGCTGACGTTATATAGGGATGGAACTATAAAAACACATTTTTAAGCATTAAGGTTTATCATTCCATCATCTATTCACACTTTAATCACCAAGATCTTTGGGGCTGGTCTTTCAAACTATTATTCCTGAACAGCTGTATGCTCTAAAACTGATAGTCGTCTTAGTTGATGGATCCACAAAAAAATTGTTAAATATTCAACAAAGCTCTGAATGGCTGTAGACACCTAGTCTTAAAATTTCCCTCCAAAGTATATATAACAGTCTGCTATGAGCATCCCGCTCCTATTTATTCAAGCAATTATTCAGTCAGGTCATAACTGAATAAGACCCACAAATGGTAAGTTTCTTCAAAAGGGATAGTGATGTATTTTAAAATGTATATACCTCCACATCACTTTGAACATTACAATTTACATGAAACACTGGAGGATTTGTGATGTATTTGTTTCTCTCTCATACAAAGGCCAGACTAGCAAGAACAGAGCCAGACACTCGGAATCTTGGCCTAATTTAGCCAGTTGGCTTTAAAGAAACCCATTTGAAATAGTCTCCGATTATGACTTGTCCCTTCCACTTTCTAAAATTCCTGTTGAGTGGTCATTAGGTCCTAAAAACTGGCCTCATAAGTTACTTGTGGTCCAGATGTCATTAAATGAACAAGCAGAAAATAAAATTGTGCAGAGAGATGAGAAATATACACAGGCTAAGCTCCCTTAGTTTTAACTGCATCAAGAGAACAGGTGAGCTCGGGCATCTGCCAGGTGTGGGGAACACAGCAAAGCAATGTTGAAAAGGCTTGGTGGGGTGGGCTGTGGTGGGGGGAACGACGCAGAGGCCAGCAGCAGCCGTCCCACTTCTGGAATGTGCTGCTTCCATAAGCAAGTCTCCGGCAGTTAATTGTGTGTGCAATTTGTTGACTCTCAATGCCATTCGGGAAACGAGTCCCCAACCGCCCCAAAGGCACAACCATTGGTGATTTGAGGGGGCAATTAGGTGTGGGTAAAAAAACCTGTTTTCAGGGCTCCAGGTGGGAAAGACGAGCAGGTCAACCCAGGGGACATCCCCACAGGAAAGTCACTGCCAGAGAAAGGAAATACGGGAAAAAGCATAAAATAAACAGCCCTTCCTGGCCCCGAGTGACAAGAAAGCAAACTGTTGCCTTGGAACACAAGGCCAGATGCGAAGCAAATTTCGAATGAACCAACAAGTGCCGAATCACATGGCAGTCAGCTTGTTTTTATTACTTGTTAAGAGGCCTAAATGTGAAGGACACAGCATCCTGTTCACTTGAGAAGCTCTTGGCAGAGCTGCGCAGACAGGCAAGTGGTTCGGAAGATGTTCTAATGAAGAAAAGATGTACACAGTCGTTATCAGATGAGAGGCGCTGTGTCAGAGATTAATAGAATCCCCTTGTAATATCCATACCACAGGATGGCAGACTCTGACAGGGCCCAATTACTTCCAACAGGCTGGGCTTCTACCCCGGGCCTCTGAACCAGAATGGCCCAGAATCCGCAGGCTTTCCTTCAGCCAGACAACGCCAACACACTTCTCTCAGTGATCACCGCTTAGCTGAAATGAGTTAATCTCGTTTTCCAGATGAATTGTTATTTTGTCTCCCGCAGGCTGTGATTATGGGATAAAAGTATTGTGTTAACAGGAGGGCTGGGGGCTTTTCAGCACCACATTCCACGCACACAGAACCAGCTAGTTTCCACGTTCACCTCTTCCCCTGCTTTCTATTTTTAATGGAGTTAGAAGAATGCGAAGAATAGTAGGAACTGTGAAATGACACGCAGGGCGATAAACCTTTCAGATGAATTATGTTGCCTCATAAGAGGTCAGAGGGCCAATTTATCTTCATGTTTTGAAACACAGTTTATGATCCTGACAAAATTTAAAACACATCTAGGGCAACATAGACGCGTAAATGACACTGAGTCTTCAACTCGCCCTTTTTTCTGAATTGCTTTTGAAACACATCAGTCAGCAAACAGCTCTGTGCTGAGGGTCTATTATGTGGAAAGCATCTTGCTGGATGCTGTGAGAGATTTTTCTTTTTTAGAAAAGACCAACACCTGGGTTCTGCCCTCAAGAAACTTGATGCCTCTGTGACTGATTGCGAACGTCATGTTTATTTTCAATTTTTTAAAAATTATTTTGGCGTGTAGACAATCAGAAATGCCCTTGGAGGCACAGACCCTGGTTCTAATCCCAGTTCTTCAACTTTATTAACTGAGAGATTTTTGAGCATGTTGCTTAACCTCTCTGATCACATTTTTGCATCTGGGAAGAGGTAATAAATTGGACACTACTTTCAAGGTGGCTGTAAGGATATGCAATAAAGTATGCAAAGCTTTTAGCAGGTTTAATAAGGAGTAACTGCAAAAATAATTACGATTTCCCGAGGTAGTTACTGAATCATAGAGTGATATCGAGACCACGTGGTAGAGTCGGGCAGAAACAAAAAGATGCCATAGGTAGATGCCAGATCCGGCAAACGAAAATTCAGGAGGCCCAGTTAAATTCTAATTCCAGATAAACAACAACTAATTTCTTAGTATAAGTATACCCCACGCAAATATTTTTTTTAGTATAATAATATCCCAAATATTGCACAGGCTACGCTTACACTAAGAATTATTTGCTATTTATCTGAAATTCAAATTTAACAGGGTGTCTTGTGTTTTATCTAGCAACACTAGCTATAGGATTTGCGGTCAGAAGACCAAAATTGAGGCTTACTTACTAGCTGTGTAACTTGGAGACAGAGATTGTAATTCTTTGAGCCTCAGTTTCCTCCTCCATGAAATGAAGCTAACTGTGAAAATAATACTTGCCTCATTCAGCTAGTTGTGGTGAGAATCAAATAACATGTGAGCATATTTTGTAATCTGTAAAGAATCACTCCTTTTTTTTTTTTTTCTTTCAGCTGAGGAAGATTAGCCCTGAGCTAATGCCTGTGCCAATCTTCCTCTACTTTATTCGTGGGTCACTGACACAGCGTGGCTGACGAGTGGTGCAGGTCTGTGCCTGGGATGCGAATCCATGAACCTGGGCCACCGAAGCAGAGCACGCCAAAATTAATCACTATACCATGGGGCTGGCCCCAGAATCACTCCTTTTTTAATGTTTGTTTTTTGCTTGTCAATTTATTGCTTTAGAATAGAAACTCACCTTCCTGTTCATCTAAGCTATTCACCTCATTTCACAGAGGGGCCTGATTGGGGTAGGGAGGGGGGCGTCTTGGCACAAGGCTTCACTCTGCAGCGAGGCATGGTGTATCTTCTCATTACAAGAAGGAAGTGAGTGCTTCCTCCACTCCCAGACGCACACTCTGGCAGCACCCAGCGTGACTACAACACCTGGGGGAGCAGCGTTTCCTCTCAAACCCACAACAAGTGTCAGAGGAGAGCACCCTTCCTAAGGATGGTCTCTGACCATGAAGTCTGAAGTGGATGCTTCCCAACGAGAGGTGTCCCAGATTCCTACACGGAGCTGCTGAGAATAAACACTGTCTATATTCATTACTCTTTCCCTTCTTGGAGATGATGAGTGTAATCTGGAGATGCTACATACCTCAGGTTGCAAAATTTTTACATATCCTGAGCATTGTCTCCAGCTCTCAGACCATCTTGGTGTGAATCCTGGACCACGCCCCAGCTGAATCACCTCAGGCAACTTGCTTAATCCCCCTGAACTTCAGTTCACACAATAGGGATAACCAGAAGACCGACTGACAGAGCTGTTGGGCACATTACCTGAGACAGTTACCTCACTACCTTCTTCCTTGGCACACAGTATGAAATGACTATTAACCTTTTTCTCTAAATGTAAGTAAACGCACCAACCAATAAATTCCTAAATTATTTAGGGGATTATTTAATGTAGCATGGCCTTGTATTAGCACAGATTCCTCAGTCAACAGATATAAAAGAGTGCCAACTATAGAACACGCGGAGGAGGTCCTCCAACTTGAAAAGCTTGGACACCATTGATTTGGAGCACCCCTAGCCCTCCTTTCCCAGTCCGCTCCTGACACGGCAGAGGGGAGCTCTGACAGATGAACTCTTCTCATGCAAACATTCCAGAGTGAGCTGAGAAGGAAGCTGCAACAAACAGCCCATGAAGATGTCCAGCACCTCGGGGGATTGTGCATGAGAAGACGCAGTGCTGTAGGTGAGGAGGCACGGACACACACACCTTGCTGATGTTTCATACACTGCACACCTATTTTCATATATTCGGAGGTTTTAAACAAATGTTGGAAAAGTATTAGATCTTTGCATGCACATAAATCTGACAACTGTGGCTTTTCAAGACATCTGAGGAATGCTTTGGTTCTCATATGAGTAATATTCTGAATGGGGGTGAGGAGTGGGAGAGGGGGCGAGAGGAGAAAAATAAACCCCTGAACACTAAGACCACGTGAGTGATCAGAATCAACACTGCAGCAAGGCTTTCTGAAAACCCAGGATGTCAATTATGCAAACAATTTGTTCATGAAAGGAAATAAGTTTATCTTCTGTTTAAAACATCCAATGGTTTACACAGATTACGGTCTGTTTAGGCCCCCTGGGTAACTGACTGATCCACTTCCAAAGGCAGTTCGTATCTCAGTCAGTTGTAGGCGTGAGAAACTTCTGGGAAGGTGGTGGTCACAGCAGGACCCTGTGGAACAGGAGATTTCAGGCTGGAGGAAGGAGGGCCAAAAGGAGTTCTCTGGTGGAGGACTTTTCAACGCTTCCATAACTGGAAAAACCGCTGCTTCCAGGGGATATGGGACCAAGGACCAGGCCAGAGAGACGCTGGGGGATGCTGAGTTCTTCTGCTCCTCCCCTGCAGCTTCTTTCCTGTTGACAGACAGAAAGGTTAAGAAAGAGAAATGAAAGACTGAAAAAGAGGCATTAGGGCCCAGAGAAACCTCCAGAAAGCTGGAGCTCTTGATTACAGAAAGAAACCTGAGATGGAAACATGACAGGCTCAGGATGCCCCCAAAGAGAAGATTCTTGGAGAAATTGCCTAATCTAATAGCAAAGGCAGATAATGGCACAAGTGCTTTAGCCTGGCTCTGGAGAGCAATGACAAATGTATCTAAGAATTTGTGTGTGTGTGTGTTAAACTTAAAGGTATCTGTCTTCAAAAAGCTGCCCTGATGGTCTTAAAAATATAGGGTCAAATGAGTGAAAAGTTAACCAAAAAAGATAAACACATATCTAAGATATTTTCTTTTTTTATATCCCTATTAAATATGGAGCTTCACAAGAGGGAAATGTTTTAAATAAAAATGCATTTTTATAAACAAGGTGTGCTTATGATTAAATACATGTGAATTCAGTCCAAAAAAGCTGCCATCTCTGACCGCAGACAAGGCCTATGCCACTAGACGGTAAGCTTCTTGGGGATACAAACTTATCTTACTCACTGCTGTCCCCACAGCATCTAAGCCATGCTTCATACTCAATAAATGTTATTTAGTAAGTAAAGGAATGCCTAGACCTAGCAGGTCAGAGTCCCTAATCAAGATATACTACCACCACCTGGTGGCAAAGTACCAGAATTGCAGGAATAGTGCTTTCTTTCATTCTTGTTCTTTTCAACATAAGTGTGCACAAAAGCAGTATATGCTGGTGGTATATATGGCATTACACAAAGTCATCAAATGCAAAGAACTGGGAAAAAGAGAGCAAATAAAGATTTAACTGTCTTGTGTGGGTGACCCCAAACAATATCAGCTTTTTCCCATTCCTTTGCTGTTATCTTAAGTACTTATTTCACAGAATCCTCCCAGATTTTTCAGGCTGCACAACTGCAGGCTAAGAGCAGAGCCAGGGCGGGCTTCTCACATTAGCTTAGCGAGTGTGTGAGAAGGAAGGGGAGCTTGATTGACAACTGACACACTAGTGAGAGAACAAAGCAGAGCCTCCACCGGGGAACACTGCTCAGTTTTACAGCCACATTTGCCTCCTCTTGTTTTCGTATTCTCTCAATGGAAGACCCTCTGACTCTTTTTGTTCTGTTTTGTTTTGTTTCTCGTATGGACCACGTTGTCTGCCAGGTCCGGAAGCTACGATGAATAGAAAGTACTGGGCAGGACAACGTTTGATAAATGTAAACAATATGCATAGAGAAAACCTCTCAGATGAAAAATCCACATACATTTTTAGTGGCCATCAGACTGAATGCAAATGGCTTTGGAAAACATAAGTGGTTGGCTTTTTACTATCAAAGAAAATCACAGCCTTTTTTGTAACACTAAAAACACTGCTGCACTAAAAAGGAATGAGGAACAAAATAAACCAGGCAGCTGATTTTCACCTCACAAAAGTTCTTGCCTTTGCCCTAACCTTCGAAACCATGTTGTACTTCTAGAAACGTTAAAAGGGGGAAAGTTTGAGAGAACCAGGAATGCTATTTTTTAAGGCTCTCTCTTAAAAAGAAAATGCACTTCGTGTTTTAGAGGAAGAAGAAGCAATTACAAATAAAAGAGTTGGCCCAGCTCACAAATGAAGCCACGTAATGTCAATGCTTTGGAATTGCTCAGCCTCAGTTTTCCAAGTCAATGCACTGGCAGTCTTGCCTCAAAGAAAGGAGTCAATAGGGAGAAAATAAATAGCGCCTTTCCAGAACTCACCCAGAAGCTTGGAAAACTGTCTGCTTACTATTACACAGTTTTAACACGTCATAATCATTTTCACAGTAAAGAGATCCTTCCTGCACTTTAGACCAAGAATGCACGACTAATTTTAACCACTTGTGCAAATCTCCTAATGGAAATTTCAAATAGCTCTTATGGATTAGAGTTTCATAAACTGTATGGAGAGAGTAGCAACAGACACCAAGTTGCTCCTCACATCAACTGCTCAACGCTAACAAGTGCCTGAGTAACAGTGGGTGATCACGTAGTATTACACACACTATAATTCTTGTTGGCACTACCGGTATTATCCGTTATATCATAAAAAATAAAGCAAGTATCATGAAAATGCTAACAAATGAGGGGGGAAGGTGGGTTGTGTGCTACCATTTCAAGTCTTACCAGAAAGCACTGGAGATGCACAAACTCTAGAAGTCCCCCCATTTGTGATCTCACGAAGTTCAAATCAAACAACGTTAAGGTGGGGAGCACTGTTCCCATTTTACAGACAGAAACAGAGGCCCAGAGAGGCTAGATCGCTGTGTGAGGTAACACAGCTGCTGGTGGTTAAAGACAAAAATCCCGAACTGTCTCTTTCCACCATGACATTTGCATTGAACAGCATCTAGGAAATTGAAACACGGCTGGGAGATTTAAGACTCGAGTTTACTTGGAGATGGATAATTGTGATGGTTGTGCAACAACGTGAATGCACTTAATGCCACTGAATTGTACACTTAAAAATAGTTAAAATGGGGCTGGCCCCGTGGCTTAGTGGTTAAGTGAGCACACTCTGCTACTGGCGGCCCAGGTTCGGATCCCGGGCGCGCAGCGATGCACCGCTTCTCCGGCCATGCTGAGGCCGCATCCCACATACAGCAACTAGAAGGATGTGCAACTATGACATACAACTATCTACTGGGGCTTTGGGGGAAAAAAGGAGGAGGATTGGCAATAGATGTTAGCTCAGAGCTGGTCTTCCTCAGCAAAAATAGGAGGATTAGCACGGATGTTAGCTCAGGGCTGATCTCCCTCACAAAAAAAAAAAAAAAAAAAGTTAAAATAGTAAATTTTATGATATGTATATTTTACTACAATTAAAAAAAAAAAAGAATCAAGTTCACAAACTCCTTTCCACTGAGATTGAGAAGAGTAAGGTGGTAGAAGTCAAATGTCTGAAGAATATTCTGTTATACCTGCCTCTTTGCCCACAACTGTGGCAGAAACTCAGAGCATTAAAAAAAATGCAAATTCATTCCCTTTAGGAGTTCAAAGTCAGTAGGATAGTTGGAAACACATCTAGGGTTTTCTTTTTTTTTTTTACCCTGTCCCCAAGATTCAAGCATTTGGAGAAAATTCAAGCATTTTCTGAGTTTTTAAACCTCCTTTATGGAGATTCTAATTTCTATCTTGTTAACAATTTTGCAGGAGAGTGTGTGGAGAAGCAGAAATTAGGATAGGAAGCAAACAGGGGAATGGGCTGCCGGGTGACGGAGGGTTATGATGCACGGAAAGAAGGAGCAGGGAAGAGAAGACCAAAATTGAAATTGATGTCTTCCCCCCTCCCCCCCGGTTCTTGATTTCCCTCCTGGCTACAGTCAAGGTCCCTCCAGCCCTCAGCCTAACACCCCATCCCCAGGGGAGCGTCCCTGACCCCCCTGATCACTGCAGGATCCGATAACCCCAGGGACTTCCCTTTCAGGTTGATTCCCGTCAGAAAGGGAGCAGGAAGTTCTCCTGCGCTGACCTACCAGAGAAGCTCTGGGGCAGGTGTTTGCTCCTGAAGCCCAGAACACCAGGGGGTGGGGGTGCAGGTGGCGGGGAAGGGGGAGCGATGCCAAGGCTTCTGGACTCAAGGAGCCCCGCTCAGGTCCCTTCCTCCTGCAGTGAGCACGGTGGGATCAAAATCAGGGGAGGGGACAATTGCTCTCAGGATGTCCTCTGATCCCAGAGCACACAGCTCTCCTCTCAGTATGCTCTGACAACGTGTCCACAGAAGCTCTGATCCCTCCTCCATCTTTCCCTGCCGTTCTCCATCTTCTTTCTTACGTTTGCCTTTCTACCTGGAGACTGAATCGTTTTACCTGTTCTTCTGTCTACTAGCTCCCGGCTGGCAGGAAACACTATTACTATTCCTTCCTTTGCTTTCTGTGACTGGGGCCTCCTCCCCTCCCACTCCACACACTGGGAGCAGAGCCACTACCTAGAGAAGCTCAAACTGTATCCCCAAATGATGGCTCACACCAGATTCCATCTCAGAGCGATGGCCCGCGTTGCTTAACGCGGTCCCGAAAGGCCCTTAGCCCAACTCCCTGGTTTACGACCTGCCTCGGACACGTCACCTTGGTGTGTTTTCTTCAGACCCCTCTCCTCCTCTTGGTTCCCAAGTTCCCCACGTAGGGTAGAAGGGAGGAATGAGGGGGGAGGGTGGAGGGAGGGGGTGGGGGGAGGGCTGTGGAAAAGGATGGGTAGAGGGAGCTGGGGAGAGGAGGTGGAGGGAAGCCGGCCTGGGTTCACTTTCCAGAGCTGCCACCTACCATGTGGCCATCAGACTTTCAGCCTCCTCACCTGTCAAATGGGGGGTGGCTTGGGAAGATTACAAAGAAGTAAGGTAACTAAATAATCACAGCAAACACCTTTGTGGCACCCATTACACACCAGGCCCTGTTGAAAGTGCTTATATAACATTTCATTCTCACTATGAGATGAGTACTATCATTATCCTTCCTTTAAAGATGAAGAGACTAGGTACAGAGAGGTTGAATAACTTGCCCAAGGCCACACAGCTACACATGGCAGAGTCTGGATTCAAACCCCGGCAGCCTGATTCCAGGCTGTGTTCTTCCCATGACACTGTACTTTCTACTTCGGCGTCCATTTCAGGCCCTTAATAAATACCAGTTCCTTGCTCTCTGCCTTTTGAGGTTCTTTTCACCACAGTCCTTTGGGTCGATTTTCAATAAAGTTCAATCCTCTGGGTGTTGTGCTGTTTAGCTTTCTTCCATTAGCTGGAAATCATTCAATAAATATTCATTAAGTGCCCGCTCTGTGCCAAGCACCCTGCTAGCCACGGCCGCTTCTCCAAGCCCTGGCTCTCGAGGCCGTGGCCAGTGTGGCGAGGAGATGGCGGTGGTCAGGCCCACTGCATGCCCAGAAATGCCGCGAGAAATACCACGTGGACGTATAACAGGGCGGCACAGGGAGGGAGGATCCTGTGGGGCAGGAGGGAGACGCGAGAGCGGGCAGCCCCCTCCCCACCGCCACCCTGGCTCAGAGTTCCTTGCTCCTCAGACCTAGCGGGGGTCTTACCTGCGCAGGCTGCACTGACTGAGAATCCGGGCACACTTCTGTGAGCATCACTGATCCACCTACTAGTGTGTGTCAGAAAGATGATCCTAGGCCAGTGTGTCTGACTGGGGATGTCACCAACATCCTGAGGAAGGCCATTTCTCTCTTGTATGGGACCCACCCACACACTGCAGAACGCTGGGCATCCTGTCTGCCTAGCACCGCCCCTCCCTCCCCAAGGGAAAGAGTGCCCCGTTACCCTGGGATGATTAAAAATGACCAGTGTGTGGGGAGAGGACAGCGCCACCCTCAGCTAAGAACCACTGTCTTAGAAGATGTGACTGCAAGTCAGGTGACCCCATAAGAGATACCCAATATTATTTTGCCGTCTGGAGAGACAGAACAGATATGAAGAGAGTGCAGAGTTCCACCAAGTTCAAAGGTGATTTAGAGCTGGCCAGAAGGTAATTATACAGAAAAGCCTGAAGAAATGCCATCCTCAATGAAGTGAGGTGCCACCTGGTGGAGGGTGCAGATGTCAGCGAGCAGCGAGAACAGTGACCTGTCCTCTAAAAAACAGAATCATTGATAATCACGGTGTCTATAAAAAGGCACTTGTCCTCGGAGTCCAGGTGTCCAGGAGAAAAGAGCTCACGTCTCGGCCAGAAGCCTCTCTGGTTGTTAAGAAACCTTAGTATGCCGAGAAGGCAGACCTAAACATTACATGGCAAGGTAACCCCAATATCGTTTGGTATGACATAATTGTTTCCTTAGTGCACAGACGTTATTTAGTCATGGGAAGACTTACATATAATAATGTGTCTCATTCTTATAACCACCCTGTGAGATAATTACTTCAGGATCTCCTTTTAAAGATGACCAGAATAAGCACAGAGAGGTTAAGTTACTTGCCCAAAGCCACAAAGCTATACATGGCAGAGACTAACTCCAAACGTAGATAGCCAGAATTTGAATTAAATATAAAAATATTGAGATAATGAAAACAGGAGAAATAATGCTATTGTGTTGGCACATTTTCACATATGTGGTATCTTAGGAATTTGTAACATTTGAGTTGCTCCTTCAGGAACAGAGGTTAACAAACTATGGGCCGTGGGCCAAATCTGTTTCTATAAATAAAGTTTTATTGAAACACAGCCAGGTCCATTAATTTATGCATTATCTGTGGCTGCTTTCACACAAAGGCAGAGTGGAACCGTTGTGACAGAGACGATCTGAACTGCAAAGCTGGAAATACTTACTATCTGATCCTGTACAGAAAGAGTCTGCCGACCTCCATTCCAGAATTCTACATTAGCCTTATAGTTTCAGTTTTCAACGTGTAACTGGTAATCACTACAGAATTGTGATTGTCAGGTGAAGTATTACATTTATAAAAGTGTCAGAACATTAAGAAAACTTAAGGTTCATCATATTCGAAACTGAATTTATTAGATATATACAAATTACATTCTTGGGAAGTTTATCAGTAAAAGTACTTGAAAAGGAAATCAAAATATTAAATTTATAAATGCAGCTTGATATTTTTAAACTCTTTACCTAAATGCATAAATGAGATGAAACATTATTCTAGAGCTCCTCAAAAACGACTGCTAAAATTTGTCAGGCTTGTAAACAGAATAATACGAACTGCAAGTTAACTTAAAAGCCTGAAGAAGAGCTAGAATTTGAAATTTGTTACATGAATGAAATGATTTTTAATTTTAAAAACCCAAGTAGACTTCTTGACACTCTCTTCTCCTCACAAAGGCCACCCTGGAAGCCTTCAAAAAACTCTATTCATCATCTGCATCTCATGTCTCCTGCCCTCTGCTTGTCACTAGTAAAGCTAAGTGAAGGTCTTCATTGTCACCAACGCCTGAACCCAGACCCAATCTGTGTTGTTTGAGCCAGTTCAGGTTGTGACTCATTTGATAAAGGGGACCAGCCTACACCAAAGAATCCCAAATAAGAGAAACCTCAAGGAAAAATGCCAATGTGTGAGTTAATTAAAAAAAAAAAAATATATATATATATATAAAATGATGACAATAACAAACAACATATATATATATAATGATGCTAACACCATTTTATGTTATTTTATTTAGCATTCATATTTTATAAAGCCCTTTCAAACACACTCTCTCTCTTGATCTAATAGCATAATGTAGCAATTCAGTGGTTAACATGAACTTTGAAAGGAGAAAGACCTGGAGTGATTCCTGGCCTTAGCTTTTCTCAATGCTAAGCCACGGGTAATAATCACACCTACTTCGTGGGTTATTGTCAGGATGAAACAGATCACGTCTGAAAAGAGTGCTTAGCGTACTGCCTGGCACCAGTAATGATAACGTGGATCTTAGCCACTATCATCACGACCAGCATCATTCTAGAAAACCTCTGTGAGGTCAGAAAGACAGGCATTATCACCCCCCTTGGTGGAGGAAGTTGCCAAGCAGAGAGCTGAAAAGACTTGCCCAAAGGCACACAGCCCACAGGCAGTGGCACCATAATTCTGATTCCCAGGCCCAGGGCAGGTAGTCTCATCTTTGTTCCCTGCCTGTCCTGCTGCATCCCAAACATGACCACGCAGCAGAACCCCCAAAGGGCTTCTTAAAGAAGACTGCAGGTCCCACCCCCAGAGATTCTGATTCAGTAGATCTGTGGTGGGGCTCAAGAATTTGCTTCTCTAACTAGTTCCCAAGTGATGTGGATGCTGCTGATCTGGGGACTCCACTTTGAGAGCCACTGGTCTAACTCTGTGCAGTGTCTTTAGGATGTCACACCTGCCCTTCTGTAGTATATCTGGTGCATACTTATGAGTCATCAAAATGTTTGGCACCTGGTTCATGCTCAATAAATGGCTTTATTTTATTTTTGCCACGGATTCATTCTCTCTGGCTTTTGAGTCTCTTGGCTAACAACTTTGCCCTCATTTCTTTGATCCATTCGTGCACTGCCCCTCTGATTTGGAATACACTGTTTTCTTCCCAGCTGTGACCTTGGTTGCTCTCCACAAAGACTGCCTTTCCAGCTTGGCTCTGCTGTCTCTGATTCAGCCTCCTGAACCCCGAACTCTCCTTGGCAGGCCACAGCCTCACAGGTGGGCCC
The DNA here is from genome assembly GCF_020826845.1 of Diceros bicornis minor. Lineage (NCBI taxonomy): Eukaryota > Metazoa > Chordata > Mammalia > Perissodactyla > Rhinocerotidae > Diceros > Diceros bicornis. The sequence continues at coordinate 28,597,692 of NC_080771.1, read as the reverse complement.
TGCACGCTGCTATCTGATGAAGTCAGCTAAACCCCTTGACCTACCTCCATCATGAAAGACAAGCTACTGCGCTCACAAACAAGGGCATCAATACGCCCCTTGACCGTTGCATAGAGACACAGCAGATACAGCAAGATGGAGGAAAACTCACTCAGTGACTGTCTGATTCCCTGTCTCCTGCATGTAAGATGAGTGAGGGACACAGGAGAGAATTAAAAGGGGATGGGGGAAGAAGCAGAACTCAGAGCATGTGAATGCCTGTGGATATAAATACTATAAAAGTAATAATACTAAACAAATGGAACTAGGACTAGCAGGGCTTTCATAGCTTAACAGTATTTTGACAACAGATGTTCATATTTCATTTGAAATTTATGAAACCTTTATGCCTGTAATCCCATGAGCAGCAACACGGTAAATAAAAGTAGCAAGCAGTCTAGATTAATAATATTTTGCTTCATATTGGAAGAGCATTGGAAAGAAGAGGCTTGCTTTCTCTATCCCCTGTTTTTACGGTCCTGGTATTGGAACAGACTGGGGCTTCTCAAATTGGCTGGGAAATATTCATAGATGTGTTATTAATTTATGGAAACCTGAAGGATCCACCTCAAGGTTTAAGTAGGCCATTTAGAAACAGCAAGGAGTAGGTGCGAGATACAGAGCAGAATGCGGTGGAAAAAATTCGGGGCTTAAATTCAGGAAATTTGGAAAAGTCGGGGCTTAAATTCAGAGCAGGAAGAGTATCTTCAGTAAGCTATAACAGTTGATATTCTAATAAAGCGTTCTTATGAGAAAAAGCAATCTGTTCACATATGAATTCTGCCATATGCTTCCATCTTTTCATGGTCTAGAAGGCCATGTCAGTAATTTCCAGTACTTACATGGGCATGCAGGATGCCTTTGCTGGTTAATGTGAATAAATGGGCTGGATTTACTGTTTTTCTAATGCTCAATATACACACCATGCAGGCTGCTACCAGCAGCAAAGTGGAATTTATGAGTTTGCACTGAATTTCAAATGGATATGGGAGTAACGCAACGGAAAGCGAGACTGACGTGTTGTCTAACATTTCTCAGTGAAGGCTGCTGCTCTCTTGACAAAGTGAAGGGTATTGTTTGAGGGGAGGGAGGGAACGTCCCTCTAAGAATGTGGCTCTCTCTCTGGAGTGTTTGCAGAAGCACTCACGACTCTGTCCACAGCCTGTACACAGGATCACGCTCTCCACGGGTCTTTATGGGACCTCTTTGACCCCAGCCCTAACCCATGACCTTCCCATTTATAAATTATCTTTAAATCTTGACGTTTTTATGTAGGGTTGCCTCCCTGCCAGCTGGGAAGAGTAAATTTCTCAGATCAATGAGCTCCACTGACTGGTTCTAATATCCCATGATTTAACATTGCATATCTTAAACTACAACTTCAGACTAAAAAGAGAGAGGGTATTCACAGCTTGACTGATAATTTGCAGTAGTGAAGAGAAGAATGAAATCATAATTTCTTCTAGATCAGCATTTGTCAACCTGGGAACTACTGACATTTGGGGCTGGCGGATTCTTCGTCGTGGGGCTGTGCTGTGCATCACAGGACGCTCAGCAGCATCCCTGCCCTCTACATACTAGATGCCAGTAGCAGTGTCCCCCCAAGTCCTACCCCGTTGTGACAACCAAAAATGTCACCAGACACTGCCAAATGACCCCAGGGGGACAACATTGTCTGCACTGCCCCAGAGGAATGCCTGCCACCTGAAATACTACTCTACGACTATCCAGTTCTGAATACACGTTAAACAAAGATGAGTATCCATTGCAGCATATGTGTGTCAATCTAGTTGGGAATAATTTGGAAAAAAAAAAAAAAAAAGGAAATTAGAAAATTGGGACTAAAATAGGGATATATGATGGCTGACAGAATAAGCAGCATATTTTGCAATGGATCTCGGAAGTGATAAAGGAAAGGAAGGGAAAATTAACTCTGTGGTATATGAAGGGATGTGTGTGTATGGTGGGCGGGCCATACCTCTAGAACCGTGGTAAAAACCTGTAGGTGGGGGTCAACAATGCCCAGCCACAAAACCAGGAAGGCAGTCAACCTCTGAGCTGAGGACCCAAGAGGGGGCAAATAATAGCTTTTCAATGTGCACATTATCTGGAACAAAGCAACATACATTTACAAGCATCTTGCTGAACCTCTGGAGGAGAGAGATCTAAAACGCTGCTGACGAGCTCTGTCTGGTAAATAAAAAGGAGTAATATGATATCCACATGGCTGGGCTTTCAAACTCTTCCATGGATGCATCTCTCACAGCAAAGAAGATCCCCAGGGTAGAAGCGTGTTTAAGGACTCATGTTCTACCTTTAAAAAATCATGGAAAAGAAGCATTCTACTAGATAATATTCACATTTCTTTGGCTCTAAGCAATATGGTTTAGTCACCCAAAGAGTTGACTCTTTAAGAAAATGCGCTTTGATTTTCTGTGACTTCTAATAAGCTCTGGCATTGGCACTCCACCAGGAAAAATTGGGGATACGCACACCCTGCTTTAAGAAGAATGAAATTAAGGTGGTCTTCTTGTTTCACAGGCATCATAAATAACATATTTATAGGGCTCTTTAGTCCCTCAACCCATGGTGTCCTCAGCTGAACGTTTAATAAACATGGCGGTGAGGGATTCAGGCATATGGCCCTTGTGGTTGGAGAGGACCGCTATAAGCAGGTGTTACCTGTAAGAGTTTGTTAGATGTCTTAGAACCCAAAGGCAGGCATTCTTAATCACCAGATGTCAGCCAGGTGTGAGCCACTCTGCAGTGGGCATCGCTGTATTGTGCTTCCTTCCTTGTAAATGCAAGAATTGATGGAAACAAAGCTCCATAAAGGCAATGTGCACTTTTGGTGAGTATTGCAGCCAAGGAAACCATGGTTTCCTCATGTCCTTTAAGAAAATCTTTCAAGGATTCAAAAATTCATGGAAGGTAAAAGTTGTGGCTCCTCTTCCATTCACCATTATGACTGAGAGCAGGGTGCAGAAGCGGACCATGTAAAGCCTTTGGAGCTAGTCCAGGGCTCAACTTCAACCACACCCTCTTCCTAGCACATCGGTTTCCTCATCTACAAACTGGGAACTAATAATAATTCTCTCCTGCAAGGTTGCTGCAAAGATTAAGTGAGATGATGTTTTTTTAACACACCTAGTAGGGGAATCCCAGGTTTTCCTTCCTGTCATCTCTGTCATATATAAAGCTATTTGCAAATGAAATGATTGTAAGAGTTCACCAAAATCAGACAGACAGGACTGGGAATCAGGATGACCTGATTCTACCAGGCAGTCTGGAATCTGGAATCACAAACAACAGAAGCACAGGGCCCGGGTGGACCTCTGTTCCCCTATTGTACAAACACCAGGGGAAATACTATGCCTTTGCTTTTATGAACTTCTAAAGCAATAAAGACTTGTATTCAAAGCACTCTTACTTTCAAAAAGAAGTCATTAATACGTTTTATGAAGTCAGAACCCATTAGTGAAGATGTATCGAGTGTGTCTGCTCAGCGAGGAGAATCAAAGGGGGTCTACGAATGGCACTGGACATACAGATTGGGGCCTGGTTTTACAAACCGATGATGCCTGCAGAAGCCTGAATGTAAAGCCTTCAGCCACCTGCAAAATTTGAGAATCCCTGAGTACTGATGCAGCGTTAAGAGCCAACATCAAGCCATGCTGGGTAGGCTGATGCACGCTCTTGAAGTGTACGCATGTGCAATGCATTCTACTGTACAGTTTAGACAGAATCACTGGCAGCATTTAAATAATTCAGGGACTTAATGGTAGACGTTTACTCATACATGCATCCAGGCTGTGGCTGGAAAATGCCTGAGTGGAGGGGAGAAGACAAAGAACTGGTCAGGTGTATCCTTTTGAATTTGGAACTGTGAATACATTGATATACGTGTCCTATTTCCTCTGAATGCTTTCAGATCTTCATTCAACAACACTTCTTATGTGACTACCATGTGCACTAAATATCTGGCCCTAGACAACACATGGTCCTACCCTCAAAGAGTTGGCAGTGTAGTGGGTGGGGTGTTTCAAGGAAAGAATGATTCTGACATTTGTTAAAATGGTAAGTAAGACTTTATTCAGGACTATTTCCATAGGGGCCAAGACTATAGCAACAGGGGAAAGAGGTGGGTCTCAACTCTGAATTCAGTAAAGACAGCTGGGGATGGATAGCCAAGGAGCAGAGTGAAGGGGTCAATGGATGAAAAATTACTAAGAGGAGACATCCAGGGCAGGCTAATTCTTGCTAAACCAACTTAACAGGATTCTTGCTGAAGGCAGGCCTGGTTGATCAGACATCAAGGGTGGAGGGATTCTCTCTAAACTGACTTAGCAGGATTCTTGCTAAGACCGAGTTACGAAGACCTGCCAAGGACGGGCCCAAGGTCTAGGCCTAGTAGAGAAGCAGGCTCAGAGGATCCGACTAAAGTTTGGTCAAGGAGTTTCTCCTGGGGAGAAGGAGGGCAGAAGTAGCCATAGGACACTATGGGCCTTGGAAAAGGTTTCTTAAAGAGACAAGGTGCTTGGGGTATCTTTGGAAGCATGAGCAGGAATTAGCAAAGGGAAATTCAAGGCAAACAGACAGCATAGCACGTGCAAAGCACAGGTTGGTGCCCTTCCAATGGTTAGGTGTGGCTAGAAGAGGGTTTCTCAACAGGGGCATTACTGAGATTTTAGGGCTGGATATTCTTGTTATGAGGGGCTGTCCTGTGCCCTGTAGGATGCTGAGCAGCATCCCTGGCCTCTACCCTCTAGATGCCTGTAGCATTCCCCCTCTCCCACCACACCCAAGTCCTGACAACCCAAAACACCTCCGGATATTGCCAAACGTCCCCTGGGGTCAACCTGCCCCTAGTGGAGAGGCAGCGGGCCTGAAGGAAATGCTGCATTTGGAGCGAGCAGGGCACGGAGGGCAGTTGGCCCCACTGAGGACTACACAGGCGACAGCATTTAAGGTTGACATAATGAAGGTACAATCTTCTATTCTCTAAATATAATGATTTAATATGCAGTGGAGAAAGGAAAAGTCGAAAGAAAGAAGAAAAATGAGTTACTGTATGGGGACCTGGAAATGTTGGATTTGTCAGAATATTTCTTTAAAAAATATCAAAGAAAAATAGCAACTGATATACTGACTCATCATGAATGACCTTTGTGAATCAAGGTTTTCAGATGTTTCCTATTTCTGATTAACATCTAAGGATGAATATAACGCAGCAAGAAACACAGAGATGTTTCCTAGCAGTTAACTAATCACCATTTTCAAAATATTTGCATGTCCTGTCACTTTTACCTGTAGTGAAGCCTCACCTTCTTTTTCCAGTTTACATTCAAAATGCATTCTTACTGCAGAAAAGCATAAAGAAACAACAACAACAACAATTCCTGGTCTGTGTGCTTGGACTGCAGCTCTGTGACATGCTACAGAGATTTCAAAAATTATCTTCTAATTTAAATAACCCCTATTTCAGCAACAATCAGCAGCAAGCCAGGTATCAAGTTCATGGCTATCAGGCCAGATCTGACCTCACTTGCATTTTCTTTTTACTTCTGCTAGTACAATTAGTAAAAGAAAGGGAGTGGGCTATTTAACATGCCTTTCTAGCTAATTTTTAATCAGTTCTAACGCACGAATTTAAAAATGCCTGCTTGAGAGCTTCAGGGATTACTAAATAATAAACCCTGAAGGTCCCAAAATCTGGTTAATAGTCAGACCTGGAGAATATGAAATATAGTGTTAATTTAGAATAACATAATGCCTAAAGATGAAGCAAGTTAGGTCTAATTGAGCTATGAACTGCTTGCCTGGTATTGTGTAATGGAGACTATGCTAACCGAGGGTTCCTGAACTATAGATAACCATTACTCTTAGCAAATATGTTTATTGGGGCCTCTCTCTCTTCATTACCCAACCTCATAAAGTATACGCCTGCATATTCTGATAAAACATAAAACAGCGAGGCAGAGTCACAATTAGGACGCCCTGAGAAGCTGCCTCATAAAACGGTATCTGTCTCCAAATGATTGTTCATTTAACCATGATAAATATTTATCAGCGTGCAATAGAACAAATCCGTAAATGACGATAGCCTACGCTGAAGATGGAGGACTTTTACACTTCTAATTCTCCTCTTTTGATAAGTACAATGCTTTAACCTAAAACACGCGATGTGATAAGATACGAGGACTTTGATTTTAAATGATAATGATACGATAGGAACATCAAGAACATATTAGGTTCCTATTTTCAACATCTACTCAAAGTGACTTGGATTTACCACTATATGGTGAGCGCAGGCAGGGGAACCGTGTGAATGGATGGAAATGAAGCAGTGCTAATTTGGGTGGTTAGTCAAGGCACAACCTTTTATGTCATCAGTACTCTCATTGGAAAAATGTGTTTTAAATGATAAACTAAAGATGAAAATAAACTCTTTAATGATCCCTACTCTCTCGTTGGCCATGCTGTGTCAACAGGGGAAACACATGCAGAACTGATATATATCCTGATGTTCCGCCTAACTTGCGTGGATCAGGCCTCAGCTGCTCGGGTGTGGAATCTGTGGATTACCATGTGGCATCGTGTGTGGTCAAGGGAAAAAGGACTTCGCCTTCCTGAGTGAATTTCAGAAATGAAGCCTGTCTCCTGACCAGAGATAATGGGTTCTGTGGGTCAATTTCTGCCTCTGTTAGACAGAGAGCTAGACAAGGCACCTGGAATAGGGGTGGGGTCCCCTATAAAGATAAACGCTCTCTAACTTCCAGGCTATTCCTAAAAACGGCCTGATTTCTAGAAGAATGCCCTACAGCAGTGATTCTCAAACTTGGGCATGTGTCAAGATCCACTGGAGGGCTTGTGAAAACACAGATGGCTGGGTCCCCTCCCCGGCTTTTCTGATTCAGGATGTCAGGATGCAGAAATGCCTGCATTTCTAACAAATGCCCAGGTGATGCTGATGCGGTGGGTTCCTACAGCAAAGGAAGGATCCACAAGGTGAAACTTCAAGGGAACATTTGATACTGCTAGTACAAATGTTTTTTCCTAGTCTATAGATCCCACATCTATCTTCACTTTCTTTTCCTTTCCTTCTTTGCCTCATTCCCTTTATTTCTCCTCCCTCCATCTTTCCTTCCTTTCTTTGGTTTTATTTACATTTCTATTTCTAATTCTCAATTTCTGTTTCTCTTATTCTCCCTTCTCCTCCTCTTGTGTGCTTGTCTCCCCTCCTTTCTTTCATTCTTTCTTCCCTTCTCCCAACCTCACGCTGAGATCTTTTTCCCAGCAATAATTAACCTCCCATCAGGTTCTCAACAGTGACCAAGATTACAGGTAGACCCCACACAGGAGATATACACAGGCCAAGAGTTCTCTCCTTGCCAAGTTTTAGGAGGAGAGTTGTCAGAGCAGTTTCAAAGAAGGAAGCTATGCATTTTGTGCTAAGCATTCAATAGCAGAAGCTTCTCTGCTTTTGCATTTAGCACCACATAAGCAAAAAACATATTGCTATGTGAAATATTATAATATACATAGGACAGTTACTGTTGGTAGATGGAGTAGCTTTTCAGCATTCATTCTCATTTTGGGGGCTATTCTTGCATTGTAGGATAAAAAGTCCCTAGGTCTCCTGGTAACTTGCACTACCTCTCATGCTGGAGGAAGATTTATAACAAAAGGGACTATTATGAGATCATTCCTAGGTGAAGAGCTACCATAAACAGACTTAGCTCTTTATAGCTTTATTGTGTCAAACTCCGAATATTAGACACATACCAAAAAAAAATTCTCACGGTGAGAGTTATTAGGCTGTAGCATAGCTTCCCAAGGGAGGTCCCAGGCCTCATTACTTGAGTCATTTGAAACAAGACCGGACCAAATACTTGACTGCACCCTTAGGGAACAATCCTACCCTGGCTGAGGATGGACAAGATGACCTCACAGATCTCTCCCATACCTCCCCGGATCATAAAATCAGAATGGAAACTCTGACGAGTCATCGTGCTGCAGCGAGAAGTGGAGACTTGAGCAGGCCGAACAGCAGTATCTCAGGGGTTGGACCAGGTTACAACGGATGTCAAAGAGAAAGCAGTCCCTGCAAGGACTGTGGACAAAGGACATCCCAGAATAAAAATCAAAGTGGGGACACTCCCAAATGAAGCCCACGATGCACTTTTCACAGACATTGGTGTAAGACAATAATGCTTATGTGTTCCCAGGTTTCTAGTACATACTGGTGAGCTTTTACCGTGCTCCAACTGTAAGAGGAATGAATCCCCAGTTTATTTCCTGGCTCCCTCCTTTTTGAAGATGTGACTGCCTCATGAAAACGGAGATGAGAACAAAGAGAAGCTCAGTTAGGTGATGACTGTGGCATCTCTATAGTTCAATATAATGTGGCCCGTTATAACATATAGTTCCAACTAGTTGAAATTGAGATCAACCTGGACAAAGATAACTGATGCCCCTCACCCCAAAGTCAACTCCTTGGACAGGGCCCTTCCCAATCTTTAGTAGGAGGAGGGTTCTGAGAGGCTCCACGTGGCTTCTCTGCCCCTGGGGATGGTGCAGCTGTGAGAAGCAGCCTGAGCAGCAGGCATGCTTGTACCACATTAAGACCCATAATAAATCTGAGACAACTGAAGATGGGTGCGGTGGACAGCAATTCTGGACTTGATCTGACACTACATGCTACAGCTGCCATTCCTATCCAATTGGCCCTAAACTGCAAAACCTCAGGACACTGAATATGCCTGCCCACTCACTCGCCCTTCTAAGGAAAAATCCCATGGTCCAAGGCCCCTCCTACCCAGGTAGACATGTTTCGTATCACCTGACACTGCACTCTTCCCCATCTGAGTACAGCTGAATAGACCACAGGTCCCATTATACCTGGGCCAAGGGAGGTCAATGCAAAAGTTTGGTTTGTAATTTACCAATGGAAAAGCTGACTCATACCCATGGATTCTTGCACTAGGGAATTGGGAAACAGACTCTAGGCCCGTTGCAGCAGGGACAGCTGATGAAAAGATGCCATGAGGTGGAGCTGAGTTGCCCTGTCATGAGCAAAAGAAGAGTGGGTGAGGCAAAACTGTGAGCGAGGAGAACAGATGAATCGAACAGTAGCAGAAGCAGCCAGTCAGAAAAAGAGAACACAGAGAATGTGCAGGAGGGAGTCCTGGGGGACAGGGACCTGAAGCTGTCTCATCTCCTAGCTCACCACATCTCTTACAATAAAGCTATTTTTAGAAGAGGTGACATGAGTATGACTCTGCTCCTTGTGACCAAAGAAGCCTAATTAAGACGCCCCGAAAATCTGAATTATATATCATGATAAGATCTTCAACCCAAACCACTACCATTTGATATTTAATACCAAAACTCACTCAATGGACCGGCCCAGCGGCGCAGCGGTTAAGTGCACACGCTCCGCTTCGGTGGCCCGAGGGTTCGCAGGTTCAGATCCCAGACGTGGACAGATGCACTGCTTATCAAGCCATGCTGTGGGGGCGTCCCATATAAAGTAGAGGAAGATGGGCACAGATGTTAGCCCAGGGCCAATATTTCTTGGCAAAAAGAGGAGGATTGGCATCGGATGTTAGCTCAGGGCTGATCTTCCTCACAAAAACAAAACAAAACAAAAAAAAAACACAACAAAACTCACTCAAGTCTTTGAAGATCGTGGCTTATCAAAGGTCTTGAAAACAAGAGCAAGCAACACTTAGCGTTTCTCCTTACCTGCCACTTTGGAAATCAGAAACAGGATTTGGAAATATTTCAGGGCTGGAATAAAGGAACATGGCATGTGGAGTGGAAACCTAAGTTTTAAACAATTTAGCCTTCCTATCCCACCAAAGCTTATCTATCGGAACAGCCTAGAGATTCATTTATTAAAATTTCTAATCCTAAAACAGAAGTGTCACCCTCATAGCATCCTCCACTCGGGGAAGATTTGTCTCCCCCTTGTTGCCGATGTCCAATCACAAAAGCATGTGCTTCCAAAACGCCCACTTTGTATTACGCAAAGGTACCAGGCACACTCTTAGCAGTGGGGAGCACATTAAGGTGTAATCCTTCCTCCCAGGCTGTGGAAGAATGAATGGTGCAAGTGATATTGGTTCCAAACTACCCTGAAAGGGAGAAGAACTTGGTTAAGAAACGACACGGACTGCACACGTGGAGACACATCCATCTGCACTGGTCCAGAATGACTTCGAGTTGAAAGCCTCTTTAACAGTTTAAATCCAAGATAGTTATTTCATGATAGGCGAGTGGCATAGCGCACTAGGCTCAATTTTCAAATATCAAGCGATTCTAGCAGATCCTGATTTGTGGGTGTAAAAATAATAATTAGTAAAAATAAAATAATAGTAACAGCAGATCCCTTTGGCTGAGTCTCTACAATGTCACTGGCTGTGGACTTTACATATATTCCTTTTCTCAATTCTCACAATAATTATGGGCTCAAAGAGCACCTCTTTACAAAAGAAGAAAACTGAGGCTTAAAAAAAGGGCTGCTCCAGGGGCCGGCCCGGTGGTGCAAGCGGTTAAGTGCGCGCGCTCCACTGCGGCAGCCCGGGGTCCGCCAGTTGGGATCCCAGGCGCGCACCGATGCACTGCTTGGCAAGCCATGCTGTGGCGGCGTCCCATATAAAGTGGAGGAAGATGGGCACAGATATTAGCCCAGGGCCAATCTTCCTCAGCAAAAAAAAAGGAGGAGGATTGGCAGATGTTAGCACAGGGCTGATCTCCTCACAAAAAAAAAAAAAAAAGGGCGGCTGCAAGTGTGGTCTGAGGGCTGGAAGCATCAGCGTCATCTGAGAACTTGCTAGAAATGTGGACTGGCCCGGCTGGAGCCTTAGAGGCTCTGGGGGCGGGACCCAGGAATTGCATTTTAACAAGCCCTCTGGGGGATTCTCATGCCAACCAAAGTTGAAGAAAGAAACCCTGACTCAGAGAGTAACTTTCCAAGGCCAAATAACTAGTAAGTGGCGGAGTCACCACACAAAGGTTTGTGCTGAGTACGGGAAACTGTCCTATCCACTTCAGGTAATTAACGAGGAGCCAGGCTCGGGCTAATCAGGTTAACACCTGTAATACAGGATCCCCCTGAGGTTAGGATCGGGAATCCTAGAACCCTGGTCTGTCCCCAGAGACTCTCCGTCTTAATGGGCAGAGTCCCATGTGACCTAACTCTTCTTCCCTCCTTTTCTCTGCACGAAGGGACGCTTGGGTGGTACTAACCCCAATGTATTGAAGACATGATTACAAGGGCTTGGATTCAAGTATGTAGGATACCTCCTTTTTTTCCCTTATAGATGGATGAGAATAAAATTAAGAACCAACACAGAGTCCTGTGTGCCAGACACCAAGGTAAGCGCTCTAGACCAGTGCTGTCCACCAGAACTTTCTGCAGTGATGGAAATGTTCTCCATCTGCGCTATCCACTATGGTAGCCACCAGCCACATGTGGCTGCTGAGCACTGGAAATGTATGACTGAGGGACTGAATTTTTAATTTGATTTAAATTTTAATTAATTTAAATTTAAATAGCTCCATGTGGCCAATGGCTAACTTATCTATGGGGTCGCTCAGCTCTAGATGCCTCTTCTCATTTAAACTTCACTCTATGCCAATGAGGGTAGGGGCTAACATTATGCCCACTTTACAGATGAGAAAACTGAGGCTTATGGAGGCAAAATAATGAGCCCAAGGTCACACAGCCAGTTAGTGGTGGGGCTGGGGTCCGAACCCAGGTCTACTCTGACTCCAGATTTACAAGCACAAAAGCGCTCGGCTGCCATTGGTTAGGGAGGCCTGGGAAGCCACTGCTCAGCGCTCTGCCTAAGCACAGGCAATTACAATGACCATACGGCCCCTACAAAAGCTGCATCTGAGCATCTCATTCTCCAGGCAACAACTGGGCTGGCATTCGCTTGGCAGCCATCAGTAAGAGGATGTTTGGACATTATTCTCCTGTTATTAAATGCACATTTTCCACTTAAAAATAAGACGCTTCTGTCACAAATGATTTATATGGAAACAATACTACTCCTGGCAGAGAAACAGGAATAGGAGCTTTGTACTGTTTGTTTAAAAAAAAAAAGCCTGTGCCATTATTATACTCATTCTTTCATGTACGTTCTGGGAAGGTCTGCCCCACTTTCTACCCCCACCTCACCACCACCACGATGACAAGTGGATTCTAGGACTTCAAGTATCTTTGAGCAACCTCTGTTTCTCTATACACAGCAGGCCAGCGGGCAACACGATCCTCCCCAAATCCATCCCCATGTTCGAGATGCCGGTGCCTCCACCCAGTGACTTCACCAAATGGCATTCTTGAGATTCTAGACACACGCTCCAAACTTGCCTCCATCCCTGCTCTCCCATCTCCCTATGGTGGGAGGCAGTGTGGTACAGGGGAGAGGGTCTAGGGACAAGCTCAACCGTCCTTGCATGCCCAACCCACTGTGAACAAATTTGCTGGGCCCCTCTGGGGAGGTGGCTCACCCTCTCTGAGCCTCAGTTATTTCAGGGTAAAATGGAAAGAGCAATGACTCTCCATGGGGCTGCTCTGAGCACTTGACCCTGCCCTTGCCTATAAGGGGGTCTGGAAAAAGGTGAGTTCCTACCACCCTTCTTTTTGAGCCATCAGTCCACATCCCCGACCCTCTGTGAGGCCTATCTCAGATCCAGTCTTATGCAATAAGACTTCTCTGCCCTCCAAGTCTACATGTGTTTTCCTGTTTTCATATTTTCTAGATCCGTATCTACGTTCAAGGATTCACACCATAGTTCTTTACGATTATCACATTTTTGGCATGGATGATTGTCACGGTCTTGGCCTCCTGAGCATCAGATCTCTGCCTCGCCCATCTTTTCCTTCCATGTTGCAACCAGCACGTGGCACTGCACACAATAGGTGCTCAGATAAAGACTTGCTGAATGGCAGTCTTTACAAAAAGTCAAATCTATACTAGGCAAACCCATCCATCCCTTCATTGACTCAATTAATATTTATTAGGCACCTACTGCACCTATGAAGGGGCAGGCATGGATACTGGTACTCGGGACATGGCAGGGATCAAAACAGACAATACCCGGTGCCTTCAAAACGTTTACGTCCTGGTGGGGGAGGGGGATGAGACAGTTACCAAATGAACAGATGAAATAGAGAAATGGCGTCCTCAGATGGCAGTATATGCTGCATAGAAAAGGAAAGAAGGAAGATTCAGGGAGAGCAAAGATCAGGAAGAAATGTGCAATTTTATATAGGGTTGTTGGGGAAGGCGTCCCTGAAAAGTGGATATTTGAGCAAAGATTTGAAGGAGCTGAGAGGGCTATTCTATTTTTAGATAGAAAATTAATTTGGAAAATAGGAAATTGCAAGCCAAAGAAATGCTTGGTTCTATACTCAGAAGGATATCATAAAGGAAACAGTGTCTTTATTTCACTGCCTAACCTCAGTTTCCATGTTTTCATCTATTTTGATACCAGCTAACGCTTACAGGATGCTTATTATGTGCCAGGCACTGTCCAAGCACTTGACATAACCGAGTTCACTGGTAAGAGAAAAGGTATAGACCAAGGATGGAAAAAGAAACGTCTGAGTGTCCCAGGTAGGCCTCGTAAAGGGCTAATACTAGGCGTAACACAATAGGGAGTGGTGGGGACTGTGGCAACCCAAGAGGATTACCTGCTCCACCTAGCGCCGACAGCTGCTGCTCAGCGACAGATGATGGACAGGCTTAGGATTGTTTGATCTTCTGCCTTTATGAAAGAAGCTGGAAATCTGGATTTGTATGTGAAATTTCCCAGTTTTCAAATGTTGGCAAGCAATTAAAAGTTTTTGAAAACATCATGTAGGCCAAACATATTTTTTTATATGTTTTCAGGACATATCTGGCCTGAACAGAGGTTTCCAACCTCTGGCATAGATAGTAGGTAACGAGTAAACAGAGGGGAACCCAAAACGTTTGCAAAGATTCTGTCAAACGGCCACTGTATATCTACCCCGAGGCTAGGTATAATTCATATTTGAAAATATCCTGACTTCCTGGGACCTCCTGTGTGCCCGCCCAGGGGACAGTAAGTTTCGGTTGCTGGTAAACACTGTGTCCTTGTGTGTGGATGGAATATGCTGCCCACTGGGATTTGAATGCAAAAACAGCTGATCATTCATTTAAAAAAAAAAGGTACTTTTTGTTGCTTATTGCCTTTTTTTTTTAATTTGCTTACATTCCACCAATAAAAACGCATTTGGCAAAACCATTCTGAGGAAACACTGTCTTTATTCAAAAATGTTTTTCTTCCTCTCTCACTTGATATTTCTAAATTATCTTATCAATAATGTATTAAACTAATACTCAAAAATGGAACAATACTGCACCTTTAAGAAAATATTATTTTTCCTGAGGTAAAATCAAGGTAAATTTCATCAGTATTCAAAGAATGAGCAAAGCACTTCAACAATTTATTTCAATAAAAGAAGACTTAGCTGAAAGGAGTATAAATGATGAGAACTTGCTTTAAACTGATTTATTCCCTGCAGCAATAAAAGGAATGTTTCTTCACTCAGCTGTTTAATATGCAAATATGCAGAACATCCAGCCCCTGACAGCACATCATTAATAAAACCTTGCACTGAGCAGAGCGCCCGATATTTCATTCTGATGAAAATACATGATGATGATTTTAGACCGTAGACCTTTAGAGTTGGAACAATGTGCTTGCCTGGTGATGAAACCCCACTAGTCACTGGGGGAACGGAAGCTTTTCAGATAAGCGATCGGATTTCTGCAACAGGAAGTCCCAGAGTAAAGAAAATAGTAAATACGGAAGGGCTGATAATAGTGCATGCAACCAAGCCCCAAATGACAAGATTTAAATGGTGGGCAGTGGCAGAAAGGGCAAAGGACTGGAGCTGACTTCTTTGGGGGATGGTGGCATGTTAATTCCTCATGCGTTGTTTTGGACTGCAGAGGGAACACCCCACTTGATGATATATTTGATGCTAGTTTTACATCCGTGTGGAATAAGACAGCAAGCTATATAAAGGAGGCAGAGGGCTCAGGAATTTGAACCCCTGGCGAGTTCTCTGTTCAGTGACTGCCTTGTTTTGATTGTAGGAGCAGTAACTTCTGAATTACTCTCAGCCTCTTCAAACAAGAAAAGTGCAGAAGAAGCTGGAAAATAGTCCTTGTACTAGATCACGTGTTTTCTCTTTCCATTAAAATCTTAAGATTGCTGTTAACAATGCGTGGAGGGATTATAAGGCTTTTGAATTTTTTTTCTTCTTTACAACTTTTTATGTTTCCCAAATTTTCTGTAATGAGTATGCCATATGTATGATCAGAAAAATCGTGGTTTTAAAAACGTAATTTAATTTTTTTTTTTTAAAAAGCCATACATATGGGCTAGTGCCCAGGGACTCAGAAGATCATGAGCACTAGGAGGGTTCCTGTCTCCCAGCATCTTGGAACTCTCCCATAAGCCCCCGCTGCTTGCTTTCAAAATAAATATTTTTTAAACTGTTAAATGAGTTACTAGTTGTAAGTACTTACAACATTGCCTGGAACACAGCAAGCCCCATAAAAGTACTTGTTAAATAAACAAGCAATAAGTCAGATTAAATATTTAAAATATTTTAGTCTGCAGAGATGAGTTTTCTGTAAATATTATTTATTTAAGTGGATAGAGAAAGGATATAGAAAAACTAGGATTTTTCTTTTTTTTCCTTTTTAATATTAATCTAGCTACATTGTATGGTCCTTGTCAAAAGTATTGCAATAGCTTAGAGAATTTCTGAATTAAAATCCCAGCTTCTACGCTTGATTCTATGTGACCTCGGGCACATCCCTTACCTCCAGAAACCCAGTTTTCCTCATCTGTTAAATACACATAGTGGTAACTATACTTATTTTGATGAGCGTTGTGAGGATTCAACGTGATCATCTATGTAGACATTTGGCAGTGCACAGCCTAGAGTAGAGGCTCAAGTTACCATTTATTGAGCACCTACTGTATACTAAATGCTTTATGGATATTAACACTAATCTTTATGACAGCTCTTCAAAGTGAGCACTGTTAGTCATCTTTCACTGAGGGGAGACCCAAGGTTGATGACTTGGACAAGGCCACACAGCTTGGTCTTGAACGTGGGTCTATTCGTCACCAAACCCTACACTATCATACTGGCTTCACCTCAGACCTGCGCTTTCAGACCAAAAAAAAAAAAAAAAAAAAACAAAATCAGATACAGTGATTGCTCAAAAACATATGGGAAGAGTAAGTTTCTGTACATTTACCTCTATTTTCAGTTACAATTCACCTTCAAAGATTTTCCTTTTATTATTTTTTTAATTAAGTATTTAAAAACAAGATAGGCTCTGGGGCAGGAGGCAGGAAGATAAAGGTGGGTGGCAGAGGATGGGACCTACTGATTAGGAGATGATAAAAGTGACTGTTAAGTTGTCTATGGCTACATAGCTATTCCAAAAGTTCATTTATTATGGAAAAGCTACTCATATGTGTAATTTGTGAGATTTCCTTCAATTTTAGACAACTTGAGACTAAGACATCAGCAAACTTGTTCTTCAAATTTGTGATGGTTCCTCTTTCAGAAAAGATGAACCAGTTGGAAAGCAGTTGGTGGGAAATGCTTCCCCTCCTCTCATAAGGACCCCAGGTTTCTCCCTCTGCCATTTGTGTTCTCCTCATCCATCCAAAAGAACACCTCTCTGGGCCAAAGGAAAGAGGGCTGTTGGATTTTATTTCCAAATATTTCAATTATAAATCAATCGTTTAGCAAAATTCAATGAAGTCTGCAAAATTTCCCTTTGAATCAGCTCCCACCGAGAATCCCAAAAGTCTTGGGGGCAAAATTTCAAGCGGACTCTTGCAGGTTTTAGTAAACTTCTCCAAGCTAGTCCTTTCCATGTTTCTGATTTTATGCACTCAGTAATTCGCCCTCATAACTCAAATGGGATGAACCAATTAAACATTTCCCTGTAGTCTCTAAAATAGCTGCTCTTGGCATGTTTTTTGCATGGCACAAACCTCTGCGGGAGGATACGATAGAAATCTTGCACTATTTAAATATAGAATTGGGACATCAAAGAAAGGGTTGTATTGAAATAACATGGATAATTAAGGAAGTGGAGAACAGTAATAAGTGATTTACATAAAATGCTAATGAGTCTCTTGACTTATTTGGCAATTTGCACTTTCGGCTTGGTAACTGTGGCTCCAAATTTATGATCTAATTTTTATTTTAATATTTTCTTTTAGAAGTTGTAACCAACACCAATAGGCGCCTGCCAACATCTAACTTCTCCTTCAACCACCCAGGAGCTTCTTTCCCCAGTCAAGCACACTGGGCTTGGGGATGTGACTGGTCCAGGAGCTTCCCAGACGCCCTGTTTTAGTCGGGTTTCTTTTTATGTGATGGTGCTGGTGTTGTTACGGATGATCAGCAGTGTTCCAAATATTCCCCGCTGGCTGAGCTGGGTTGGCAAACAAACATAGTGTTACAGAGGCTACGGGATTCCTTTTACAGCCTGCTCCTCGCTTTTCAGAGGGAGAGACTGGGGCAAGGCACCCTCTCGCCCTCGGTTAGAGCTCATTCCGCAACATTCTCTGGTACCTTTTACTTCTGAGAAAAAATTATCTGCTCTGAAAATTCCTGTTTTATTGTGCTCTTCTACTGTTCTTGCCTCACAGGGCCACAGCCTCCGCTGAATGTGAATGAGGGCTGGAGCTGCTCCTTCAGGACACGTCTGCACGTTGACCTTCAGTGTACCCTATTTCCCTCCGAGCCCTCTAAGCATGATCCATTGCTTTCTCAGGCCATTCCCCCTTCACCCCATTGATGGGTTTCAAAGCTAGTTAAATTTCCAAGTCCTGATGCGCTGCAGCGGTGACCAGGGCTCTGCCTTGCTCTCTTATAGATTGCACAAGGTCACCGCTGGGGAGAGGAGGGAGGCAGGCAGAGCATTTATCAGGATGTATTGCTTTACTTTTTCTATCCATCACCAAGGCGATGATTCTATTTTAGTGAAAATCCATTGAACTCCGATCAAGTCAGATGGCTGTTATCATTGGAAACTCAAGAGCTGTCAGGCCATAATGGGTATAAATGCCAGATCCCGAAATGGGGGGCTCTGGGCCAGTGGTGGTCTTCTGGGGATCTTTTCAGTCATTCTTGTTTTTAAAATTTCATCTGATCATTTTAGTTTAAGTATCTTTTCAGCTGTTCTGTTTGCAAGGGACAAAATCTGGTTATGCAAGGTAGAGTGAATTGATTACAGGCAATTTAGGTATAGTTTGGAGACACAATGGTTTCTCTTGCCATGCTACACTGCTTACTATGGTCCTAATAACCTAGCTACCTGTCAGAATACCAGCACCACCTGAATAATCCCAGAAAGCTGAATATAAGGAGTATGCATACGCATTCTAGTCTTAGTGGAAATCATCAAACTGTAACTACACTATTTTGTGGTCTCTTCAATATATACATTTTCTAATCTCCACATTTGGCTACAGAACACAATGTTAACAGGCACTTCAGCCTCCCTAGTTGTATTTTTATGATAAATGCCCCACTTGCATTTGCATGTTTTTGGGAAGGTTTCAGGCTATAGTTATCACCTTGAACATAGGGGGAAAAAAAAGAAAGAAAAAGAAATTCCAAAGCTCCCTGAAAAATTCTTTTGGCTTGTCTTCTGGTTATGGATTTAATTAAACCTGACATTTGAACAAAATCATTTCAATATATTTGCTTCCCTGCTGGTATTCTAAACTTTTACTAAAGGGGAGTTGTGAAATAGGATGACAGAATGGTTTTGAATCAGGATCCTGTAGCTTAAAGTGATACTTAACTCTTAACTATCCAAAAGCTCATTATTTTCCCTGTAGATGGTCAAGGATCATATATCTTCCACAGCCCCACTTGAAGGCCGGTCTCTGCTGAGTCGGCTGAAAAGGAATGAAGTTGGGCACCCAAAAGCTTAGGGCTCATGTGCGTTTTTCTCACCACTTTTTAAAATGTAGAGCAATCTTTCCACGTATTTTCTATTGTGCAATCCATACCTTTATTCCTTTTTATTAGTGAGGGTATTAAATTGACTATTGACTGAGCATTCTTAAATAAATTTCCATTCTAAATAATAGCAACAATAATAAGGGTATTTATTTATTGGTCACTTACTGAGAACCAGGCTTTGTGCCAAGTGCTTTACATATCTTGTCTCATTTAAGTGTTAAAACCACCTCTACATGAGATGGAGACAGCTCCATTCATAGATGAGGAAACCAGCATCTGAGAGCACCAGTGATTAACCAGATTATCACATGATTTAGAAGTGACAGATGTATGAGAATAATACTGATGTCCACTTTATAGAGTTACTGTATTAAGTAAGCTAAACCATTGCAAGTATCTATTAGTTTCCTAGGGTCACAAACCAGGTAGCTTAAAACAACAGAACTTTCTTCTTTCAGAGTTCAGGAGGCCAGATCAAGTTATGGCAGGGTGGGTTCCTTCTGGAGGCTTTGGCGGGGAAACCATCCCAGGCCTCTCTCCCAGCTTCTGCTAGTTGCCAGCAATCCTGGGTGTTTGTTCCTTGATTTGTAGATGCATCACTCCAATCTCTGCCTCCATCTTCACATTACCTTTCTAATCCAGCACGATCTCATCTTGATCCTGATCTTAGTTACATCTCTAAAGACCCTATTTGCAAATAAAGTTGCATTCTGAGGTCCCAAATAGCCATGAATGGGGTAGGGGCACTATTCAATGGAGTACAGCATCCCTTTGGAATCCAAGTCTGGGTCTGTCAGACCCTGAAGCACTTGCACCCAAACATTATACTATAATCCACATTGAGAGGGTGACACAATTTCCAAGCACAGGCGTCTGATTGTTCCAGAAGTTTCTGAGAGGTCAGATCTAATAGTTTCCATAAGGCAAGGTACCAACTCAACATGTTTGTGTCATGATGATCACCATGGTTTTTCTGCATATTTCCAGGATAAACTAGCATCGCTGGGGAGGTTGGAAAGTTCAGAAGAGGCAGATGCACAGAAAAATATCCAAGGATATAACCTTGGGTAAAGAGTGGCCTGCAACTCATTACAAGCTGCCTGACCTTCCTAAACCCTGGTGCGCCTCTCTGTGGTTAGACCCAGACCTGCCATGGAAAAGAATTAGGGGAATTAGAGGTACGCAAGGCTCAACTGCACTCCACTGATGCAGAGGAGCCTTGACATCAAAGATGGAGTCTCCAGAGGCAACCAGAAGCAGGAATTTTTAATTCTTGGCTACCATTCATTCCTCCTTCCTTATTCTGGAGGGAAAAGAAAAACAAGTCAAATAACAGCTCTAAGATATCAGTGGGGTGGATGAATGGAGAAAATGCAACCTTTGCAGAGAATTTGTTCTAATAATAAAATTCTGCTGATGAAAAAGTGGTACATGCGCAAGAAAGAAATGTAACATGGAGAAAAACTTTATTTTTCCTTCTCCTTAAACAAAATCTTATTAGGGATCATGTTGAATGAAGAAGTATTCTGAACCACTGAAATAATCGACGTGGGTACATCTAAGTGACAAAGGATGCCTGAATGAAAATTTCAAGGTGGAAACATACTGAAGGAAGGAGAATCAAGTGTCCAGTAAATAACATCTGGTTTTTAGCTCAAAAAATAGAATACTTTGGAATGGAAACAAATGACATATTTGTGCTGGATATTTCACACAGACTCATTTGGTTCCTTTTCACCTGCCTGGTAGGTGACAGTTTTTCAACCTCAGCATTTTGACATTTAGGGCTGGACTAGCCTTTGTGGTGGGGGTTGTCCTGTGCATTGTAGGATGTTTAGTAGCATCCCTGGCATTGAACCACTAGATGCCAGTAGCATCTCTACACTCTAGCTGTAACAACCAAAAATGTCTCAGACATTGTGAAATGTCCCTTGGGGAGCAATATTGCCCCTGGGTTCCATTATTCTAGTTGGAGAAGTCAGAAAGCTAAAAAAAACCCTACCTTTCCAGGACTCCCTTGCAGCTACATTCTGGATACAAATCTGTCCCACCAATTGCTAGGTGCTGTCACGTGAGATATGGACAATAGAAGTAAAGGAAGGGCCATATTCCTGCTTCTTTGGGGCTTTGCCTCCTGGCAGGCAAGAGCATATGCAAAGGAAGTTTTTTCTCTCAGTGTTCTGGTGCTGCTCTCCCACTTTCTGGTGGTGGTGATGGGGCTGCATCAGCAGAGGTGGCTTTGGTTTATTCATCTGGCTTAGCTCCAGCTGTGGCTTCAGCTCCCTGGAGGGTCACATCTGTATTATTCAGAGAGCCATTCTCGGAGAAGACCAACCTCAAAGCCACTCCTTCAGCTCTTTCAACAATTTCATAAGCACCAAATTGC
Organism: Diceros bicornis minor; assembly: GCF_020826845.1. NCBI lineage: Eukaryota > Metazoa > Chordata > Mammalia > Perissodactyla > Rhinocerotidae > Diceros > Diceros bicornis. The sequence continues at coordinate 28,576,210 of NC_080771.1, read as the reverse complement.
CTTTATTGAATCCCTTCCTGTGTTAATTACATAGAGAGTTTCCCATTTCCTGCACCAAGCCATGATGGAGATAACCCCTTGAGGAGTTTATCAAGAGACCATATGCGTCTGTCTTATTAGGGAAACTCAGGCATGCCCTGAAGATGCCCATGTCTGGGCTGCACCCACTGTTCCTTCTGCTAAGAATGCACTTCCTTCCTTTCTTCCCCCATGGCTTAGCTTCCCAGGGTGGTCCACCAACAAACACCAATTTAGATTCTGAGGCCCATCTTACACATGGCCTTCTCAGTGGTAAAGTTTCCTCCTCAAACCTCCTCTTTCTCATCCCCCTACACCTTCAGCCATACTTGGCAAAGATAACCACTCCTTTCTCTCTCACATCTTTCTTGGTACTTTATCATTGCCCTTACCACACTGAACGTTCCAATTGTTTGTCATATGCCTGTCCTAACTGAATTGTAGGATCCTAATTAATTCTTATGCCCCCAGTGCCTACCTCAGGGTAAGCATACAATGATTGGTGGCTCAAAGATGAATGAATGCAATCTTGTAATATCATTCCTGTTTGCCTGATGACATCTTATCTCATGGTCCTTGCCGTCGAAGTTCTTATAGAATACCCAAGGGGAGTCAAGACTAAGACAGCGAGAAAATACATCTAGGGGCATAAGGATTACGTTGTGTGTTTTTGATGCCTAGTGTACTTAAGAGCTTCGGCTGAAGGCAGAGCAGAGTCCAATGTGAAATATTCAAATTATACATCTTAGAGACCAATGAGGACACCCTTGGATGAGCAGAGAGGAGGCAAATTACTGATGCCTTACAGGATGGGCAAATGAGGCTCCACCTGATGTGAGAGAAAGACACACAGAGCAAAACAAAAGGGAGATTGCTTAAAGGAGCTCAGCAAAACAATAGAGCATAGCAATGGTATTCTGATCAGTATCCTATTATTTTCGTCATTACTACTTTTAATTTTCTACAAAAAAAACAGGACCCAGAAAAGTATATTTATATTGAGATAATCTACTCAATAACAATATCTACCTGCCCAAGTCTAAATACAGTGTTAAAAGAGACTTATAGCTCTGCTTCTAGAAAGACGATCTGCTATTAGGAGCAGACACCTAAAATTTAAATACCAAAGATTTGTAGACAAGTTCATCCATGGATTCTCAGGGAAGCTGCTAGCAAACATGTACGGCAGTGTTTTTCTCTCCCATTAAACAGAATGAGAAAATTTACACACAAGGGGCTTTATAAGAGTGGAAGACACTGAATTCTGTTCATGATAGATTATGTTTACATTAAGCATTGATGTAGGTTTTTAAAAGCTATGGTCCTTGTGAGCCTATTTTTAATTAAATATGAGAGCAAACCCTTTTGTACTATTTCCATGGCAGAGGCTGTGGAGTCGTGGTGCTAGAAGTGTGCTGTGGCGAAGAGACCACCAGCAGTGGTCCATTTGAGCACCTGCACCACCAGCCACCAGATGAGCAACACTGAATCAATTGCCCACCTTCTATGATGCCTGAGGACTATTTGTCCAGAGTTTGCTGTGCTGGACATGGCACTGTGCACATAACATAAACCTTCTTAAATGTGACACCATGCCATGAGATCAGCAATATCACTATGTTCATTTTACAGATGGGGGAGCTGAGGCACAGAGCAACCCATGTCAGAGCTTTTAAGCTCTGACAGCTAAGATTAAAGTTAAGTGAGCTACAGAGTCAGACGCTTCTCCATTTCAGAGTCCATCACAGACAGCCCCAGGCAGACCCACCATGGAGGCTTCCATTATGTGGAGGGCAAGTCACACTGGAGCCTGAGCCCCAAAAACCCGCTCCACCAGGAGCTGCCCCAGTCGAGACTCCTGGTGTTGCGAGAAAACAGACTACTTTCTTGTTTCAGATCCATCAAGCCAGGATTTTCTGGGACTGGCAGTGGATAGTGTGCCAACTGCTTCACTTTCCACCGGCTACTGGGGTGATTTCATGGCAAAAACCACACCACCATCACTGCCCATCAATGTACAATTACACATGGGAAAGAACATTCATTGAGATTCTCCTCAGTGGCAGGGGCTGGGCTGAGGGTCTGCTAGCATTAGTCCACCTACTGCTCACAATCACTTAACGAGGACGGTGCTAAGATGCTACTTTTGTCCCTATTTTATGGAAAACGAAACTGAGGCTGAGAAAGGTTATGTAATAGGTTCAAGGCTGCACAGTGAGTAACTGATGGAGGCAGCATTTGAACTCTGATCCATTGGACAACCAAGACCCACGGCTTCTCCCCGTTTTCACAAATAACATTTATAGACTTTGCTGGGCGCTGTCCTAAGCACTTTAATGCAAACTCTCATTTAACACCTGCAATGACCTGATGAAGACACAGACTGTGTTTTACGTTTGGGAAAGACCACAGTCCCTACAGCACAATTCCTACTTGTGGAACTGAAGATGGTTGGGACTGCCGGGGAGGAGTTAGAAAGAGAAAACTATTATTTGCCACATGAATAAACTCAAGAAACAATACATGGTGATCCCATATGCAAAACCCCAGGATAATTATGTCAGGGACTTTTAATTCAGCCAGCAGATGGGCTTTAGGGCTAGAGATAATATGAAGACAATCCCTTTCCTAAACCCCTTTAAAGTCTTTTTATTATGGGAATGCCATCACCTGGACATCAATACTGTCTTAGGAGAAGCTGTCCTCTGGCTTAAGTCTGAATTGACTATGGAGCCTCCTTAGGAAGCAGGCTTAGGAGGCTACATGTCACTAGAAATAAACGCCAACTTTTATCTCTCCTTTCTAAATCTCCTCCTTTCAATCACTAATCTCTCCAGGAAAGAACACAACCAAACAGTCCCATTAGGTAAGAGGCAGATAGAGCTGATGTAAATCCCCCCTGAATTAATGGGCCTGCTCTTTACTCCACAATGGCCCTTCCCAAGATGACCTTGCCAATCAGCAGATCTTGTTTTCTCTGCATTTTCCAGTGACTCCAGGCCCCATGCTCAGCTGAAGGAATCTGCTTAAGCTCTCACACAGGCACCCCCATCTAGAGACTCTAGAGGCTAACTGAAATTTACTGACATACACAGATCTTAAAAATGATTTTTTTAAAGAGGCAAATTACAATATTCCAATCTTGCAAATATTAGTGTGTTATGAAGTGACCCACTGCTCTAGGATTTGGCTGCCTTGATCTTCAAACCGGGATCCCTCTGTGCCTGAGGATGGTTTGTATAAGCACTCAGGGTAAGCGACGTGATGGCGCTGTAACAAGCAATAGCCCCCCAAATCTCAAGGGCTTAAGGCCACAATGTGGAGGTGTAATTTATTTCTCCACGTCCTTCTTGGGTCAGTTGGGGGTCTTGTTTTTGTCCTTCTCCAGGACCCACTGTGACAGGGCAGCTGGTGTCTGGAATACTACCAGTCAGCATGGCAGAGAGTGTAGTGCGGCACACACTACCCTAGGCTCTTAAAGTTTCTGCTTCAAAGAGACACACATCACTTCAACCCAGACTCCACTGGCCAAAGTAAATCGTGCAGCAGGGAAGTACAGCCGTACCATGTGTCCAGATGGAGAGAGAAACCTAGTAATCGGGAGCAGCCCTACAGACTCCACAATGGGGAAAGAGATGATGAGGATACGTGAAAACTTCTCTAAGGTCCCATAAGATGCGCCTATGAGGATGGGGCATAGCCAGAATTCAGCTCACAACTCCAGAAGCCCTTATCTGAACTTGGAAACATGCTGCCCCTAACCAGGGCTCACTCCTGCAGGAACCCAGACCAGCTCAGAAAATTCCACAAGGCCCTGGGCTCTGCTATCTTTTGTCCCCATCACATTTACCTAATAGATGACCCTACCAATTCCCATTGGCAGCCCTTTGTAGCGTAATGAACAGGATGCAGGCTGATGAATGCAGCCACTGCACAGAAAACGTCAGATCTTTCATTAAGCAAACCTTCCCAAGTTCATTGTATTGAACCAGGGTTTAGGCTATTAGGTTGACACATGACAGAGCCAATTCTAGTCACATTGTAAGTGCCTATTCACGTTCGGCAAATTCCACTTTACGCACACACACACATTTAGAATTGGACTCTTGTTGCCTGCAACTGTTTTTTCCCTTGAAATCTATTTTTCCTATTTTTAACTGTTAATAATTAAGAAAAATCCCAGTTTAATCACAGAGCCTCAACAAGCCTAATTCAGGGAGAAGATACTGGATTGACACACTGGGTTTCTATTCTGCTGGCCGCCCAACGTGCTTGCTCTTCCCGGATGGACCAATATTGATAAACGGTGTGCATTTGTGAGAGGGAAACAAATAAAATATTTGTCCATGGAGTTTTGACATGGCTGGCTCTTCTTTCTGCTCACATTTTAAAAGGAAAACGATTTTAAAGCTTGGAATTCCTGCCAGTGAAAGGGGACAGGACAAGAGGCAGGGGCAGGCTGTGAATGAGTCAGGCTGATAGAGGCAGAAGCTCAGAGCATCCAGAGCCAGGAGCGCGGACTGCTTTATCTCCAACCTGCCACTTCCCCTGTGGGTGGTCAATCTGCTACATTCATGCAGCAAACATCCAGTGGGCGCCTACTGGGTGGCCGGCCCACACGGGGTATCAGGATGTGGACAGGAAGAGTCAGGGTTTGTGGTCCAGTGGGAGACAGATGGGCCAACCAACATTCAAATGTGCTCAGTGGGATTATGTATCCTGAATCCAACCTCTTTTCTCCATCTCCATTAGCATCACTTAGTCTAAGTCACCATTCTTGCTTTCTTAGACCCCTGGGCTACCTCCCAACTGGTCCTTCAGCTTCCAGTCTTCCCTCCTATACTCTGCAACCGTGTCTTTTTAAAAGTGTGACTCAAACTATGTCACCCTCTTGCTTACAAACTTTCAAAGGCTTCCATAACAATTAGAATAAAATCTTGACTCCTTACAGTGGCTTCACAACCTGGCATTTGCCTCCCTCTCCAACATCATTGCCTATCAGTGTACCTAGCTCCAACCATAGTGGTTGCTTTCTCTCCCTTGAAAAGGTCTGGCATATTTCCACCCCAGGACATTTTCACTGTCATGCCTGTGGTTAGAATCCTCTCTGTTGAGATCTTTACATCTTTACAGAGATGACACGGCTTTCATCATTCAGGATTTGGTTCAAATGCCACCTCCTCAAAAGCCATCTCTGATCACAAATGCAATCACTGTCTATTTCCTTCCCTTACTTTATTTTCCCTTGAAACAATCTTATTTATTTGTTTCTTATCAGTTTCCCCCTACCACTTAAATGCAAGCTCCATGAAGGAGGAAATTTTGTCTAATTTACCTGAGTATCTCCCAAACCTGGAACAACGCCTGACACACAGTATGGAACAGCAGCAAAGACACCAAAGATAAAAACAATATTAGGTGTTATATTACAGCAACAATAAATATTTATACACTCCTCATTCTGTAATATCTTTACTTATATTAACTCACTTAATCCTCACAACAATCCTACGAGGAAATCACTATTATTATCTTCATTCTAAAGATGGGAAAATTGAGGTGCCAATAGGTTAGTAACTTACCCAAGGATGCCCAGTTAATACATGGGGAGCCAGGATTCAAACCTTGACCCCAAGGTGCTAACAAGACTCTACACTGCCTCCAGGTGCTCAATGTATATTTGCTAAGCAGATGAATACAAGAAAGCGCTAGGCAAAGGGTTGCGGAGCTGCTTAAGCAATCTGAGACTCAGTTTTCTCAGCTATAAAATGAAATTCATAGGCTGGTGCTCCTTCCTCCCCACTCCTTCCTTCACCTATATTTGTGAAGTACCTGCTATGTACCAGGAACTGTTTAAGGGGCTGAGGTCGTAGCAATAAACAAAACAAGGAAAAGACAGCCCTGCTTTCACAGAACCTACACTGCGGATGGGGGCATAAATGGAGAGTTAGGTAAATATGTGAAATATTTGTGAAATAAGTGAATAAACAAATATCAACAAGGTATTATGAGCAGATCAAGCGAGTCAGTACTTATAATGGTTTGGGAAACACACACATGAGGTGACAAAGGGAATTGCTTTGAAACAGTACAGTCCCTATAGAATATAGGTTTTCCGGGCTATCTACAGTATTGCCATTGCTATAGCTGGGGCATTGAGCATGGTGAATCCTCTCAGAGGCTCAATAAATGGTTGTGGGATAGAAATGAGGCAGTCCAGTCATGCAGTATTAGAAGAGTTCTGGGTGGGGGAACTTGTTGTTCTTCAGAAGAGCTTTAAAGTCACGGAACTGGGCCAGGTCTACAGTGAGGTCAGTAGGAACCAAGGTCTTTCCCAGCAAGAGCTACCATCAATGTTTCTGCAATATCAAAATGTGCAAGTTCGGAAGCCCTGATGCAAAATAAAGGGAAAAGAAACACTCCTAAGCAAACCGGGGGCCTACATCTCAATCAAGAGTGCTGAGGAGTTAATGCGGATCTGCTGCTGTACATCATGATGCCCGGGGGTTAAAAAACAAAACAAAACAAAAAGCAAAAACCTCTGACCTGCCTCAATTGTATTACTCCTGGAAATCTTAATACGGAATTGTCCAGCAATCCCAGATAAGTCAGCTGAGGATCGAGAAAATACTTGCACCTCTTCATACCCACTAGGATGATAATCAAAAAGACACAAGTGTTGGGGAAGATGTGGAGAAACCAGAAGCCTCCTACGCTGCTGGGGGAACATAAAATGATGCAGCCACTTTGGAAAACAGACTGGCAGGTCTTCAAAAGTTCAACACATAATTGCCATATGACCCAGCAAGTCCACTCCTAGGTATATTCCCAAGAGAATGAAAACATATTAACACAAAAACTTGTATATAAGTGTTTATAGCAGCATTATTCATAATAGCGAAAGGTAGAAACATATCAAATGTCTAGCAACTGATGAACAGATACACAAAATGTGATACAGCCATACAATGGAATATCATTTGGCCATAAAAAGGAATGAAATAATGATATAATATGGATAAACCTTGAAAACATTATGCTAAGTGAAAGAAGCTAATCACAAAAGGCCATACAGATTCATATTATATGAGTCCATTTATGTGAATTGTCCAGAATAGATAAACCCATGGAAACAGAAAGCAGATTAGTGGTTGCCAGAGGCTGGGGGTGGAGAATAGGGAGTGACTACTAATGGATATGGGGTTTCTTTTTGGGGTGATGAAAATGTTCTGGAATTAGATAGTGGTGATGGTTGTACAACTTTGTAAATATACTAAAAACCACTGAATTGTACTCTTCAAAAGGGAGAATATTACAGTGTTGAATTATATCTCAATAAAAAAATAAATAAAAGGATGGACTGTCACTTCTGAAGATTAAGTTCCCCCAAGACTCTGGCTTCTGTCTTGCTCACCATCTCTTGCTCTTCTGTTGGCTCTCTCATGTGGAAGCCAGCTGCCGTGTTGTGAGCTGCCGTTTAGAGAGGCCTAAAGGGCAAGAACGAACAAACTACAGCCAACACCAAGCTGAGGCCCTCAGCCCAACAACAGCCGAAAACTGGATCCCGCCAAGAACCACGAGCATGAGCCTGGGAGCAGATCCTCCCCAGTCTAGCCCTAGTCAAGACGTGCAGACCCTTGATTACAGCCTGAGAGGGATGTTGAACCGTGCCAGGCTTCTTCATCCACAGAAATGCTGATGTGACAAATGCATGGTTTGGTTGTTTTAAACCAAAAAGAAATTTCTTGCCCTGAGTCACTCAGCTCTGAAGATTCAGGAGGCTCTGATGGTCTGGCTGCTCCCTCTATTTGGCCACATTGCTGTATTCATCCCTGTGTCCCAGGGAACTCTGGAACTGGTTCCAGGGCATGATGCTCAACACACAGTATGTGCTCAATAAAGTGTTCTAGAACTGAGTGAAATTTTCTAATTCTCTTTTCTCTACGTGAAGCTAGAAAATGCTCCCAACAAGAAGGAAACAATAATTGAGAGAAAAATATGGAAGTCTAATTATGTTCCATTATTTTCCAATCTCTTGCATGCAGATTAAATTCCAATCAAGATACTCAGTGAATGCTGGTGACCTTGCCCTGACCCTGACAGTGACACTACTCTATGTACAGACAGGAGGTGGTTCTAAGATTTGGCCTTGGTTCTGCCAACCTCATTTATTTACTGAACAATTCATTGTCAGAGCAGCACCCTTCTGTGCTTCCCTGTGAAGCACCCAATCCTAATATATCACAAACCCCAAAGTCAATCACTATTATGAAAAGATGACTGCAGTCCAGGAACAACTCACATTGTCCCGTCTTGAAGCTTTTCCTCAAACAGCCCGCGCACAGAGCCCTCACCCTCTCCCCGCCCCTCTGCAACACGTCTGTTTTGAGAGAGATTTATTACAGGACTGTCAACACAATCCTACCTTTACGGAAAAAGATAAAATAAGAAACACCTTACAAGAAGATGTCATGGCGAAAGCTAAATCATAAATGTTTGATAAGGAATGGTCAAATCCAGACAAATAACTGTTCAATCCCACTTTGTATTAAGCAGATAAAGTCATACAGAAAATCAATGTGATGTATTGAAAGGGGAAAAAAAATTGCCAAGCTTGGGGATCGGGCTACATGGTGTTATGAAGTAGTCGCTTCATAAGAACCTGATAATATGGTAGACATAAATTTTTAAAAATGGGGCACTGGGCGGGCCCCGTGGCTTAGTGGTTAAGTGTGCGTGCTCCGATGCTGGTGGCTAGGGTTCGGATCCCCGGCGCGCACCGACGCACCCCTTCTCCGGCCATGGTGAGGCCGCGTCCCACGTACAGCAACTAGAAGGATGTGCAACTATGACACACAACTATCTACTGGGGCTTTGGGGGAAATAAATAAATAAATAAGTAAAAAAAAAAATGCAAAAATGGGGCACTGATCGCTGACTTGCTGGACCTGTCAGTGGCATTCCAGTCCTCTCTTCTGCTGCTGCTGCTGCTGCTGCTGGAGATAATCTCTGGGGTGACACAGGCATTCTCATGTGAGAACAGTGGAGAGGAACCAGTGAAACCGTTTTAGAGGACAATTTGGCAATTTCTATGAAACTAATTATTAGGCAGAAGTACATACCCTTTGTTCTAGCATTTCTACTACTGGAAAATCACCCCTCTGAGATCCTTGCTCAAGTAGAACAAACACATATGTGGGAATGTTCATTACCAAATCATGTGTAACAGCAAACCATGGACTCAACCCAAATGTCTGCCAATAGAGGAATGAAGAAATAAATTACAGGACATCCCTGTGATGAAATATTACGCAGTCATGGCACATTAGGAGGTCAAGCTACATGTGTTGGGACCAAATAATCTCCAAGACATTATCACATAGAAAGAGCAATGTACTGAACAAAATTTATTCAACGGTCTCAGTTGCATGCATTTTGTTTTGTTTTGTTTTGCTGAGGAAGATTAGCCCTGAGCTGACATCTGTTGCCAATCTTCCTCGCTTTTTGCTTGAGGAAGATTAGCTCTGAGCTAACATCTGTGCCAACCTTCCTCTACTTTGTGTGTGGGTTGCCGCCACAGCGTGGCTGACGAGTGGTGTAGGTCTGCGCCCAGGATCTGAGCCCACGAACCTGGGCCACCAAAACTTAACCACTACGCCACCGGATTGGCCTCTCATGCATTTTTAAAAAGGCTATACATATCTGTATCTGATGGTAAATGCATGTGACGTTTCTGGAAGAATCCATGATAAACCTTTAATGGTGGTTTCTTTTGGAGAGACAGTTGAGAATGAGGGATGGAAGAAAAACTTTTACTGTGAAATCTCATCAGAAGGTTTAAAACTTTTACCATGAGCTTTTATTTCTTATTGTTTATTTCCCTCCAGTGGGGTGGCAAGCAGCAGTAACAACCACCAAAAATGAAACAAAGTGACAGGAAAGACTTTTCCAGGACTAGAAGCCCAGGCTTGTTTTGTGAATTATCTGATAAAAGACCCAGAGAGCTCTGGATGTTAGTCACTAAATCTCCACCCCAGGTCTTCTCCCACTGGAAACTGAATGGTGAAAGTCAGAGCTTCCTCATGTGTTGAGTGGCCCCCTCCACCTCCAGGAAGAATATCAACGTCTCCAGGTTCCCTCTGTTTCCTCCAAGCCAACATCAAAACTCCTCAAATAAGTTGAATCAGTTTCTACCAGACGTGAGACTTCATGTGCAGAAGTACATGTTCGACGCAGGCTCACAGTGGCCAGTCTACTTCTACGGCTTATTCTGTAAGGTAATAACCCCCCTCCTGCTGATGGCATAATTTTATATAACCTGTAATTTAAAAATAAAAGAGGCTGAGTTTACAATAGTAAACAGATGGGGAAAGGCCTTCTGAAACAGAGGATAATAAAAGCTTACCAAAAAGAGGAAGGGCTTGCACAGAGAAAATAATTCCAGTGTCACCCTGGTGAGTGATATGTTTGCTTTGAGGTGAAATAATAGGAAATGAAGATCAATTAACAACGTACCGATGAGCCTAAAATGACTCGACTTTATTACATGCACTAACAGCGTGTTCAATTCCTGGGAGGGAAGGCCCTTGGGATAAGAAAGCAGCTGAGGAAAGGGAGATGGAGGCCCAGTGGTTTGCTATAAATGTCTAAGAAGAGTCAAGCCATATGACTAAATAAGGAGAATGACTTATAAAAATGAAAACACTTCTCTCAATTTATCTTTGACATGACGCTTTCTATTTTCATATAGGTAAATATCTGAACGCTGTGATTTTTGAAATACTTTTGGCCTGGGGAACTAGGAGGAAAAGACCCCTTTAGACAAAAAAAAAAAAAAACCCAGAACTCTCCTGACCCAGCCTTCTGGAGTTAGAGAGTAGTACTGTGCTTTGTAAACCAAGCACATTCAAGAAACATTTGATAATTGATTAAAATGACGTCTGGAGAGATATTTTTCTTACATTTCACTTTCTATCAGAGCTGCTCAAACTTTAGGACGCATGAGAATCCTCTGGAAGGCTTGTTAAAACAAGATGACTGGGTCCCACTCCTAGAGTCTCTGATTCAAGGAGTCTGGGGTGAGACTTGAGAATCTGCATGTCTAGCCAGGTCCCAGGTGATACTGATGCTCCTGGCTGAGGACCACACTCTGAGAACCACCAGTGCAATGGTTATAAGCTTGGACTGTGGAACCAGACAGACTTGGTTTAATCCTTAGCTCGGCCACTTGGTCATCTGTGATTTAAGCGGTCACTTAATCTCTCCAGGCCTCAGTTTCCTAATCTGTAAAATGGAGATAAGAATAATACCTGCCTGAACTGGGTTAAATAGTGTTTCCACAAAATTCATGTCCACCTGGAACCTCAGAATGTGACCATATTTGGAAGCAGGATCTTTGCAGACATAATTAGTTAAGTTAAAATGAGGTAATTCTAGACTCAGGTGGGCCCTAAATCCAATGACTAGTGTCCTTATAAGAAGGGGATGACTGATTCTGAGGGAAGGTGGCCGTGTGAAGATGGAAACAGAGAAGGGAGTTATACTACCACAAGCCAAGGAACACCAAGGGTTGCTGGCAACCAGCAGAAGCTAGGAGAGAGGCATGGAACAGATTCCCACTCAGAGCCCCAGAGGGAACCAACCCTGCCAACACCTTGATTTCAGACTTCTGGCCTCCAGAACTGTGAGAGAAGACATTTGTGTTATTTTAAGCCACCTCGTTTGTGGTACATTGTTACAGCAGCCCTAGGACGCTAATACACTGCCTTACAGAATTCTTGTCAGGATTAAATTAGTGAATACATAGCAAGTGTTTAGAAAAGGCCTGGTACATAATCAACATGACTTAAGTAGTAGTTCATATTATTTTGGTTTTAGTACCACTTTCTTTTTTTATTATTTTGCTATTATAAATGCTTTCTCTTGGGGAAAAAACATCAAAACTGTTGAGAAGGATATAAAGCAGGAGTCCTCAACTAGGGACGATGTGCCCCCACCCCCCCCAAGGGATATTGGCAATGTCTGCAGACATTTTTGGTTTTTCAGGACTTGAGAGGGAGGGGATGCTACTGGAATCTAGCAGGTCGAGGACAACCTGCTACCGCTAAACATCCCACTATGCACAGGAAGGCCCCCCCACAACCAAGAGTTATCCGACTCACAAGTCAGTAGTGCGAGGCTGAGAAACTCCAGCATAAGGTGAAAAGTCAGTCACCTGGCCCGAGTCCTGCTTCCCGAGGTGAGAACAAGAGCAGTTTGTCCAGCACCACACGGTTTATCCTAATGAGAACAATCATCACCAACACCCACACCCTACCTCCCCAAAATGAAACTGAGCTAAAAATAATAAAGAACAACAACAAAATCAAGAGTCAAGTGTGGCCCCCAGGAGGAGCCTCAAGCAGTTCTTGGCTCTGCCTCCCAGGCTAGAAAAAGCAAGGTGGCCTCGATCTTCATCGGGAATCACATGCTGGGAAAATCAGGGGGCCTAAGATCTGTAACCAGGGCCCGACTGCCAAGTGCAAATGCCGAGCACACTCTTGAAGAGGGCTCTGAGCTCCACCCCTGGCCAGGGTCACGCTTTAACGGAGAAGCAGAGGCGCGTCTGGACCTGCGGCCCGTGAACTCGACTGTCTTCTTGCTTTAGCGACACCAGTGTGCATCCCAGGTGCAGGGAGCCACCTGGACTCTGTCACGGACAAGCTGGTCCGTTGTTGTTTTTAACACGTTTCAGAGAGCTGTGACACAGAATCCATTAGAGGCTGGGGAAGAAGCCCTAAGGCCCCTGTTATCTCCACTATTTCCTTCCAATCTGTGGAACCAGGGCATTTAGGAGCGTGGAGACCAGAGAAGATCTACTGCACTGACCCAGGCAACAGACCATGGAAAGCAGAACTAGGGTGGTGATGGTGGAGATGAAGAACATGGACAGACTCAAGGCAGTAAAAGTGACACAACTCAGTGATGGCAGGACATGCACCTCGGGGTAAGGGTGAGGGAGAGGTCAAGATGGCAGCCTGGTTTTTGGATTGTGCAGCTGGATGAATGGTGGTACTACTCATTTAGCTGGAAAGCACTAGGAGGGGGCTGCATTATTTCCAGAATTAAATGAGTACATGCACCAAGAAGGGAAACTCACTCATCAAACATACGCTCAAATGCTCTGACACTCCAGAGTCTGAGGATAGACCAGAAGCCATGACTGTCAGAGTGACTCTTGGAATGGCCTGTATCCACATTCTTTCCCTAAGTGTCTTCCTGCTTCCCATGAAACACATTATGTCAAGTACCCATCAATCTTCACATGTCACAGTAATCTATCTGAGGATCTTGGTTCTTGGCTTCAGAAGGAGTCATGTGTAGGGAGGGCAAGGAAGATGTACATGGGGATGTGCTCTGTGGATGTGTGTCACCAAGAGGGGACAGAGAAAGTAAATGCATGTTGGAGCAGTGTTGCACATCCACAAAGTCCTGATCAGATAGTGTTGATTTGCCACTGGACAATGATAGGGGAGACTGAGGGACAGAGAGGTGGTCCTGCATTGAACACACACACACGTGCTTGTGTAAAGAGAAACAGCAGAGCCTAACTTTTATTCTCAAGCTGATACAATAATTTTGTTCCTCTCTCACCCCACACTGTGATGAAGCAAACGAGATACAGGAAAGGACAGACCATGACCCCCTCCCAAATATGCCTTTGGTATTGAACTGTGATGTGACTCAATGCTGTTGGGTTTGTTTTTTTTCCCAGCAAACCAAGGCATCTCCCTAGGGCTGTGCATTTTGGAGTTTAAGATGCAGAAAGATAACATATTCAAATCCAGAGACCGTGAGCCCCTGAAAGAAGGAAGACACACAGCCCACAGGGTCTGTGAAAATCAAGCCCATATCACCTAAATATAGTCTAACTTCTAAATAAGGCTTCAGATCACAGATTTGTTTACTTTCATTTGGTGATAATTGTTCACAGCAGAACATATCAGAAAATTCTATAATAGGAACCACAACCAGGAAATAGTAAATAATTAATCACCCTCCCTCCCAGCCTCTTGCATCTCTGTTGATATAAATGACCGTATAATTCCAAACCCAATTATCACTACTTAGCTGTTCCATTTTGTAGTTAAAATCCCACAAAATTAAAGCGCATCAATTGTTAATGGTAATAGACCAGACAGGGGATTAAAGATTATTTTAATGTTTATTTCCTGTCAAGAGATCTTTTGGCAGGAAACACCGCAGACAAAAGGCTTCACACTCAGATGAGATTCATATATTTAAATCTTCTAACTTCTAAAAACATTATGGATATAATTACTTGTTTAATTTACTTGTTCCCTCAAGATATAGGCTGAGGAGACCAAGCCAACTTTATTATATCAAGTTCTCAGAAAGGAAAGGCATTGCTCTGCAGCATTTTATAAGCTGTTTTATCCTAGGTAATCCAACCAAATCTAGTGCCTATGTCCCAGTGCCCTGAGAAGCAGGGGGAGGCAGAGGATGGTTTGTGAAGGGAGTGAGACCCGAGTTCAACTCTCAGGCCTGCAACTTGGGGGTTGTGTGGCCAAGGCAAATCAGTGAAGCTCCTTGAGCCTCAGTTTCCTTGTTTGTAAAATAAGGTTGATAAGAACCACTGTGCAGGCTGGTTGAAAAAATTGCATAAGACTGGGAGAAAGCCATAAACTTATGCCAAAATAACCACCAACACCACCAACACAGTCATTTTGATGTGGCCATGCTTATTTTTAAGGTGGTCACTCAGAGGATCCATATATGCTTAATTAATCTTTCTAGATTATCATTGAGATAAACACATATGCACATCCTTTCACTCACATAGACACACACACACACACACACACACACACACACCAGAAAATACAACTGCAACGTCCAGGGGTCCTTGGAAGCTGAGAGAAGGCACTGTGCTTTATATAGTAAAGAGATGACTTAAAAAGAAGTTTCTGTATTAGTTTGGGTTCCCAAAACTGCATGTGACCTTGGACAAACCTTCACCTCTCTGCATCTCTGCTTCTCCTTCTGTAGATGTCTGCAGTATGAAGAGTTTATGTTTGCTCACACCTCTTGAATGATTCAGGATGTGTCCACCTACAAGTGACAGATGCATGATTCAAACCCAACTCAAAACAGCTTATCTGGTGACCACTGGGAGCCTAGAGGCAGACAGGCCACAAGCACAGAGGAATCAGCAGCTCTACGACGCCACAGTGAACACAGGGATTTTCCCTCGTTCTTCTGTCCCCTTCAGAGTCAGTGTCATCTCAGGCTTGAATGATCCTTGAGTACAAAATAGTCAAGCATGTCCAGGCCGAGTCAATGTCCAGAGGAAGCAGAAAGTCCATCTCTTCCTTGTGTATCTCTTTTAGGAGTAAGGAAACATTTCCCAGAAGCGCTCTCTATTTTAATTGGTCAGGATTGGGTTGCATGTCTATTTCTAAACCAATCACTGACAAGATGCATAGTTTAGCACGATGGGTTTAGATTAATCAGTGGAGGTGAAAGAATACTGGGGAGGTCATCCATTATAACTGATTGCTCACTTTACAAAATATATGAGGCAAAAGTAAATAATATAATAAACCTCAGTTCTTATTTTTAAAAATACAGTGCCCAAACTGTAAACAACCTAACTCTCCAACAATAGAGAAATGATTAAATAAAATACAATTCATTCATATGGTGCAATTTTATGAAATCATAAAGTATTTTTCCAAGCAATGTTTAGTGATATATATATGTACATAAATACATATATACATACACATAGATTATGAGCCCAACTTGTTAAAAAAAAAAAGAAACAAACGCCATCACTCAGAAGAAAGAAAAAAAGAACATACAATGAAATATTAAGAGTGATCAACTCAGGGTAGTGGAATTAATGGAACATTTTATTTTTCTTCTCCTTCTCCTTATTCTACCATGCATATTATTTACTACCATAATCAAAAAATAAAAACTGGCTTTCCAAGTAACAAGTGACTCTTGATGGAGGGGAAAAAAAGTCAAATCAAGTTCTATGCTTGGGTTTGTTCAAATAATTTACTTAGGTCATCAGTTAAAAAAGGTTAAGAAATTTACAATCTAATAAAAATATAAAATGCATAAAGAAAATATCTGCCTATCTACCAATTCTATTTTTGTCACAGAGAAGTCAGAATCTAAAAAGAAAAGAAATTCGGCATCTTTTCCTCAGCACCCGATTCTGGAGTGTGATAAATCCTGAGTCCTGGAGGGTGGGGGGAGGCTTGGCTGGAAGTTGATCTCGGTAGCAGCTGTCTGGATGACACAGAGGGAAACCCCAAACTGGTTGAGAAATGGCTGTGCCTGGAGCTTGGGGAGGAGAGTGAGCTGCCGAGGGGTCTGTATGATTTATGATGGCTTTCTTTACAGCCCTTTGTAGCGTCCACGACCGCATTTGGCATTCATGGGGCATAGCTTCCAAATGTGTTTTAAGTAATCTGGAGTCTTGCTCTCAAGCTGCCTTCTGGACTCCTGGCTTATCCTGAGGGCTTATAGATACTTCCTTTAAAACAGCCCCAGGAATGTTCATCATACATTCATCTTATACCTGATCTTGGCCGAAAATAACCATCGTAATAAGGCAATTGATAACAGCGACCATCTCTGTGCCTGGCACTCTGCCAGACATTTTACCTACACTACGTCTAACGCCATCAGGTAATAGCTAACAATACTCCCCATTCTAGAGATGATAAAACTAAGGCTCAGAAAGAGTAAAGCTCATTATGAGTCCAACCAATCAATTTGGAAGAATCCAGTTTCATCCTCAGCTGTGTCTGATTCCAAAGCATTTGCTCTTTGATACTGAACAAGTTCTCTTTCAGGGTTTAGGAAATCTGAGCTACACTCCTCAGCCAAGCACCCAACCTGCAGAGGGGAAGGCAGAGGACATGGCCTGGGGAGGTGAGCTGGGTCTCTGGAGGGCTATGCACTGAGGTTCTTGGTGAACAGAAGGAACTGCTAAGTATGTAGCAGGTAAAGGCAAGAGTTTAGCCCCTGACATGGGATGAGCATCACGGATAGAATCTGGCATCATTCTAGCCCATCTTTGATACCATTTTAACAATCTACTCACACTTCCAGGTACCTGCATGGCTTCCCACCTCCAGAGGACTTGTTCTCCTGCCAGAGTGAGACACTGAATAGCTGCTTATATTCAACCTGACATCCAGAGATATTTAAGAGTCTAATTCAATCCTTATATCTTTTCTGTAGACACAAAGGAACCACAGCCTTCCGGCACCTTGTGGCACACGCTCTCGCTCTCTCTCTCTCTCTCTCTCTCTCTCTCTCATCTGCCTTTCCTGTTTAAGCATGCTGGGGATGCACACACATGAAATAGGGCAGTTTAAGTAAAGACGGTGTACTTTGGCGCTTACAATATAAGAAACTTTTGTGGGCTCCTGATACCAACTAAGGGATGCCAGGTACCTGGGCCTTGGGTGAGGGGTCCAACTTCCTCATGAATACGATAGCTGAACAGATGGGCAATGGCTTCAGCAGTCAAAGGGCTATCAATTGAACACAAGAAAAGCCAAAATCCCGTCAGTCCAGGGCCTACAAGATTCTCCATTAAGGTTATAAGGGTTTAGAATATAAACCCAACAGCCAGGCCATGTTCCCCCCTCTCCTTTTTCATTGGAAGGTGTGCCACATAGGTGATAGTACAAACTCTGAAATTTTCTGTCTGCACCCCGTGGCTGACTCGCAAAAATTCACAGTGGGACATTTGTAGGTTAGTTGAGATTTGTGGGACAGGCGAGATGTGGCATGGAAACCCATTCCATAACCTTTCACCAGGCATAAAATTTACTGTGAATGGAATTCCAAAAAGCCCACGTTGGCCTCTGATTTAAAACTATTAAATCTGGTTTCCTAAGAACACCTCCATTATAATAAATACATCACTATGACAACCTATGCTAATTGCACAATCTCAAAGACTACAGTGAACAACCTATACGTGAAAAATGCATTTGAACGGGGCTATCCTGGATTCATATCACTAATGCTTTGGGTTCAGGCTGAGTCACTGGGCGAATATCACACATCTCATGAACAGGCTGCCATCATGGCGGACAGCAGGCACCAGGACCCCAATTTCACACAGGTGACAATAGTTAACAATAGTAACAAATTATTTTAACCAAGGTCAAAAGTGGGCAGGGCCATAGGAGAAGGACAAATGGGAGAGGAGGAGAAAACTAATAATTGGATCTGTGTTCATTTGGAATGTGGGTGGTATTTCCAGCTCATGGAATTTAAGGAGGAAATTATCTGTATATTTACAGGTCTGAGTACACTCTTCAGAAAGACAAAAAGAATGCTAAGCAGATACACATACTTTTTCATCTTCAAAGGACGTCTTGAAGAAATTAGAGACACATTATGGTCATTGTATGTGGTAATCTATTAAAAGGGAAAATGAGATTCTTTTTATGCAATTTAGCCAAGCACTTTTTCTTTCCTTAATCTGGGTTCATTCTTCCTGTTTTTCTTCCTCCTCCCTCTTCCCTCCTTCCTCAGACATTTAAGCCAGTCCTACTAGCCTCTAGTTGTCGTGAGGGATACACAGATAAATTACAGCAGAACCTGAACCTGCCCTGCAGGGAACTGTAGTGAGATGAGAGAGGTAGATCAACATGGCAGCCAGGGCCTTAGATTCAACCACAGACATGAGTTTGGATCCTTCATTGCTGCTGTGGCTTATCACCTGGGGAAGCCAAGCTCACTTAATTCCCCTGACTGTCAATTAACCAGGCCTGTGAAATGGGGACTGAGAGTATATTTGTGAGGTTTCCCTAAGGGTTAAACGAGATGGTGAGTGAACCCACCTTGCACATCGTAGACATTCAATACATAAAATAATACTGTAATAATAGTGACAAATTATTTTAACCAAGGTCAAAAGTGGGCAGGGCCATAAGAGAAGGATAAATGGGAGAGGAGGAGAAAACTAAGAGGTGGGAAAGATCAAGGTCATGGCATGTGTTCATATACGGGGGTGGGGGGAGGGGGAGCTGTGTGCAACATTAGTGTAGCAATAAACAAAGGCCACCCAAATGAGAACAAATGGAGGCCACTTATTCAAAGCTTGCTATAGCAGGGGAGTCAGCCATCAACAGGAGTGTTTGGCAGAGACTCAAAGGCAGGCAGGGGAAAGGAAGGCTTTATACAGTCATGTGCCGCATAACAACATTTCAGTCAATGACAGACGGCATCTACAGCAGTGGTCCCATAAGATTAGTACCGTGCACACTAGGTGTGTAGTAGGCTTTACCATCTAGGTGCATGTAAACACACTCTATATGATGTTAGCACACCAACGAAATCACCTAATGATGCATTTCTCAGAATGTATCCCTGATCTTAAACCACACATGACTTCAGGTGTGCCTTGATTGGAGGCTGTTGGCAGAGGGAAGCTGGAGGCAGCTAACTAGAAGCAAGGCATCCTACGTGATTGGTTTTGAGAGCATATTTGGCTTTCTCTGGTTGGGCCTGAGCTGGAAGCAGGGACAAAGGTTTGGGAAGGTGGGCGTTACTGACCAAGTCTTGCCCATTCTTGGTTGAATGCTGCAGGGGTGTAGTTCGGCCTCCTGGGCTGGCTGCTGTAGAGCTTGTGGGTCAGAGTTCTATGATCAACGTGGTCTGGCTATTGTCCATTTGTAAATTCAGACTCTCATTAGCAAGATCACCCAGTGACCAGTTACTGTTCACCCCAGAGCTGTCCATGAAAAGGATTGCGATGCAAACTCTTCCCCAAAGCACTGAGTGCAGGGGAGACGGCTGGCTGCAGATAGAGGGGGCGACCACCCATCAGTGCTTCCTTACACGGGCATCACGCTCTCAGAAGAGCTACAGAGTCTAGAAACAGATTCCCTGTCACCATGGGCCTTTGTGCAGGGATACGCATGAACTGGAGAGGAAAAAGGTGCTTTGACATCCTCAAGAAATAGCTGTTTTTCATACAGCTCCTGGGAGGTGGTAATTTATTCAGTCATCTTTCAACATAATTCCTGTCTGACTGATTTTCTCTCTGGCTTCATCTTCTCCCAGGTGCCACACACCTGTTCTGGGTGAATAAGAGTAAGTATGGTGTACAGACAGAAGGGTTCAAGAAGCCAAATGAATAAGGAAAAGACTAAGCTAAAGTAAATGAAAAAGAAAAGCTCGCTGTTCGTATAAAATTTCTGCCAAAGTGATTACTAATGCTGCCTTTTAGAAAAATAGCAATAAAGGCCTCTGGCTCTTTAAAAAAAGGGGTGGGATCCCCAAAAGGCAGAAATACTCGGTTCAATGTCACCAGCTTTGCCAACACATTTTTGGCTCTGTTTTAGAAGCTCCTGTTTTAGAAGCTTCTGTTTTGGGTCTAGGGTTTACACCTGCCACTTACCGGCCGGAAGATCCTGAGTCCCCCTTTGGGCTGTTTTGAGAAATAAGGGAGGTGACAGTCTCAGGGCTTCGAATGTGATGCCTAATGCTTAGTATGCACTAAGGGAACAGTATGATTTTGCAAAATGGGAAGAATATGTCCACCCTCATTGGATGGGGCAGTGAAAGTTTGATAAAATGGAGACCAGGCCCAGCACAGTGCCTGGCACAGAGCAGGTGGGCATCCATTCCCTTCCCTAACAGACCCAAAGGTGTTTTGCACAAGATTTCAGTGCAGCCTGAACCAATTATATCCCTAGAGTTTTCACTTACATGAGGCAGTAAATGCTCTCCCTCTGTTTTTTTGCTTCAGCCAGTTGAGTGACGTTTCTCTCACTCACAACCAAGATAGCCCAACTGATACATCTGAGTAAGTTTAGGCTGAAGGGACAGACAAGGAAGGAGATTCTAGGCACGGTCCCTTCCTTTAGTGAGCTCATGTTCTAATTGGAGAAGCAGGCAAAAACCAAGTAAACCAAAAAATAAAATATAAAATATATAAATTATGGTGAGTGTTACGAGGCCAAGGAACTCAGGGCTGAGATAGAGAATGGAGGGGCATTACTTTATTTAGCTAGAATAGTATGGTAGGCAGAATAATGGTGCCAAAAGAAGACCAGGTTCTGATCCCTGAAATCTGCGAATATATGACTTTACGTGGCCAAGGGGACTTTCTAGATGTCAGTAAGTTAAGGTTCTTGAGATGGGGAGGGTATGCTCAATTATCCAGGTGAGCCCAATGGAATCACAAAAGTCCTAAACAGAAGGAAAAGCCAGACAGAAAGAGCAGAGTTAGAGAGATACAAAGATGCTACACTGCCGGATTTGAAGATGGAAGAAGAGGGCCACGGACCAAAAAATACAAGCGGCCTCTAGAAACTGGATCCGATTCTCCGCTAGAGCCTCCAGAAGGAACCGAGCCCTGCCAACACTTTGATTTCAGCCTAGCGAGGCACATTTCTAACTTTTAACATCCAGAACAGTAAGAGAATACATTCATATTGTTTAAGCCACCAGGTTTGTGGTCATTTGTTACAGCAGCAATGGAAAACTAACACAGATGGTCAGGATTGGCCTCTTTGAGAAGGATTTATACCAAGAGCAAAAGGAAGAGGAGCAGATAGCCATAGCAGGAATGGGAAGAAGACCACGGCAGGAGAGGACATAGCATACGGAAAACCCCGTGATAGGGAAAAGGTCGACATGTTCTGAGAACAGCAAAGAAGGTCATTGAGGCTAGAATGTATAATGCTTAGCCTTGAGGTTCAGAGAAAAATTTAAAGCCCTTTAAATATTCAGTGCAACCCCACTTTGGGGGAAACAAAGCACTCTCTAGTGATTTCCTTGATTTTAAACTCATTGAGGACTAGAACCAAAGCTCATCCATATATTAATAACTAGCACAAAGAATTCCATAAAGTGTAATTTTCCTTAGTAATTTCAATTTAGATGCCTATTTAGATTCCTAACATGCATTCCAGATTTTCTGGATGTGTCTTATTCTCATATATTCTGCTCTGCTGTACCTAGTAGTATATTCATATGCCTGACCCATAATAGGCACTAAACAAATAGTTGTGGGATAAATATGCCCAGGGTTTTTGACAATACACTCCCTGATGCTATATATCCCCTATGACCTCTTCTCCCAAGTCACCCTAGAAATAAAACATTTTGGTTGCTTT
Organism: Diceros bicornis minor; assembly: GCF_020826845.1. NCBI lineage: Eukaryota > Metazoa > Chordata > Mammalia > Perissodactyla > Rhinocerotidae > Diceros > Diceros bicornis. The sequence continues at coordinate 28,554,026 of NC_080771.1, read as the reverse complement.
AAGCAGGAAGATGACAGACACAGGGGTGAGAATTTGTCCACTGGCACCTCCTGTCTGATCAGAAGCTTGGGGAGTGGGGGATCTGGGACACGGAGGAGGAGTGATTGTTTTCATAAAGTATCATCAAGATATCAAGTGAGCTAGAGGTTACTAATTATGGCAACTGCCTCATGCTGCGAAGACAATATTTTTTTTGAAGGGGGGCTGTCCTCCACACCACTTCAGCTGCTGAGCAAGCAAAAAGCAATATGAATAAACTCTGTGGGCACAAGATGTCTGGGGTTTCCTTTTAAATCAGTTCCTAGAAGGTGAGGAACCAGTATATCATAGTGAGACAACCATTTATAATGGGACCATTATTAGGAGCCAAGATATAAAAATTGTACATGAAACAGCCTTATAAGCAGATTCAGTGTGTAGCTGATTAACCTCCCCATCCCACTGAGGGCTGGGGGCTCAAGGGACTGGTAATGAGATGTGGAAGTCACTCGCCTCGAGGTCACAGGTTTAAAGCTGGACATGTTAGAAGGGGCCTAATTGCTACTCCTGGGTGACTCAGCAGAGCACAAATGGGCACACGGCTACCTTGTGGATCTGGAGACACAGAGACCAGGGTTCCAGTTCCTGCACTGCCCCTGAGCCAGCTGTGGGGTGCCTGTGCTGGTCACAGATCCTCCCGCAGCCTCAGTTTCACAATTTATAAAACCTTGTCAAGGTTGATTTTTTTTAGATAAATATGAGTATGCTTGGCACATGGTAAGTATTTGATAAGTAGTAACTATTTTCTAAGAATACCTGTTTTCTTTTGAGTCTTTAGGCATTAAAAAAGCATTAAGAAGTGGCTACGAATACTACAAGTTCCAGCACTGTTGGGTTTTCTTGGGTCTGGACAGCTATACAGAGCTTCTCTACCATTTTAGGCAAACAGAGAGGAGGCCTTTACCTTGGGTTATCTAGTGTGGGTGACTAGGGTCAGGATAATAGCTGCACTAACATTTATGGAGAGCTTACTATGTGTCAGGCATGGTGTTAAGTGTTTGGCTTCCATTAACTAATTTAATCCCTAGAGAATCCCCATTTAGTAGGTACTAGTACTAGTATTACCTATATTACTATTACTAGTATTAGTGTTAGTAGGTACTAGTAATAGTATTACTATTATAAGCAATAATCCCACGGTTTTATATGTAGTAGGATGAGGGACATAATTTGTACCCAGAGTGTAGGATTCCAGAATTTGGCTAACTATTCAACTATGTCCCAACCCTAAAGGGCTGGGCAGAGTTGCATCTGTGATGAAGGTGCCTCACACCCAGGATTCCCCACTAACACATCCTGATGTGGAACAACTCGGCAGGAAGAAAAGAAATAGTGGTCAAAATGAGACCTCTCTGTGGACCCACAGCCGTCTTAGCTGGCAGAAGCCCATGGCAAGAACGTGCCCATGAATCTCATCCATCAGGTGGGTCCTGGTGGTGGGAAAGTCACAGAAACAAATGAGGTGAGAACTGTTGGCCTGGACAGCACTGAATTTGACCTGGTGCATAGAGATGGTGCTCAACAAAGCTGCTAGATCCCACTAAGGCTGACATGAAAGTGGAGCCCAGAGAGGAAGGAGCAAGGAGAGGGAAGGTGAAGAGACAGAAAGATGAACTTTGAGACCAAGCCCTGGGTTCAAATCCCACCTCTCACTTGCCCCCTTCCCCGTCCCATACCTGCTCCCTATGCCCCACCATCCATTTCCTTATCCATGAAATAAGGGTGAATGCCTTCCTGACAACATGGGATGCTATGGAATAGATAGTCACAAATATCCCTTGATAGGAATTCCAATTCGGGTATATACAGAAGAGCCACGTATTTAAATTAACTTTCTTGTTATATGGAGAGAAAGTGTAAATTGTTTGGGGGGCAGGAGGTCTCCTACACAGGTATGTCACACCCAATTTAATACAGCACATGTTAACTCTCCCCCGACCCCCACCCTTAGCACTTTCCAAGGACCTAAGGCTCTTGATGAAAAGGGAGGAATAATCCTTTCTTTGGTGTCTGCGATCAACATCTATTTGGTAACCCACTCCTCTAATACTGCCTGTGCAGAGAAATAATTTCGGCTCCCCGTTAATTTGAGTATTGAACTGAAATTCTGCAGCTGCTTTCTGCCAAGGCTGAAAGCAGAAATTAATTTCAATGACCCAGGCGAGTGGAGGGGAGCTCTGTCAGGTAATTAGTCTTCGTCTTTTGCTACTCAGGGTCCATCACTGTGCTAATCCATACATAAACCCAGGCATTCCCCGAGTCACCGGCAATCTGCGGGGCCGTTTAACTACCTCTTGCTCGGGTTCACCGAGAGCTGGGGCATCTGTGGGAAAACGGATGAAGGCTCCCTTTCACGTTTCCCTTCCTTCTACCTATTTAGGGGCTGCAGAATTAATGCAGCGATTTACATGTTCTCTTCCTGTTTGATCGAGTCTGCCGTTGATTAAGTAGAGCCTGGGATGGGAAAGGGGATGGGGGAAGGGCTCCCACTCCGGCAGCTTTCTGACTTGCCAGTTTATTAATGAAAGAGGCACCAATATTGATAGCCCTGACACTACAAGCGCAGCAATTAAAGGGTATGTCCTTCCAGGCTTCTAATTAAAAAGGAGGCTTTTTCTACACAGGATCGTCCTATTGTCATATTTGCATTTGATTCTGGCTTGGGTTGGGGGCTCCTCCGGCTTTTCCTTTAGGAAAATCTCCTGGGGGAACTTTAGACCTGAAAAAATAAACAACGGTGCAAAAAGCTTTGCTCTCCATGGAGGTCATTCCGAAATCCAAGGAAAAGAATGGTTTTTGGAGAAGGCACCTGTTCACGCACCAGCCTGCTTCCCTCTATAGCTCCCCAAACAATTCTCCGGGCTTCCTGGTTTTCAAGCTTTTAACCCTGGAGGAACTGGGTGTGTGTGCAGCGTGTGGGGAAGGTGGTTAACAAAGTAGTCGCTACGTAACTTTCTGAGCACCTACTAAAGGACTTTACAGCCCCTAGCATAGTTCACCCTTAGAGCATCTCTGTGGGTGGCTTTCAGCGCTTCCATTTTACAGAGGAGAAAACTAATGCTCAGTTCAGAGAAGGTCTCCAGCTGGTGGTTCTTTCTGATCCAAAGTCATTCATTCCACTCCAGGTGTAGAACACTCAAAGCCTGTGGGGCCAGGCAGGTTGCATAAATGGTGAAACAGACTGATTGGGAACGTGGAATCCGGGAGCCCTCACTCCATCCACAAGGGCAGCCCCCACCTCACCCCTGGGCCTTCCTACCAACTCTGCTGCCAGAATTCTAGCCCAGGGCGGCTGGCCTTTGGTGGCACTCTGATACTTCAAGAGAAGTCAGAAATCTGGACTTTTAAGTGCACTATTCCTTAAATGGCGTTAATTCATTTGTTAATGAAGCTCCTACTTGCAACTTCAGAGACACTCTCCACCTGCCTCCTTAGAATCATTAAGATCCATGTGTTTTCTCAATACAGTGTGCCTAGTATTTTTTTTTTTTTATTTCAAACCTCTTATCCAAACCAAAATGACCCAGCTTTGTTTGCCAGCTTTGCCTTGTCACTCTCCTATCTGGGTGGTTCTGCGCTCTGAAATGATGCCAAATTTAAAATGGAAACAAACTGTGGCCTCGAAGTACCTTCCTCCTAGTCCCCCCACAGTGGACATCAAATCCTTGCTCTACCCTTTTAGCAGATCTCTCCCCTCACTCAGGCCACATCCAGAGAAACCAACCCAGTGCACCTGGAGTTTGGGGCCTCTCCTCAACCCCACTTCTCCTGCCCAGTCCTCTTGAACCAACCCTGAGTTTACTCCCAGTTCAGTAATAAACTGACTATGTGACCTTGGACACATTATTTTCTCCTTCTGTGTGCTTCAGTTTTCTCATCTGCAAAATGAGAGGGTAATTCTGACCTCACAGGTTTGTCGTGAGGTTCCTCTGAGATAACGTAGGGGAAAGTTGGAGTACAGTGCCTGCCTCCTTGTAATGTGCCTACCAGGCTTAACGATGTGCACATCTTGAGATCCAAGGCCACCAAACTATGCAGGCTTGTGGCTCTGAGTTTCTTCCCCTAGTCTTATCCCCTTGCCCAAAACAGAACAATGATGACTGAGCACTGGACAGCAAGCTAGTCTTTCAGCCTCAGTTTTCCTCCCTCTAAAATGGGATTTCTATACCTCCCTCAGAAGACTGCTGGGAGATTATAAGAGGAAAGCAGCTCTGACACATAGTAGAGGTCTGCAGGAAACCAAGCTCCCACTCCCAGCTCCCCAGAGGTATTAATTCTCTTGCTTTAGACTCATATCACTCAGATTTTATACTTCAAAGTTCTTTTTCCTTTTTCATGCTTAGGAGTAAAACAAAAACAAAAACAAAAACTTGAATCTTCACAGGAGCTACAACTGTGAAATCTCCTAATCATTTCTCATTTTACTGTGAATTCCTAGAAATGACAACATCCCCTCCCAAACACGAGAGAGAGAGAGAGAGAGAGAGAGAGAGAGAGAGAGAGAGAGAGAGACAGAGAGAGAGACAGAGAAAGAGAGAGAGAGGGAGAGAGAGACTTGAAAATAGAAAAGCTCTAATGCTTTAATGTATTTTATTGGAATCAGAAGTGCTCTGTCTCGCCTCTGACCCCCTCCTGTCCCCTGCAGCCTGCTGCGGGGGGCACCGAGGAAAAGTCAGAAGCATTAGTCTGGTGTCAAGTAGCACTGCCTTCCACATTCTATGAGAGTCAATTGCAATTAACAGGGCCATTCAGAAAAGGCAGGTACAGTTCAGACAAACGGAGCAGAGACAGATCTTATCAGAACCCAAGGCCAAGAGGCTGGGCCTTTTGGATGCTCTTTGCACAGAAAAAAAAAAAACGGTGGTGGAGGAAGAGCTGGGTAGGGGAAGGAAAGCTGGACCAAGAGGAAGCGGGGAGGACAGGGAATGATGAGAGCTAGGCAACTGAGAGAGGTTTAAAACCAGAAATGCAGATGCCTAAGCCTACCCCTTGGGTTCAAATCCTTACTCTGCCCCTGGCTACTCAGGACACTTGGGCAAGTCACTACCCCTCCAGGCCTTGGCTGGCTTATCCGTAAAATGGGGAGAATAACAGTACCTTCCTGTTTTTTAAAACTGTCATGTGAAACAATGTTTGCACAGCGCTGAGGGTAGTGCCGGTTACAGGGCAGGTACTCTAAGAGAAGAGCTTGGCTTGGAGTGGGGAAGAGACACGGAGATCCAGGAGAGAAGGAGGTTCTTTGAGCAAGCATCCCAGGGCTGGGGGCAGTGGGGATCGAGCAGTGCACAGAGCAGGCGGCAGGTGGGAAGGGACTCCCTGTCCATCTGGTGGAACCGGCACGGGAACCTCTCTCCGACGCAGAGGAAGGAAAGGCCCTCCAAGGAGGTAAAGTCTTCCACCTAAGAGGGTGGTTCACAGGCGCTGATACCAACTCCTGGTATCCTGATGTCAGCTCCTACCAGCTGGGACGTGGGGACACACACACTGTGGCAGGCCCTGGGCCAGGAGAATGTTACCCAGGCCAGAGGTCCCCACCCAGCCCTCCACTTTGACACCCACCCCCACCAAGGAGCTTAAATTTCCTTTCAAACAGAAGGGCTTGAGCATCCACTATGTGCTTAGCTCTGTGCCATTTATCAAGGGGCACCCAGAAAACCAACCTCTTCAGCCCCCTCTTCTTTGTTTCTTTGTTCTGAGAATGATGTCAGTGACTAAGGGAGTGTGAGGCAGTAGAAAGTTCTAGAAGGCCACTGACGAGTGACATGACCATGGACCAGATGCTTGGACCATTAAAGTCTCATCTGTAATGTGGGGGCAGGGATGCTTATCATCACTGGGTTCTTGGGAGCGTAAGTAGGAAATGTAGGAGGTGTGGCAGCCTTTCAGTGTGTGCTATTTCTTTTTTATTATCCAGGTTCCTTGGTGTGCTCTGGATGGACAGGCTAAGTAGCATGAACCATCAGCCAGTCTCAAACGGGCACATGCCCCTGTCTGGAACTGGGCAGACGAGGGGAACCAGTCCAAACCACACCAGCCTCTTCAGCCAGATAAGGAATCCCCCCCAATGCACAGGCCCTCAGACTGGTTTCATGAATTCTTTAAATGATGGGGCTTATGTCGGCACCAGGAAGAAGTGATCTGAAGGAGCAGCCAAATTAACTGGAGGTTGAATACTTCCTGATCCTTTTCCAGAAACAAAAGCACAACTCCAGGGAAGGTGCGGGGACTCCTCTCTATTTTTACTCTCCTAGCTAAGGGGCCTATTTTTGTTCGCACGCCTCGGTAATTGAGCACTTACCCGCTTAGAATTCCGAAACTTGAGGCTGAAAAATCCATTAATTTAGATTTTTAAAAGTTCCCATGGAGCGAGAGAAAAGGGGGTCATTACTAGTAAGCAAAAGGCCAGAGAATGGTGGAGGAGACCAGTCAGTCGATTTTCCAGCAGGAAAATAATAATAATACACAGCAAAACCTCATTAAGTCAGTATCAGTTTATTCAAAAGAGCTTATTGTTTGCAGTAACTATTCCCCAGTCAACTGGATGCCTCTATTGTAATCTTCTTTAATGCCGAAAGTCTGATAATTAAATATATTAATATATCAGAGAGAGGCCAGATGTGGTTTATTCGAAGGCATGGGGTACTTTGCCGTGAGGTCTCTAAGGTGTCCAGCAGAGCAGTCAGTGCATAGTAGGTATTCAATAACCCTCGGCTTCCTTTCCCTGCATTTTGTATTATCAAAGCATTAATCTGGTCCATAACATGTCTAGTCCTTATCAATAATATGTTTCCATTTTAATATATTACCTTTTATTAAACTGGAGCCACAAACTCTTAATAGCAAGGGCCTGTCCAGGGCACTTTAATCACTGTTGGAGTGCAGATGCCTCTCCTAGGGAAACACGCGCAATGTTTGGCGGCCAGGATGGGGACCGTCCATCCACCTTCATGTTGGCAGAATGAGTTACGGGATTGTATTATCAATGCAATTAGGCCGGGCTTCCTCCACACTTCCACAGCAGAACTCTCGGCCCTTCTGTACAATAAGAGGCACTTTCCTCTGTGACCTGGTTTCTAAAGCATTTTTCCCCTAAAGTGGCCATCACTGATGCCTGCATGGAAAGGCCAACTTCTGAGTTTTGTGTGTGTCTGCCACTCACAGATTTTCCATCACGGACACCCAGGTCAAGGGCAAACTGATCCCTAGTGCTTTTCATGATGACGAAGATGACAACAATGATGTTAACGATGTTGATGATGATGATGCGGATGATGTTGATGGTGCTGGCTAAGTACTGAACACTTAATGTGTTAGTCTCTGTGAGACTGCTGTATGAGCATTTTCAGCATTTAATCCTCCCAACAACTCTCTGAGGAAGAGACTGTTAACACACTCAATTTTGTAGATGAAGAAACTGAGGCTTAGAGAGGACGAGTGGCTTACCCAAGGCTCACAGAAAATAAGTGGTCTACCCAGGACAATTCTAATTCTGCAAGTTACACAACACTAACCCTGTGTCTTAGTCTGCTCGGCTGCTATAACAAAATACCATATACTGGGTGGCTTAAACCACAGGCATTTTTTTCTCACAGTTCTGGAGGCTGGCAGTCCAAGATCAAGGTACCAGCAGATTCAGTGTCTGGGGAGGGCTTTCTTCCAGGTTTGCAGATGGCCGCCTCAGGCTGCGTCCTCACAGGGCCATTCCTCAGTGCGTGAACACAGAGAGAGAGAGAGATCTCTATCTTCCTCTTCTTACAAAGGCATTGATCCCAACATGAGGGTCCCACTCTCATGACCTCATCTAAACCTAATTACCTCCCAAAGGCCCCATCTCCAAATACTATCACATTGAGGGCAAGGGTTTCAACATATGAATTTCGGGGGGACAAAAACATTCAGTCCATAAGGCCATTTCAAGCAATTCTGTCTCCCCTCTGCTCTAGGCAAGAACAGCCCATCAGAACCCCTGCCCTTCCTCCCCGATGAGCTGTCTCAGACTCCCTCAATCAGGACCTAAGGCAGTGTGGCTAAGACCCAAGTCCACCTGCCATCCTCCCTCAGGCCTCCTGGGCAGTGGATTAAAGGGAGAGCCAGGCGTCCACCCAATCAGCAAAATACTTCAGGCTTAAATTGAAAGGGTCTCATACATCTAATTCTGGTAGACCCAAGCCAGATCCCAGCCAATCCTCAGTCAGATAACATTCCACTGCAGATACAGAGGGGAAAGAGCATGGTTTTCACACCAGACACATTGACATTTGAAATCTAACGACATTGGGCAAAGTTTCCTATCTGTACAGTGGGGAAGTCTGCACTGCAGGGACGCTGTGAGGATCAGAGGAGGCATCGCAAGTGAAACCACGGCACAGGGTCTGGAATGCTGTAGAAGCTTTGTAAATATTTGTTTCTTTACAGGCTCATTCCTGCTCTGAGCCCTTTCTCCTCTTTGTTCACAAATTCAGCACTTACCCCAATCCCACCTAAACACACACACTTACCCCAATCCCACCTAAACACACACACACACAACACACTGCAGCCTAGTACTGAACCTCTAAACCAATGGCCTTCAGCCTCGTTCCCACTGTATGATGATGACAGGTGGGGCCCATCCCCATCAGTCCTAAGTCCCTAGAACTTTAATGCTTCCACTTGCTCTCCCAATCAAAGAGCACTTTTCGTGCATGAGTGAGTGGGTAAGGGAAAGAGGTATTATAAGGATGACTTAAACATCAGTCAACTAGATAAAAAACAGAAGCACATCATTTCCAAACTTGGGTATTGTAACATCCATTTAGAACAAGATACTAGTTATACACTAAACTAGCTGTCAGCTATCAGCTGACAACAATTCATGGGGTTCCTATTCCCCTGGGCACTTGTATTTTAACGTAAAGCTCTCAAAGACTTGAAAGAGTGCATCTCTAATGGCAGAAATGTTCTTCCAAATGTAAAGAAAGGTCTGTGGGGCAGAAGAATATGGCTGGATCTTCAACCTGCGCCTCCTCTGGGCTCAGGAACACTGGTAAGTGAGGCGATGCACATGTAACTCCCACGACTGTTAACTGGTCTGGAGGCTGTCTCTTTGGGTTCCCTAGGGGGTCAGACTACTAACAGTACTTACGGTCCTTTGGGCAGCAGAGCTGGAATTGTTCTCAGCAAAGAGAAACCTGAGAGAAAAACAATCCTCTGCAGGATGGTTCTCCCCCTGCTCTCCTCGCTGACCTACATGCGAGTGGAAAGTGAAACGGGTCCCAGCCCCTTTGTGATGCACTCAGGAGCACAGTCCAGGTTGCACCGCACACCCCACGACCTGCCGAGCTCTCTTTATGAATCATACATAAAGTGGAGAAGAAAAAGAGGCCTGCCAGCTCGACTTTGCACTTCACAGCGAAGCATAAAAGCGCGCAGGAGAGAACACAAGTTGCTTTCTTAGAGAAGTGGCCTTGCAGCCATCTGTTTATGAAAAGCAGGGGACCTTTGTAGTGGTGTCGTCGCTCAAGCCAGACGCCTGTCTACTACGTCAGAGACCTGCACAATGAAAGGCTGGAAGCCCGTGTCACGGGGTGTGCTCTAGAGAACACAGGAAGGACCTCACCAAAGTTCCGAGTTGTGGTTCTGTCTTCAAGGCGTGCAGAACACACAGGCACTGTGCTGGTGCAGAGTTAGAAAGGGTGGGGATGGTGGGGAGAATGAAGGCTTGGGAAGCTAAGGGCCCTGGATTCAATCCCTGCTCGGTCCCTGATGAGCTGAGTGACCCCACAGGAGGCACTTAAGCTCTCCAAATCTCAATTTCTTCACTGTAAAAGGAGGATAATAGATGTTGGCTCTCTTCTCCCATGGCCCTTTCTTTCCCTTACACTTACAGGGGGTCATTAGGCCAAAACATGGTCTAGTAAGCCAGTGTCTTAGACCATTCAGGCTGCTATAACAAAATACCACAGATTGGGTGGCTTATAAACAACAGAAATTTATTTCTCACAGTTCAGGAGGCTGGGAAGTTCCAGATCAAGGTGCCAGCATGGTGGGGTTCCAGTGAGGGTTCCTGGTGCACAGCTGGCACCTTCTCCCTGTGTCCTCACATGGTGTAGGGACTAAGGAGCTCTCTGGGGCCTGTTTTATAAGGCACTAATCTCACTCCAGAAAACTCCATCCTCATGAATTAAGTACCTCTCAAAGGCCCCACCTCCAAATACCATGGTCTTTGAGGGTTAGGATTTCAACATATGAATTTTGGGGGGCATATTCATTCGGACCATAGCAGTGTGGGAAGAGAGGGTCTTTCACTGGTATGCTAAGGGCATTGTAAGTGTTATATCAACACCTCCCTCATTTCCTCCTCCCTTGCTTAATTTTCTATGACCTTCTCCCCCCTCCCTCCCACCCCAAAAAATAACCTCTTCAGCATAAGCAGTGGAAGAATCCAAAGAAAAAGACTTAAGGGTAGAGTGGCAGACCAGCTCAATAATGACTGCTAACACTCAGAGCATGCAAACCTACTATGGGCCCAGTACAATGTTAAGTGCTTTAGTGAATGATATCATTTATTCCTCACTTCCCTCCAAAAAATCGTAGTTAAGAAGATACAGATATTAACTCTATTGTACAGAGAAGAAAACACAGCTTGGGAAGATGAAGTAACTTTGCAAGTTGTTGAAACTGATGATCCACGTGAGCCCTAAAGGATGAGAAAGAGTTCATTAACTAAAGCAGGAAGGGAAGACCACTCCAGACAGAGGCAATAGTCTGTGCAAAGGCCCTGTGACAGGAGCGGGGGAGGCTAGCAGGTTCCAGCGTGGGGTGAGAGTAGGCTGCAGAGATTGGCAGGGGCCTTGCAGGGTCTAGTAAGGATTTTGGTTTTTATCCCAAGGGATATGGAGAGCCAGTGGGGGGATTAAGCAGCAAGTGGCAAATAGGGTGGTGGCAAGATCAGATTTCTATTTTAGAGAAAGGCCTTTAGCTTCCACCTGAAGAAGGGATTTCAAGAGAGGCAAGGAGGGAAGCGAGATGCCAGTTAGAAATCTTACTGATGATGCTGCTATAAATGGCACTAACTCACAGATTCAGAACTCATTCTGCTCTGCTACCAAGCGTGCTACAGGAGGACAAAGGAAGGCCAGACCTCATCAGGGCTTTCTGTACCCCATCCCTTGTGGAGGGAAAAAAAAAATGACCCAAGTGAAAAATCTTCCTGTTTTAGAGTCTTTTAAATGGCATAAAAATCCCAAAGGGAAAAGTCCAGCATGGAAAAGCAAGCAGCAGTGCCTTTAGAAAAGTTTTAATTTTATTTTAACTTTGCGAAATCTACTTACATTCACATTTTGAAATATGTATGCACGATAAAACACTGCAGTTATGCTCTATTGGGTTAAAAATCCACTTTTTGGAATGGGTTCAAGGGAATACTTATACAAAAGACCTCAGAATGGAAAGTAATTTTGCAGATAAAATAGAATGGAAACATCCCCTAAATATGCCCCTGGCAAGATAAATGCACAATGAGGAGGGATCTGGAACTATCACTAATAAGAGGTTCAAAACAGCCAGTCTCTTAACCCCTTATGGTACCAGCTGGAAGGGAGGCGCTTGGCTAGTCCTCAGCATCAACATTCATACTTTTCCAAGGGTCTCTCCTCTTCCTTTCATAATTCAGTTGAAACCAAGAAATTGACTCCCAATTTAAAACAGTGAAATTCCATTCTAGCATGCTACTCACAAAGCATGGGGTGATCATGGTGTTTATTTTGCAAAGTTCCAGACAAAGAGAGCTAAAAAAAATTGCTGGAATAAATCCACCAACAAGCATTTCTGTGCTTATGCTATGTAATTATCCTTGTATGGGGAGGCATACAAAAAAGGAAGAAAATATGGTTCTTATCCTTAAGGAGCTGGCAATCCCAGTAGGAGGATGCTTCTCAGCTCCAAGGGTGTATCAGAATCGCCTTGGGAGCTTAACAGAAATGCAGATCCCTGGCACCCACACTGCCACCTAACTCCCGGACCAAGCATATTAGAGGGGCCACACAGGGAATGGGAATCTGTATTTTAAGCAAACAAAGGGGTTTCCAAAGGGGGCTGGGTTTCAGAACCACTGAACTGAAAAGAAAGAGAATCTTCAGGCAACATTAACACCATAGGATCTGACAAGGAGAAGAGGCCTTAGCTCTTATCCAGCCACACCTTCTGCCTAAAAGGGTATCCCTTAGATGGAAGCCATGACAGATGGTCCAGCATCCAGCTTTTGCTTTTACATCTCCAACAAAGGGCACAAATCCTCTGTGTGGATGTTCATTCCACTGTAGACAACATCTACTGCCCTTTGAAAAGCCTTCAAAAACCTGGAGCTTCTTGGATTTTCCTCAGGTTAAACACATTCCAGTTCATTCAACCCCATTCCTTATGTGCTGGCCCACATCACTCTTATTCTCCTAAGGACACATTCCAGTTTGTCATTAGTACTCCCATCAGGTGATACTCAAGACAGAAAACAAGATTCCAGACGTGGTTTGACTAATGCCACATCCAGAGGATTTTGCCTCCCTTGATCTGGACGTTATTAACTGTTTATTAAACCTGTCTAAGGGCACATCACTCTTGTCAAAGCCCACCACGTCTGAAATCACAATATACTCTATTTTGTACCTTTTATCTGTCCAGTAACCTTTTTGAAAGTGAAACAGAGTTAACAGAAATGCCACTCATGTTCTTCCTTAGTGGTCCCCACTTTCTTTCCTAAAAATTCAGAAGTTATGTATTTAATTATTTGTTCCAGAATTTTCACAGGAATTAGCACCAAAGTTATTTCTTTCTTGTCCCTGTTAATTGTTCTTCTCTCCTCAACCCTCACCTCACAGTCATTCTTTTTTCCTTTTATGAGGCCAGTTTTGCCTCTTTCTTCGTATTTTTGTTCTTTTCTCTGTGTCTTTACCACAATTTCCAACAGAACACCTGAGGTCTCATTGGTGACTTCTTTTTGGCTTCCTGAGCCATTACTCAAAGACTCGTAGTATCATGGAATTTCAGGATCTGAAGAGGCCTTGGAGACCAGCCAAGGCAAACCCCTCATTATGAAGGTGAAGAAACTAGGGCATAGAGAGGACATAGGTCAAACTAAGATGCCCAAGTTGGGGACCGAGCCAGCATTAGGATTCAGGTTTTCTCCCTGGCTGAGTATTTTTGACAGCCTGCTTCGTTTGGGACTTGGAGACCTGGTGGTGTGGCCAAGCAGGTTGTAAGCTTCATCCCCTGGGGTAGGTACGGTGGCAAACACACTAAGAAAGAGAGCGGCCTGTAAGGTCCCTAAATCATGCAGAGTAAATGTTCAATGAGAGAGAGAACTCATCCACACTCCCCACTGTTCTAATGTGACTTTTATAAAAGCAGAAAAAATGCCACTGAGATACCCGAAATCACAGTAGCACGCTGTCCTTTGTGTATGTATGTGGGATGGGAGGAGGGAGAAAGAGGGACAAAAGCAAAACAAAAAAGGAAATGAAAATAAAAATAAAAACCCACTTTACAATGATGGCGCTATGTCAAAAGGACACAGGAGACAACTGAAAGTGCTCCTGATGTCCAAATCTGGAACAATTTGAGCAACAAAATAAATACAGTAGTAGTGGATTATACCCCAAAGTAGAAAATCAATATCCGTGAGCCCACACTGATACAAATAAACGACTGAATAAATAAATAAGTGGGGGAAAAGAGGCAAATCTCCCATGCGGAAGAATTCTAAATAGTTTATGTAGATACTCTGCCCACAAGAAGTGAGAGCATAAATCCCTACTCCGTAAGTGTGGGCCGCACACAGCAACTTCCCTCCAAGAGACCGGCATGGGATGGATGGGAAAAGAGTAACTGTACAGTGCAGACACTTGACAAATGCTACCTCAGCCAGTGAAGAAGGTCAACATCAACAGAGATAAGTGCTGTTGATAGCATGTGACCTTGATACAAGGTGATGCGAACAGCACTCTACCTCTGTGCTCTCTCCCGCACAACCCATAACCCCACTCTAATTATGAAAAAAAGTGAGACAAATTCCAATATTGGGGCATCCGACATAATCCCTGAACAGTACTCCTCAAAACTGTCAACGTCATCAACAACAAGGAAAGTCTGAGAAACTGTCACCGCCCAGAGAAACCTAAGGAGACATGAGGACTAAATGCAATGTGGTATCCTGGATGGGATTCTGGAATAATAATAATATATTAATATTGGTTCTTTAATTCTAATAAATGTACCAAATGATGTAAGATGTTAATCATAGGAGAAACTGGGTGTGAGCTATATGGGAACTCTGTACTATTGTCTCAGTTTTTGTGTAAATCTACAACTGATCAAAAACGTAATGTCTATTTAAAAAATAAAATAAATATATATGCTAAATGAAATGAAAGAATAGTATACGGAAAGGCATATGACATTCTAGAAGTGGGTTGGGAGTTGTCTGGGTAGAGAGTTCTGGGGTCCCAGTTACCCTTAAAGGGGACACGCAAGGCTTGTGGACAGGCCCCAGGGATTCCTCTCCTGGGGGGAGAGGCACAGCTAGAAGGGAGCCATGGACCATGGACGGGCGCAGAGTGTGGGGCCCAGAACAGGGATCCTGGTTCCCATAAAGCGGAGTTGTCAGTGGCTCCATCAGCATGATTCGTGATGTTCTCCAAAAATGCTTAATAGCTCAGAGTGGGAACCCAGACTTCAGGCCACACCGCACACTACTTGGGATCTGCAACACATAAGGGACAACAATCAAAGTGGGTGGGAGGTATCCTAGGATGTCAGCAAGAACAGCTCCTCCCAGAGACAGGCTTCTGGTCCAGCGATAGAGCAGAACTCTAGGCGGGCAGGCCACTGGCAGGCTTTGCATGGGGCCATGATGTTCCCACCGCTTAGGTTCAATGAAAAAGGCTTTGTGCGCATGCCCCAGAGGTGAGCGCCACCTTGCATAACCATGCTAGCATACAAAACGGTGCTCATACCATCCTGCTCCTTTAGGCGAATGAATTCAAGACAGAAATTGTACAGGGAATATTTCTGTCTTGTTTGCCATTGTGGCTTTCTGCAGTAAATAATTTCCAGTCAGGGTGCTAGAGAATTCCAAATGATAGACATATTATGTTCATGAAAGACAACTTTAAGAAAAATCTTTCTGCAATAAAAATGAGGGATTTTTCCCCCCTTCTTGGCATCCTAGCTTGCCATAGAAATGAGTGATTTTCTGAATTTCTGCCAAGTTAGACGGTTCAGCATGCTATTAGATTAGTCTGTTTATACAGAAACAGCCAAAAATAGGAAACACACAGAAGCTATTAAAGATATTGTCCTGGGAGGGAAAGATTTGAATGGTTTTCTTACTGCAAGTGGGAAATAAGATATGAGTCAGTATTAATGTGATAAAGAAGTTAATGCGTTCTAAAGCAAACCGTTGGTTTCTTCATCTTGTTTCAGAGGTGACAGTAAAAGGAACATAGAGACAATTATTTCGGGTTGGGTGAGCATGGAAGGTAGCAAACACTTTGCACAGCCCGATTGGGCCTGCCAGTTAGAAATACATCCCTTTTAGAAAATAATGCTGGGGCACTCAGGGAGTTTTCAAAGGGAAAGATGGTTCTAGGCCAAAAAAAAAGGAAAAAAACAGATTGAATAAATATATAAATAAAACAAGGTTTCAGAAATTCACAAGTGAAATTCCAATTTCACTTCTGCCCTTGGGTTGCTCTGTAAACTAATGGAAATCATATGACCTCTTAGGTCAATGCGATTCAACACGGAGGACTTATATTGAGTTCTACCTGCGAGATGCTGTGGACTCCTACATTCCTCATCTATAAAGTGGATGGTGTGACCTATACCTTGAAGTCACCTTGTTTCTCCTCAGTAAGTCACAAGATGACCTACGGAGGGAAGGCTGTGCCACATTCTGGCCACATGAGCTGGTCCTGACAACATTTTATGACACACAACATGTGACTTTGTAAGTAGACGTGTATCTAAATGCTCATATGAAGCTGGTGCTATATATTATTTTCCTCGTAGTTCATAGTTGAAAATCTTATGAAATTTCTTATAAAATACATATTTCTTATGGGGTCATCATCTTTCTAGCTCTCCTCTGAGGCCTAGGGAGTAACTTAGAACCTGCTGTACAACAGAATATTAAAGAGAGGTAAAGTCTCTACTAGCCAGAATGTATCTGTTTTCTATTGCTGTGTAACAAATTACCACAAATTTAGTGGCTGAAAACAACACACATTTATTATCTTACAGTTTCCATGGGTCATGAATGTGGGCATGGCTTAGCTGGGTTCTCAACTTCAAGCTCTCACCCGCTAAAATCCAGGTATCATTTGGGCTGTGGGGTCATCAGAGGCTTTGCTGGGGAAGGTCAATCACCTTCAAGCTCCTTCAGGTTGTTGGCAGAATTTATCCCTTTGAGGTGGAAGGAGCAATAGCCCTGTTTTCTCCCTGTCTACTTTGGGCTGCTCTCAGCCCCTAGAAGCCGCCTGAAGTTCTTTGCCGCATGGCCCTCTTCATGGACCCTATCACAACATGGCAGCTTACTTCTTTAAAGCCATAAATGGAGAATGTCTTTGAATTCAGTTCCTCTTTTAAGGAACTGACTAAGTCAGTTTCATCTGACTAAGTCAGGCCCACCCAGAATGATCTCTCTTCTGATTAACTTAAAATCAACTGATTTGGGGCCTTAATTATATCTGCAAAATCTCTTCACTTTGCAATGTAATGTAGCCTCATCAAGGAAGTGACATCCCATCATCTTTTTCATATTCTATTGGTTAGAAGCAAGTCACAGGTCCCACCCACACTCAAGGGGAGGGGACCACACCAGGGTGTGGACACCAGGAGGTGGGAAATCACTGGGCCCACCTCAGGACCCACCTGCCAAAGAGAGGAAGAAAACACAGGGGTTCACTTTCAAAGACAATTTCAGCACCGTAGGGTCAGAATTACTTCACCTGTGAGCGTGAGCTTAGAACCCTGGTGCAGAAGGACAGAAGAATAGAGAGGAAACAAGACAGAACCCCATATTTCTTCTAAATAATCATATCTTTTCAAGGTTTTCCTAGAATTACCTGCCCAGGTATTATGTAAAAAAATACAGTCATACTTAAAATACACAGTTAAAACTTCAGCAGCTGACAACTGGGCTAGCAAATCTCTCCTTCAACCAGCCTAACAATGAACTTGGACCTCCAGGAGCATGAAAGCAGCAAGAAAAGCCAAGACAGGTTCAAAGTCTAGTTGTCTGAAAGATCAGAACAACGCAAGGTTCAAGGAGGATAGTGAATGATCGAACGTTATACGCTGGCTAATAAAAGCCAAGTTCTGGGGCCACCAGATACAAAACAAATCGGAATGTGTCTAGATAGAAGAGGAAATGAAGCTGAAAGAAAAAAAGAATAAGCAAGGTCAAGAGGGAAAGAAATCAGTCAACAGGAGAGAGACGGAAGGGGTGAGGTGGAGGAGACGAGAGAAAGGAGAAGAGGGGGAAATGAAGCCAATTGCATACAAGGAGGAATTGGGTGGTGGTGGGGTGGGGTCAGGAGTGGGCACGAGCAGATGTAACCGTCAGTTAACTGGAAAGTTCAGTTAACCAGAATGATATGCCAGTTAAGTAAAATTCCACTGAGCTACGCAGCCCTGTTCTGGCCATTAACTTTAATGTTTTTCAGAACCCCGGCACTTTCACAGGTGTGAGTTAAAACCATCTGGTTTCTGTGCTCTAGCCTGCCTATTAAAACCCCACATCTTCAAAGGTAAATTGTGGATGGAGGGAGGAGAAGAGACAGGAGGTAAAAGACTTTACCATGTGCTTTATCTTCACCAGAAGGAGCATTTGAACAACCTTTGAATGGGATTATTTTATTTTGAAATCATCACGTAAAAAAATAAACGGTGGTGAGATGCTTTAATATACAGAAACACAACCTGGGCAAATAAATTGCTCAAAAACAAAATCCCAACCAAATAAATGGATTGTGTGGCAACCCAGACATGATCAATGAAAGAAGAAATAAACTGAGGGGGAAATCCATAACCAAAAATATGTCTTTACACTAGTGATGTTTACAAATTTGATACATTTGCAAGTAGAGCTCACTAAAGATTATTTCTATGCAAATATGAGTTTTGCCAACCCAAGAGCGTGCAAAGAAAAAATCCTAAATATATTTCTTGAAAATCAATTCTTGTGTAGTACATCAAGAAGCAGGAAGTACATAGATAAATATTAAAATACTGTGCCAATGGGAACTTCTCAAAGGACAAGAGTCCTGAATACAGGTGACAGGGGACAAGAAACTGCCCCACACTGCCCAATGTGTGGTGTCTAGTCCTGACAGGATGTTTGGCAAAGGTACCTCTGCCATGGATGCAGCCACTTCCTCCCTTCCGGGGACACAGCTTGAGCCTGAAAGTCCCAAGCTCCCTGGTTCCTTCCAGATGATACACAAAGTTCTCTACAAGGCTGCAAGCAGCAAAGCTGAAAAACACACAGCACCCTGATTGACTGGAGGTGCTCCCCAGGGATTCCAAATCCAGGCAATCAACAGGGTCTTAGCAGAAAGCCCGGGCCAGTCCCTGTTAACACCTTCATAACCATCCCTCCTCAGTGCCCAACGAGAAGAGCCTGATGTTTTCTAGTTAGGCCAGTTCCTTCCATTTCACATTCCAGAAAGTGAAAGGTATCATATTCTTTATCTGTCCTTTTCATCATTAGCTAATAAGTGTACCGTCTTGATCAGCTGTTTGTCTAATACTGTCTGAGGTATTCCACATTCATTATTAATTAGAGATTTCTCCCCCCATTTGACAGAAGAGGAAGCTGAGGTGAGAGATTAATCTGCCTTTTTGGTGTCCCCTGGTAAATGAGGAGTAGAGCTCGGTCTAAAGGAATCCTCACAAAGGTAAGGCTTTTCTACTGTAACCATTGTCTCTCTTTGCTTTTCTATTGACAAAATGAATCATATAACTGAGGTTAGAAATCGCACAGCAGCAGTGGCTGGAAGGGGACATGAGAGGGTGGCTGAGGTCCTGGAATTATCCTGTCTATTAATGTGGGTGCTGGTTACTCATGTGTGTCAGTGTGTGCAAATTCATTACGGTATACACGTACAGTGTGTAACCTTTTCTGCTTTAATACACATAGAGTGTATACCCTTTTCTGCTTATATTATACTTACATAAAAAGTTGAGGAAACTTTGCCCTGCAATGATAGGCTAGATAAGGTCTCTGAGCCTGCAGCAACACTGAGGGCTGTGCATTTCTCTAACTCCAGGCCTCTTACTTGGGAAAGATCCATGCTGGGCACATCCAAGGCACCAGTGAAAAGCTAGTCAGCTGAATGTTGGATCCCGGACCAACACATGTGACAGGAAGGCGACTCCAGGCTTTCTTCTCTCCCTCTCAGTGCTATCTTGGGGGGCAGGGGGCTCTCTCATGAGTCATACATATTACAAAGATTAAAGCAATTCTGGGTTTGTTCCCCAGACTAAACACTGATTCCATTTGAGAAGAGGTCTGTTATGGGCTGAATTGCATTCCCTCAAAAATTCATGTTGAAGCCCTAACCCCCAGTACCTGAGAATGTGACTGTATTTGGAGACAGGACCTTTAAAGAGACAATTAAGGTAAAATGAGGTCATTAGAGTGGGCTCTAATCCAATATGATTTCTGTCCTAATAAGAAGAGGAGATTAGGACAGAGACACACAAAGAGGGAAGACCATGTGAGGACAGGGAGAGAAGATGGCCATCTACAAGCCAAGGAGAGAGGCCTCAGAAGAAACCAAAACAGTTAACACCTTGATCTTGGGCTTCCAGCCTGCAGAAGTGGGAGAAAGTAAATTTCTGTTGTTTAAGGCACCCAGTCTGTGGTACTTTGTTATGGCAGCCCTGGGAAACTAATACAAGGTCCAAAACGAGAACTTCCAATACTTGCCCATTTGAGACGGAAAGTCCAAGAGCAAGGGTTTGGAGTCAGGCATGGGGAATTGAGTCCCTGCCCTGGACTGTGGCCTTGGGTGAGTCATTTCATGCTTCCATCATAGGCAAAACGTGGATAGTCACAACCTCACAGGCTTGTCATGAAAATTTAATCAGATAACGCATGCGTGGTGCTGAACACAATGCTGGCTCGTAGTAGGGGTTCAATAAATATTAGTTGTTAATGTTGTTGTTGATATGATAATGATAAAACAAAGATTAAAAAATCCTTTCTGACTCACAGTTTGTTATAACGATGAACGCTGTGCAAATGAAAAGGTGTGACACAAAGGTCAATTAATATTTTGATTGACAGAAATGTGGAAATATAGCAGAGCAGCTTCATTCCACCATTCAAACAAACATTTCCTGAGTTCCTGAAATATGGGAGGCACTTTGCTAATGGGCCAATGGACGTGGAGCCCACGGTGACACAGAGGGCCCAGGGCGTGCACATGTTTGTCCTGGAATCCGGCGGGATGGGGTAGGACCCATGGGGGCAAGTGCCAGGGAAGCAGGAGGCGTGGGCAGGGAACTCACTTCCAGCTTGGGGTTGGAGGACACATTTTAGGAATGCTTGCCTGTTGGCCTCCAAACATACAGGGCAGAACCCCTGAGAAAGAACCCCAGGCTTCTTCATGTGGCTGCTCACGTGCGCCACCTGTGTTCACGTTGAGTCACTGCACTGAGCACAGTGAAGAACCAGATCAATCCCAAGCAGTAATTGGGCCACTTGGCAAAGCCACAAGTCTGACCACTTTTTTAAACTGAAATTGACCAGTCAACTTGGAGAACTGAACAAAACGACCAGACTATTTATCTGGCAGTGTACACGCTAAAAAGGCCTGGCAAGGCTACCCAGATCATCACACTGGGTTTTCTCAGAAGGTGTCCACTATCTTAAATTTGTCCTTTGTTAAAACAAAACAAACATTAAATAACATCCTACTTGCTTATATAATTAATTTTTTTTTAAAAAGCTCATTGTGAGTGAGTGCACATACCTACACAGGCATGCATACACACACACCCAGAGAAAGCAGAGAACAATATCTTTGGAGGCCATGGGGGCCAACGAGACATAGGGCAGAGAATTCTAAATGGGGAGAGGGAGAAGGAGACTAACTAATATTATTTTCTGGAAGATTGCCCAGTTGATTTCGTAAGACAGCATTTTCTCCCTCCCTTCCTCAGTTCCTTTCAATATGTATTTTTGAGCCCACTATGCACCAAGCCCTGGGACATGGAGAAGAGAGCAAACGCAGCCATGACCCAGAGGAAGGGGTCTGTAGCAGAGCCTGGGGCTTCAGATCTCTCATTAGCACCTTCTAGAGTGACTATGCACTATCAAACAACCGGCATGGTACACAGAAAATGTAGAGTTTGTAATCATGTTTCCACAATGTCATAACTTAGCCCACAATCTTCCAAAAATAGTGGAAATCCTAATACACAAATTTAAATAAAAATCTAAAACTTACAAAAATTATTTTACAACTAGAATCACACAAAAGAGTCCCCAAACTCAGAACATGCTATTTCTGAATTGTCGATAGATTAGTCTCACCTTCTAGTAAGATCAGGGTCAAACTGTTTACAATACTCAGCCCAGAGCAAGGGATTATTAAATACCTGTTGACTGATGAAACTAAGCATCACAAAGAGCCATGGAAAAGAAAAAGCTAAGAATGCATTTAAAAGGCCACTATGCCACTATTTCTGGTACATAAAACACTGCAAGGTAGAGCCTGCTGTTGGTACCCCAACCCCTGCGCCTCACTCAGCCTCAGTATCAAGGAGGGGGAGTCCTCCGAACTGGACTAAAGTAGAGGGGGGATTCCTTCACTTTATCTGCTGTGTGCCTCTGCCCTCTTTGGCACAAAGACCCAAAAGCTTTCCTGAAGTCAAGAGATTGGCACGGACAGGTGTCGGGTCAGCTCCCCAGGGTCAGCTTCCAGAAGGATGTGGAAGCACACCCAGCAGGACACACAACAATTTATGGTTCTCTGCTGGCTTGGAGGGCCTGCCACCTCCACCCCTGCCAGGGTACAGGGGATGCCTCAGGGCCCCAGCCTGAAACGTAGCAATCGGGACTAAAGCAAAAGGTGTGTGGAAGATACAATAAGCATGATTCTACTAATAATAAAAGAGCGCACATATAAATAAACCATCCCGTTCCGCTCCATTCCTGCTGCTGTGTGCATCTACCCACAATGTCAAAGCTGGAAAGGATTCTATGAAACCCAAAAGGCTCTGAACACAGAAGGTTCTTTTGATAACTATTTGGTAGCAAAAGCTGTCTAGAGCTGACTCTAAGTTATTTATCTTACTGAGTGTGAATGTCCATTCATTTTGATGCAGAGATATTCATGTGTTTAATTACAAGGTGCTGCCCCCAGGGGTATTACATCATACAAGGTTTAGCAAACTTTCTAAAGAGCCAGACAGTAAATATTTTAGGCTTTGTAGGCATATGGCTGCTGTCGTGACTACTTGGCTCTGCTACTGCTGCTGAAAGCAGCCATGGACAACAGTAAACAAGCGGGCCTAGCTGTGTACCAACAAAACTTTATTTACAAAAAGAATCCTCAGGCGAGATTTGGCCCCGGGCTATAAGTTTGCTGATGTGTATAATACACAGAATATGCAGCATATCACTTTCCTAAATTTTGAAAAATTCTTAAACACATATCGCCTCAAGGATTTCAGCCAAGCGGTTAGGATCCTGTAGTTCCAATTTTCAATAGCGTTCTCTGAAGGAAAGTTCTTTACAAGGAGCTGGGACTTTCCTCCAATCAGTGCTTGGCTATTCTTTCTAGGCATTTTTCAGTCATCCGCTGTGATATTGGCACAGCAATGACAGCGGTGATTTCAACTTTAAGCTGGAATTCAGGTGTGTTAAACTGGTGGAGAGCACCTCCTATAGGTAAAATTCCACAGGATGACTTGCGTGCAGGTTTTGCAGGGGAAGAAGGAGGGTGAACACCTCTTGCAGCGATTTTCCCAGAGATGGGTTTACCAGATTACCCTTATAGATATCCATCTGTTTTTATGAGGAGCTCTTAGAACAAGGGGCACTCAGGCAGCTCCAGGGTCCCAATGACCAACTGTGTCACAGCTTGGAGGCAGGGTACACACTCACCAAGACTATAGGGAACACCATGAGGCTTTGATGCACTGAGGTTTCCAGAAAAGTTATCCCTGCTCTAGCCTCTGAGGGTTTGGCAGTGCTGGGAGCACCAGGAGATGGGCCCTGGGCACAGACATTAGTGGGGTCAGGGGTGATGGACACCAGCATCAGTGGTGCTGACCAGGTGTCCTCAAGTGTCTTTATGGACAATGGAGAGGGGAAAGGCCTTATGTAAGAGAAGCTGAGGACAGAAACCATGAGTTAGTGAAGAACAGTCTCTCCAAGAACTCACCAGAAACATCTTTTGGGGAACCCAGAAGTATTCGGTGGGGTTATGAAATGACAGAGGTCATAGATTCACCAGCGGGGGGCATAGGGCAGTGAAACCTAGCCTCGGCAGTGACCCTATGGCTTCTGGAAGAAATGAGACATGTACTGATATCTGCTAATTCTTAAGCACTTATGCTATCCCAGGGACTGTGCTTAGAGAGGGCCTTAGAGATGGTGGTTCTAATCCTCACAACAATGCTGCAAGTTAAATATTGTAATCTTCATTTCATTGGTGAGAAAACTGACATGAAGACATATGCCCAGGGCTGCCTGTGCCGTAAGTTCAGAAGGAAGGTGGACCCCAGCTGCCTCCAAAGCCTACGTGCCATGCTGCCTACCGTAACAGAGATGGACCCTCCATCATATGACAACTCATCAAATGTTTGGGCACAAACAGCTTGCCTAACCTCAAACATTTATCTTTAGAAAAAGCACCCAAGTAACTTTACCATCCTTCACACGCCTTCAAGGGTCCTTGCAATTGCTTTTCACTCACATCTATTTAAACATTTTTGCTGGGATCACCCTTGGGACACAGTGCTCTCAAAAGAACCCCTGATCACCATGTTGAAAGCAAAGCTTGGCCCAGGAATAATGGCTGACACATGCTTTCTGACTCCCATCTGTATCTACAAAGACCGTAAAGAATTACAAAGCATATGCTGGTGCTTTCCAGGATCCAATTCGCTTGGGAAGTCTAAGTCCTCAGTAAATGGATGTTGGATCTTCTTGACCCCATCCATGTTGGCCTGTATTATCGCTTTCAGTTATTTGCTGCCCTTCCTGCACGAGCCCATGGACTTCTGGCTAGGACATGTGATTTGTTTCGGCCAGTGGACTGAGAGAAGTAATGCCATGCCCCTCCCAAAACAGAAACTATAAGAACTTTTGTGTG